>NC_066848.1:7638705-8007886 GCF_001640805.2 Lates calcarifer
TCCGTACCCAGCATCGGACTCTTTCCCCTCCATGACCTCTCAGGAGTTTCCTCCACATGCCCCACTACCTGCAAGTCAGCCGCTGCAGCATTTTCCCATCAGGGGGCTGATGGAAGCCTCACAGACGGCCAGGCACCCTGACTTCTACGGGCTGTACGGCCAGTCTTCAACCAAGCATTATGGGACCAAGTGATAAACCAGAATCAGTTTGTTCCGTTTTATTCAGATTCGGCATCAGAATTTCCATATTTGCTTTTTGTTCATATCCGTTTTGGTTCAGAGAGAAATTGTCAACTTTGTGTCCCCAACACGCCTTCATTATAATGTTATTTTGACAGTTACTTGACTCTGTCTCAGAAAACCATGCCCAGTTAACTTTGGTAGCCCCTGTTTACTCTCTGAATCACAGTGACAGCAGTAATGCTCTAATTTGAAACAGTTTTGTATTTTTATTTATTTTCTGTTTTAATTCGACTGGAAGTGCTAATGTGAATAATGTAGTCTTAAATCCATTCAAGCAGTGAACTAAAAAAACGACATATCCTTCATCACAGGTCCTGACATGGGGACTCCAGAGACTTCAGTGCCTAAAAAGACTCTTAACGCGCTCTTAATTTACTTGCAAGTTCCTAGCGCTTGATTATTTCCTGTTTGCGGCTGAAAGCATGCAGGGAGCCTCTCCATGCACTCCAGTCCATGTGGCTTTAAAAACACTGGACTACAAATGCTTGTCAGGTTTTTCATGAATTTTTTTTATAAGATTATGAATAAACCAAAACCAGTGGAAAAATGTTGAATAAACAAGGATATTGAATTACATTTTGTTGTATTTTAAGCATTGGTTTACAATGGTTTAATGTAATCTTGTGGGCTTTTAACCATACTTTAAACCAGGCAATGCATTTGTTATTTTAAACATTATGTTTGATTATAGTTTGAGGTCTGTTTGTGCTGAGAATTGTGTGATTTGTTTGGGTTAAGGGGTTTTACAGTTTGACTCACTGGGTTACAGTTGAAATGTCAGAGTTTCCTGTGAAAAAATAGAAAATCCATTATTACAGTGCATCCCACCCTGCAACTCACCCACAATCTATTCATAGGTCAAGGCTTGTAAATGGAAAAGAAAGACACTGGGTGACCACATGTTTGAGATCTGCTGTATTCAGAGGAATCTCAGAACATGGTGGAGGAGGTTTGGACAATGATTTGTTACAGACCGGGCAACAGCAGGCCCATTATCTGCCAATTTAGGACAGTTCACTTCCTTGTCAACATCCTGGTCTCTGGCAAAGTCTCTGTCTCATCCCTCTTTGTCTCATTATTGGAGCTGGTTGTCAAGTTAGGTCAGAGAACAGGAATAACTGATGAGCTGCACCTCCCTCCCCTCTCTCTTCCTCTCCTGGGGTATCATTTGCCAGGGCTCGATGCAGAGGAGGAGGAGGAGGAAGAGGAGGAGGAGGAGGGTCAGAGCGGCGGATGATATAAGCACAGAGTTTTAATGAGGGCTGGGACAGTATAGTCATCTACTTATCTGTCACTCATACGCCTTTCATCGTTCCCCTCCCCCCGCACCCCTCAACGAGATAGAGGGAGCGCGTTGAGGGGCGGAGTGGAGGGTTGAGAGGGAGGAAGAATGGTTAGAGGGGTGGGGTGGGGGGGTACAGAGCAAGTGAGGCACATGACTTATTTATGGATTATAAAATGTTCTGCCCTCCTGTTTTGTTCTCCCTTTTCTCGGGTCCAGTCTGGGTTTTTTTTTCTTTACTTGAATTCACGAGTGTGAATAGTAAAATTTCTGATCTCCTTTCCAAATCTCCCAGCCCCCTTTAGCAGAAAATACATGAGGCAGAGGAGTAGGAGGAGCTGAGGTTTAGTTACAGTGTGGCATCAATTTGACATTTATTGTGTGTGCGTATGTGTGTGTAAGCCTATTAGCATTCCCCTTGTGCACCGTTCCTTCTGTGGGTGTGTTATTAATAAAACATACAGTAGATATTCTGAAGGAGGCCATACCATTAATTTAATCCACATAAATAATTTCATTTATAGCTGCATATTTCAGCCATGCCATTTGAAAACTTCAAAATTGGGGATTTGAATGTTAAAGAGAACTGAATTGTGCCTTATTTTAGTTTTAAATAGTATTTGAACTCAGTATTTTCCCCAAGATTTCTTAGTGAACAAGAAATTAATGGCTACAGCAGATCATAGTCTTAATAGCATTGTCATTTACCAACCTTAGTATTAGCACAAATATTAAGCTTAAAAAAAGGTGTGTATCTTCATGTGTGTTTAGTTTGTTCTGCCTCGTGTGCAGGCATGGAGCGGGTCGAATCCTGTTGTGCAAGTGAATGTCTGCTCATGTGTCAGTGCACAATCAGCCAGTTAGTATGTGTTTCCTCATATATGCACAGAGGCAGGCTCAGTGTGTGTGTGCGCCTGCTCATTGAGGTTACGTATAGGGTGAAGGGTGATGCACTTGACAGCTGTGCTCTGTTGTGGCAGGTGTGTTGGAGCTGTATACATATGAGTACAACACGCCCCTGCCTGCAGCAGGACGTGAGCCTGTTTTTGTGTGTGTGTGTGTGTGTGTGTGTGTGTGTGTGTGTGTGTGTGTGTGTGTGTGTGTGTGTGTGTGTGTTCAATGCATGGGGAAGTGTCAGCTGTCGTGCAGCTGTTGTTTGTGTGCTTTAGCCAGTGGCTAGAGGTACTATTGAATATTTTTTGAGCAGCATTATATTATATATATAATAAATTTATATATTTACATTTGATGACGTTTGATGTTTGCATCCTGAGACGTCAGTGATAGCTCTGCAACATTCGCGTCACAGCCACAGATCCACCGCTGCACAAGCTAAAAGAGGATGTTTTGGTGAAAAGAGGATGTTTTGCAGACAACCGTAACATCTTAAAGGAGAAATCCACCCTGACAGCTTGGATTTTACTGACAGAAAGAGATTTTCCACCAAGATTAATTAATCGAACAGGGTCAATCTAACCAAAAGAGTGGGAGAAAGTAATTATTAAAAATAATGATAGTCTCCAACTCACACTGCTGATATACAGCAGCTGAAGAGTATTTGTGGGTGGAGTTTCCCTCTATAACTCAGGCCTTTGATGAATATTATTGACATTGTCCCAGTACATTTACACAGCTTGCAGCTTGTGTAACTGTCCCGTCAGTTCAGCAGTGGATGTGAGAGGTGGATGACATGGCAGCACTGAAGTATTATAGTTTGTGGAATAAAGGAGTGGATGTTAGTGTTATTGGTCTGGACACACACACACACACACACACACACACACACACACACACACACACACACACAGTTTTACCAGTCCTCCCAATAATACTGACAGGAACATGGACATATACAGCGTAATGCATACAGAGTAGCTATTCATCAACCACACAGAATACTAACCTTCATCTGATAAGGCCTTTGAAATCTGTGCCAAAACTCCAATCCAGGATAACAGTGTACACACACGCACACACACACACACACACACACAAACATCAAAGACAAAGATCCATGGCCAATGTTTATTGATCTCCAGGTCTATTTTTTGCTTGTGGAAATCATTGTAACATAAACCAGTCCTCTGTCGAGTCTCAGCTGAAGGGAAACAGCCACGTTAAAACCATGTATATATGTGAAACTAGCAGAGACGAGAAGGGTGTGTGCAGGTGAGCTGTAGTGGTGGCAAACCTGTTTGTATATATATGAAAATGGCAGGCACTTCAGATCAAAATTAAAGGGCATTTCAGAGTCCCTCAGTGGAGAACAGCTGTATCAGTTTTTCAGTGAGAATACAAAGTGGCGTGCTTCAGCTGTTGCCATAGTAACTTTGGGCTACACTGGAGTGACACATGCCAGTGTCAGAAGTGGAGACTAATGAAGTATCTTTACTCAAATAGCTTTATTCTTTCTTTCCACAGCATTTTTAGAGGAATATATTTTCTTTTTACTCCACTGCCTTTCTCTGGAGGCTGTAGTAGAAAGTGGCACTTTTTAAAAGTAGAACAGAAATGCCTGTGTGATGATTAGCTACTTCTGCTTCTGTTGTCTGCTGCGGTGACCAGCCTTTGTGTCGCTTTGGGCCAGATAAAACCGACAGAAACTGAACACAAAGTCTGAAAGTGCTCAGAGGCGGCGTGTTGCAGCAGTAATCACAGACGGACACTTCTAAAATCTCCAGTCAACTGTCTTTCTAGAGTTTATCGCACAGGCACCAGAAAATCCCCAGCTTTGCCTCTCTGGAGTTTAGTATGGTGCCAATGTTTCCCTTTCTTTTTGAAATAACTGTACTTTCCAAAATCATCTTCCTTACTGGAACCCTTGTGCTGACTGGAGAGACTCCAACACTTGTAAATGAACTGAATTAATAGACAGTAAATGCACGGTACAAATGTTAAATGCTGAAAGAATTTCTTCAACTATCAAGAATGTTAGAATATGTACTTTGAGTATTTTTGTGTTCAAATCTAGAATACTTTTTGTACAGCAGTGTTGCTAAATGTGTAGACTGTGAACACTGTCTTTGCTTGCTGATTGTTTTTCCTGGTAAAGGCCACAAAGGGCTAAATTAGTTACAGATAGGCCATAAATCTATCCTTTTTTTAAACGTAGTTTCCCCTACAGTGGGCTTAACGATGAACCTAAGCTGCTTTGACACTGACGCACCCCGATGAGATCAGAACACATTTATGAGCTGACTGAAACACTTCAATATCACAGACTGTCCAACTGTCCTGCTGCCTAATGCCACCAAGGACCAGGTCAGGGGACAGCTTTTCTGTTATTTAAAGAGCAAAGAATGAGTGGCTCAGCATCATCCATTTTTATAAAGAGCCGACCTCTGGCAAAGATGAAGTTGGATTCTTTTATAGTTACTTGATTATGCTCACGGCACTGCATGGAATTTTCCAATCACTGGTCGATTGTATTTAAGTCCTGCCCAAAATGAAAAATCAGTCATCCATGTACTCTGTGCTCATCTCGAAAACTCCCACAGATCAGCAGTTCTGAATCCTCTCTTAATGTACTGAAATTAATGAGGCCATCTTTTTTCCAGATAAAAATAAAATTGAAATTTGTCTGTACCCAAAAGTGCTGTGGCAAAAAAAGAAGAAAATAATTATAGTGAGGAAAATATGCAAATAATGAAGTAAGATTCACATCATATGGTTGATAGATAGACTTGAACTATGTTTCACAAGCTGTTTTGAGAATTTTATGTTCATTTAGATCTGTAAAAAGGTCATGTGGACTGTATAATTAAAAAACATAGATTTGTTTAAAGTGCATATAAACATAAAATGACTCAAATTTAAAGCAAAGTTAAAGGAGAATACCACTGTCCCACAAACGTTAGTGGAGTTTGACAGAAGAGTACAGTACACAGAAGACACCAATCTGATGTATTTTCAGTAACATTTCTTTTAAAATGCTCCTCTCTGTTGTTGCTTATGCTACACACACAGGTATTGCTCTGGACACAGCTGTAACCTCTATGCGAAGGTGAGGACTTAATGCGCCACACAGACGCTGTACCATAAAACCCGTATACCCAATAATAGTGGTGTAAAGGTTCACAAACTCCCACTCAGCACACACCAGTTGGATGTGCTTTATGAGTCAGAAAATAAGAAGCAGCAGCACCTGCTCCCAGTCAAGGTGACATTAACTAGTTGGAGGATTGTTAACACGTTGATTTGCTATCTGTCACATGACCCTTTGAAGGGTTTTCTGACTCTGGTGGTGTGTAATGAATCAATGAATCTTTCTCTCACTACCCTGAGGTATCCTCATGATCTGTGAAAGCACCATCAAACTCTAAAGCAGGTAACGTGATGTCATCTGAGGCTATTACTTCTTTTGTTTCCTAACTCCTTATCATCACCTCTCAGGGAAAGAGAGAGAGGGAGAGAGAAAGAGAAAGAGAGAGAAGGAGAGATGGCATCAACAGCAACAGTCAAAGCAACAAACTGAGACACTCAATAGTGAGAGGTGAGAGCATAACACCCAAAATTATTCATTTAAGTGTCCTCCTTGTCTTTGTGCAAATCCTGTCTCCTCGTTAACAGAGAGCTGCCATCACAGGTGGTCATTTGTCATGTTACCATGGCAGCACCTGGAATGACTAAGTCGTTAGGACAAAAGTTGTGTTAGCATTACCCCCTCTCTTATGGATGTATGCTGCTCAGCGATGCTTGTTTATCATTCTCTCCCTCAACTTTTCCTTACTCCACATCATTATGCAGAGATAGAAGAGGTATGAATTAGGCTGTAGGTGTATAGAACTGAATGTGTTTAAGAGGATTTTAATTTTTTTTTTTTCATATTTTTCTGTTTCAGAGGATCCTCCATGCACCTCTGCAAGTAAAAATGGTGATGTTATATAAGTGGACAGAGCCTCTCTGGTTAAACAAGCATAGTAGATGTTGTCATTTATATGCTGGGGAAGGTAGTGTTGCTTCTCCTTTTTCTGATTTCCCCCCCATCTCTTTCCCTTTATCTCCTCTAGCCTTATCTTAATGGTGCCTGCAGCCTGCTTGATCATCCCATGGTTATGGTATGTATATATAACAGCAGCTGATAGACGGACAAAACGTTTGTCATTATTTGCAGCAAACAGTTAATCCTCCACATAAATTCTTTATTATGCAGAGCACTTTCAAATGTGTAGTATATGTACTGTGTAAGATCTGTCTTTGTCATCCTTTGGCTCCGCGGTCATATTCGAATTGGAATCTGAGTTAAGGAGCTCTATTGTGCCTCAGTGTCAAAATGAAGAAGCAGTGTGTCGACTTCAACAAGGACCTCTAATAAAGACTGACGGTCTGCAGATGAACCAGTGATATGATGCACTACAGTGACTTGCTGCTTACAGCCGCCCTGTGAAGATTGTGTTTACATGTCAGCTGATGTTTGTTCAGAGCAGATGGGATTGTAATGTGTATGCAGATGATGCGGACTGTAACCTGACACGTCTACATGAAGCTTTAACTGACATCACGGCCATTTACTGGCAACCCTTCAGCTTCTCCATTGAGTTATCCATTGTTGGTGGTTTGTAGTCAGCTTGGCCAATAATTTTACACTGCAACGGTTACTTTTATGAATAGGCACTTTCTTTTGCAGAAATATCTGTATTTATACCCTTCTATTCTTCATTTTAATTTGGTATGAGCAATGGGGCCAACAAGAACACAGCATTCTCAGCCTGATAGAACAGCTTCTGTTATTTTGCTTTAGTGTTTTCTGAAATTTTAATTTGATTATTTAATTGTGGATAGTTAAATGTTAAATTGAAAAACCCTGGAACTGAATTTTTGAGTTTTCAGGGGCTTTAAGAACAGTGCTGTGGTCATGAACCGATTAAATAAACTGACCTCAGCCCAATGCAGGCTTTCTGTCCCACATGTTTACAGCCTACTTACTGTGCTGTGTGGTTCAAAGAAGGCACTAAACTTAAGCAGTCATGCAGATACATAAACTGTATATTTTAATGTAACAGGCTAAAAATTACTGTTTATAGGAATTCAAAAGGGAGACAAAATGAAAACAAATTGATGCATTCACTAGGTGTACAAAATCTTCACATTTATGACTGTCATCACATAGAAAAACTGGATTTTGGAAGTACAAACAACTGGAAATGGAGATACTCTGGCAAAACATTTAATACGTATGTATGTAAATCATCTGATTGCACCATTCAGCTGAAACCACAATTCATCTGGAAACCCTTCTTCCTTGTCTGATGAGTACACACACAATCACACAAAATGTTTTAACTTTAACAAGAACACTATCATCAGACAATACTAGAATCCACTGGTGGCAAAAGACACGTTTTCCACCACTGGTTCAATGAATCCATGTCATCGGTGGTGACTGTATCATATACAGTATAAAACATTGTGTAATAGCAAAAACAGTTCTTCTGTAAGTGAATGTCTTAAGCGCAGTTAAATACACTGCTCAGACTGAGAGGAGAGGCAAGAACATCAGAGCCCCTCATGATGTTCCTTCCTCCCACAGCATGTTTAGCTGCCACCACACTAAGCATTCACGTGGCTGTGTGGAAGAAGTAGTAATTCTGCAAAAAGTGTCCGTCTGGTACAAAAATCTGTGGTGTTTCTTAAAACGCGTCAGCGAGCGAGCGAGGCATTCCAAAAAACCTGTCAGCGACCTCTCCGCCTACTGCTTCTGCTTCTTCTTTGCCGGTTTAATGGGGGTGATCTCTTCCTCTTCGTCCTCCTCCTCATCGTCGTCCTCGTCATCCTCATCAGACAGATCAGAGTCATCGACCTGTGAGGCTGCACAGGAAGAGAAGACAATGTTATAAGGTGAATAAATGGTCACACACTGATGGTACACCATCTGGGGCAATTTGAGGTTCAGTATCTTGCCCAAGGATACTTCAGCACCACAGACTGGAGGAGCCAGGGATCGAACCGCTGACCTTCTGATTACCGGGCGACCCAGGTAATCCTCTGTCTTAATTTGAATCCCAGTGTTATATTTAATTACAAGGCTGGAAAGGTTGCTTCACTTTATCTGCCCTCTCAATTGACCCCATGCACAGTTTGAAACATGCAGCTGCACACACTCATTACAACCAGTGGTAAGAGCATGCTGATGGCGCTTTCCCTGCAGTACCGATAAGTGTATATTTCACAGAGTTTTGAAATAAGTTACAGTCTACTTTTAAAAATGTGGACTTGACATGCATTTCAAACATGTCAAAGGTCTTGGATTTCATTTACAAAGGCATTTTACTGCCCGACGATACATTTAATTTTTCATCTCATCGGGCCAAATTCAAGAAAAACCAAATAAACAAACAAAATATTTCAGAACCTCAAGAATCTCAGCAACACATCACATTAGCTGCTTAGTAATTGTGTTCATTCCTCATGTGAATCAATGCAAGGCTTCAGGTAATGATTCACACCTTTATCGATTAATCTGCAGATGATGTTCTGTATTTATTGATTGGTCAATAAAAAAAGAAAAATGTAAAAAATGAGCCTCACAACTCCTCAAAGCATGAGCTGACATAAAGAATTCAGTGAATCGAAGAAAACCAGCATACGCTCACATTTGAGAGGCTGTTGTTGCTAAGTGATTGTCTCAGCTGGAAAGCAGAGAACCCATATTACTGTTTAATGACATGAGTTATTAGACTGGCGGTTTGCGTTATACAGAGAATTTAAGAGTTATTCTTTTTAACAGCCTATTTACTGACTAATAAAAATTTTATCTTATTGTGAATCACGTAGAAAAACAGAGATATTCTCAGTGGCCCACTGGTTGTTTAACAAAGTACAGCGATAGGTAAGAGGATTGTATTACCAATAAGGTGCAGCCCACTGACAGTGACTGGTCCTGACCCTGCCTTCAGCCGGAGGGTCACTGGGGCTTTCAGCTCAAACTCTCCCAGACTCACCTGAGGAGAGAAAAGTAAAGAGAAATCAAACTTTTGCTGTCAGCTTCACAAGCTTGTCTTTAGAATTTATTCACAACACTACAGCGTACCATGGGCAGACACCTGATGTGAAGGTTGGCAATGGGCACTGAAATAGTTTTTCCTTGGTGGTTCATGGCTGTTACCTCCACCACATTGCTCTCCTCCTTGGCATCTTCTCCCAGACAAACCTGCAGAGATTCATTTAGATATCATTTACTCACACTGCTGGTCAGATCACAGTATGATTTGATTGATGGGTTTAAGTTGGTGCTATATTACAAATATGGGACACAAATATGGGACTTTTGAACCCCTGCTAATGTGATGACAGCATATCTCTGCCCTAACTGTACATACTGTTCTGAGCTCAAGGAAGTGCTCCAGGTCCTCCTCTTCATCTCCCTGGAAAGTGTAGAAAGGGACTTTGGAGGACAGCTCGCAGCCTGGAACCAAAGCCACGAATAAATATATTACCGTTTCTTCTCATTTATGTAAGTTAGCGCACTGGATAATAGCTAAGAAAATTTGGGGTAATTTTTTTTAACAATAAATATCTCGAGGCAGATTCACAGAGGAAACCCACGTGTGCGCCGACAGAGCTGCACTGATAAACTGGATTTAAATCGCTCTTACTGAACAGGAAGCTCTCCAACTTTGATTGACCGGCCAGTCCGAGGTCCGAGGATTCGTCGTCGTGGAAAGACATTTTGTCGAAGCGCGAATAATTTTTTTGGACTTGCTGTTAACACGTTACAGCTAAATGAGCTCTCCACGAAAAATAACAAGCGCGTCGCCAAATATGAGCATGTCTGTCTCGTCATCACTGTGCGACTCTGGCGTTTTTTTTTTTTTTTTTTAAAGTACATGAGCTAGTATGTTGATATGGTACTCTTGACTAATACGTAGTGTAATGCATATTTAAATATTTAAAATGTTTTTGTAATGATGAGTGGCTGCTTAGGAAAACAACAAAAAGTTTTAAAATTTAATTTCAATTCAACAACTGCCTCTCAGCATTTCTAATTTTAGTCCAGGAACCTTTACCTTTACTCAAGCAAGCTCTCTCCAGGAAGAAGACTTTCAGATTTTATTGCCAAGTTGGCACATACAAGGAATATGTCTTGGTATATCAGTGCTAAAAAGCACAGAAGCAGTTGTTCATAGATTATTCCACATGATACATAAATGATAAATTAATGATAAATCAGTCTTGAGGCCTGTTTTTTTGCTAGCAATGCCTATTCCAGTGTATTTAGTAATGGAGACAGTTTAATATTTCTGTGAGCTGGCATAACTTTCCTTTTATTTGTCAAAAGAGAGACCAAAGCTTCTCTCAGGACAGAGATTAAAACAACCAGTAAACTGACACAAAAAACACAAACCAACAAAGTAACTTATTATTGTTTATTAGTTTTTAATCTTATGTATTTTACATACAAATTTTACATTGGTAAACTGACACTTTTATGACCCTCCCTCCCCTCCTCCTAAACTAAGATAATCAAAATGTACAATTGGAGCCCTTTCTCTCAGTCACAACCCATTTCTATCAAACCCCCGTTGGCAGAGGAGAAAGCTTGAGCATCAGCAAACTGCAAAATGAACCATTTAAAACAAGTGTGGAAATTCTGCTGTTGTCTTGGGAGACAAACAGCAGCTCTGTTGGTGAGGTTCACTCCAGCCGGGTAGGACGGCTGTACAGGACAGGGCGTTGTAACAAGGCCTGCATTTTGTTTTCCTTAAAGAAAAAAAAGTGCTAGCCACAGTCCTAATAAAGATATACAAAATAATAACACTTTATGATTCGACAGTGTTAACAGACTGTCTACATACTACAGTATTATGCTCATAGAGGTGAGTGGCATGCTTCTTCCTCTTTGTAGCATAAGATGAGGTTATTCTAATGACTGCCACAGCAAATCCAATACACCTCATGCACATTATGAATGTACACAGTATCAAAACATCACATTGGCAGGCAGCTACTGAAGAGCAACTGATGATCCTCATTGTAACCAACAGAACACTCCTATCTATAGTCAAAGTGCTTTCTTAAATCAGCTATATAGATTTACAAAAACAAATGGGAAATGCGTCAGTATATCAAACATTCAACGGACACATAGTAAAAGGCCTAAGAATTTCCTTTTTCAAACCCCCACAACAACAGTTCAACAATGTGGGAGTCGGTGCCACTTTGGTGACATTTGGTGACAGGATTTAACAACCTCGGCAATCCTCAGAGTGCTCGCCCAGGCTCAGCTGAGAGGACATTCATTTGAGAGAGTGTGCAATGCTGAAAATAAAGCAGGGAGGGAAGACAGATGACAGGTGTGAACCGATTATTCTTGATTACCAATGACGCTCTAGCACAGCACACCTGAAACTGCTGCTTGCTAATTTACAAGTCAGGTATTGAATTAGTGGTTATGAAGAACTGAGCAGCTTTATAACAGTGGGAGCATAATGCTTTTGTGTTTTTAAGGATTCTTTATCATTTCACCTCATGTAAGTTCAGTGTTTTTCTATAGCAGATGAGAATATCAGAATTTTGGTCCCACTGGGTACTGCTATCAGGAAATTAAAATGTTCGTTTTCATTCTTTCATAGAGGAACTGCACATATGAGTAAACGTTTTAACTACTTACACACACTTATTAAAGACAAACTTTCAACTTCCATAACATTTAGTAAATGTATAAGTTTACATAACTAGACTGAACTAGTCTGAGCTTTCTCTGACAGTGATATTATCCCTGTCTGTCAGCTTAGGTTTACTGAAGGATGTCTGTGCTGGAGTTTGGGATGTGGTGGGGCAAAACTAAGACATGTGACTGTCAATGTCAGGCTCTTTCTCTGGAATTTGAGCAACAAGGCCAAAGTCACTCTTCTCTAGTTTTATCTGACACGTGTTAGACAGCCATTTATACAAAAGACACTGGGGGTCTGCAATATAAACCTAAAATCCAAAGGCAATGAACCAAAAGGCAATAGCTCAAAGGGGAAATAAGTGAGATCAAGAAATAAAATAAAAAGAACAAATGGCCAAAAGCAAAGCGCTGAACAGAAACAGGCTGAGAACTGTACTATCTGTAAACTTGTGGAAGCTTTTCTATTGCTTTCCAAATGTCTACTACTACTTGAAAGAAAATTCAAAGGGCTCCCCTGGTTGAGTCTTTAACAGTCTCAACAAATACTTTGCTGGTCTGATCTGATTTTCTATCGAGGGTTTCACAAACCCCAAAAGCTACAATTTTCCACCCTTCGTGTGTGCAGACTCTACATTTCACACTAAGAAATATGCCACTTAAAAGGCCTCTTTCTCCAAGTCTATTGTGGAGGAACTGTAAATACCATGATGTGATGATGAAAGGCAAACTCTCACATAGCACCTCACATCCTGTACAAAGGTGTCCTACTTATGTCGACAGCTGTGCTATTCTCTACGTCAAAGCTGGGAAAGCAGGACATGGGGGTAGTGCGACGCTACCTGAGATACAGGTCGCCCTCATTTCACAGCTCTGCCTCCATTTCAGATACAGACACTTTGCGTTAGGGCATGTGGGCAATATCCATGTAATGGCTACAGGATTAAATCAGAAAAAGGCTTATGGAGTTATCGCTTCCTGCCTCCTGGAGGTATATGAGTAGTGGGACCCCAGAAATCAATGCTGGAGTGCCACTCTTCCATGTTGGCTCAAATCAACTGACTACAGATCACTCATCAGCCTTTCAGCTTCAGATCTGCTGAACCCAACAGAGCCGTAGCATGTAAGGGCAGCACAGGGAACCTGTGTGCGACAGCTGTGCTTCTGTACACAAATCCTAAAAAGCGGTCTCCCGGGGCTAGCCCAGATGGTAATGTAGTATAAAATCATCATGGAAGTGTTTCTCATGAAGGTAGCAAACATGTTTAAGCCGTATTGACTTGCTCCCTCTGTCTTTTATTGTAGCAGGATGTTTCTTCATAGGCTGCGTCCCATAATGATGACATCTTTGGGAAAGCCTTCCATTTTGGCCACTTCAAAGCACCCCAGCTTACTATAGAAGTCCAACATTCTCTTATCAGTCTGACGAACCTTACAGAATGCACCATGGGACCCTGAAAGTGAAGGACAAAAACTAAGTCAGTAAAAATCCTTAAAATTACCCCCTGACAACCTGTTTGACCAAATGGTGTTCAGCTGACAATAATCTTCTACTGTGTCCAAGACCTGTAATAAAGAGCTATGTCACAGAAGGAGATTACTTTCTAAATGGATACAACAGGCAAAACAACATCATGACAGAATGCCTACACATAAGGTCCTCATCTCAAATAGATGCATTCTACCACTACATGGATGACCTATGTCTTATGAAAACTCAACTCAGAAATGTGTTTGTTGTCTTGGACTCTGGTCTCATTTTCACAGTACATCTAGATAAGATCAGTGAGCCTGCCTGTTTTCAGTTTTAGAAACACAGCTGAAGCGACACTTGTTGAAATGCATGTACTGATTTATTCTTTTTAGGTCACATTAAATATTCTAAAATTATTAATAATACTGATATAATATATTCTTTCTGTTTTTGGTACAAATACTATCAATGAACATTGTTGTAATAACTGAAGATGGCTCCCACCTACCATTGGCCTTAAGAGAAGATAGAAGACATCCCATCATGCTTTTGGCCACACTGGGGTCAGTGACCTTGGCGTGAATGTCAACCTTGATGAGAGAGGGGAAGTTGGAGAGGAAAGAGTCTGGAAGACCCTCCTCCTCCTCGTGAAAACTCAGCATCATCTTCTGCAGGAACGACAGACACAGATGGTAACGTAATGTTCAACAATAGGAGGCACAATGGCATGCCACCTGATATGGATTAATGACAGTAAGAGAGATGAAGATCCTACCTCAGCCTCTGTGAGGTCCTTCTCGCAGTCTGGTTTGTGGTATTTCTCTTGCATGAAGGGAATCCAGCTCAACTTGCATTTCTTGATAAAGGGCTTGACATCCACAGTACCGAGAGCGTAACCGCAGATCCCTTCATCATCCTCGAGCACAAACCCATAGTCTGAACTCAGCGTCAGGAGACCTCCCACTAACCTGTGAACAAACAATGAGGATTTTGTCAGCCATATTGATTTGCATTGCAGGGAAGAAACCACAGTCCAGTCTTTAGTCTGGGCTGATTGTAAACAAATACATCAGCATGTTTTACCTGTCTCCTATGAGGTCAGGATCGTCATCAGTGAACGGTATATCCTCCATTCCCTCACAGTACATTTCTTTACAGATTTTATAAACGGCAACCTGAAAAGAAGAAACCATACAGCAGTTATTGTGGTGGATGATTTGACACACCCAGAATAATCAGTAATGAAGGCTATGGTAACCTAGAAAATGCAACACAGAAACTCAATGTGCATAAAGAAATTTTGAAACTGCTTTTACATTCAGCACATATATTTGCTGATACAGTTGCGCAGTTGAGGATAGCATGGGGGCGCAAAGCATTTCTATCTTAAACTAGGCCAGGTCTGCTGGGAATAATTGCAACTGGCCAACATAATTTCTGCAACTATACATTTCTAAACATTATTAATGCTTAGTAAATGTTGGTACTTAAAGATGAAATACCTGAGTGCTGCTAAAATTAAGGTGCACAAGGGCATGGTCAAATACACAAACATCTTACCTCATCTTTGGGAAAGTATGGCCTTATGGAATAGATTTTGGAGGTTGGCATTGAAGGTGGAGGTTGGTAGAAAAGATCATTTGCCCCATCTATTGGCAACAATCTCTGTGGGTATCAAAAGAAACAGGTTCAGTTTCACTGAGACCAGGCGGTGTGCTGCTTTGGCTCACTGCCTCATTGTGCATTTGCTGCAGCTGAACCACTATCAGACCAAAAGGAACTATAGAAAAGAGCAAAGTACTCTAGAATGACAAATATTTAAAGAATAAAAATCATAAATATATAAACCGATGTTCCTTGTTGATCTGATAGTGAACAACAAGAGCAAACATCACATCTTTCTCATTTTTGCTAAAGGAGCATAGCACAACAAGCACATACATATTTGCTTTCCAAATATAATAAAACAAGGGTGGTATTTTGGTCTGACTAAGGTTTCACTGGCTGAAGGAGATGCTCCTTTCCCTTTTGTGAGGCATCGCAATATTTCGCTGCGCAGGACCCTCCTGTTGAGAAAAACAATGATGCTGGCGCAGAGAGACAGAGAGAACTCCATGAAAAAAACCAAAGAGGCAAATTAAATGTGGGCTAACTGAGTCATTCAATAGCATATCAGTTGCCGTTTTGAGTCTTGCCACTCTCCAAGGATGGAGGTGCTACTTTGAGGCTGGACAGCTGTGTTTGATCATGGAGTTTTCCCATTGCGAACATGCTTGCGTACTCGCTGGCGCTGCGATGCTTGAGCGTGCGCTTGCAAAGGGTTGGCTTGGTAATTTGTGCGCTGTGCTTTCCTGCAAAGAAATGAGATGTCATGAAAATAAAACCTAGCCATGCTCGCTTGCGCTGCGTGCGCCAGGGAAAAGCAGCATCTCCTTGGGCAGTTGCTGAAAGAAACTGAAATTAATCAATCAGAAAATGCCATGCCAAACACTGGCTGGGATCTATTTTGTCAGGATGGGGTTCAGGTCACCCATTCCCCTCACGCAGACTGACAATATCCCAAAGTAAAACAAGGACATGAACTTCCTTGGAGAACAAGTGAAGGGGATGGAACCCCTGTATGAAGATGTTATGAAGCCCGACCCATTCCAATCAGCTCACCTTCGACAGACCAAAGCCCTTCATACCTGCGCACATATTACCATTGTCTTCTTTGCTCACAACACTCTTTTTTTTCCATTTGATTGCTGTAAATTCAGTGCATTAGATACCTGGAACTCTCCTGCTAGACCTCCCCTAAAGGCCCAGGGCTCTTGGTCTCCTCTAAGGAATTGTGCTGAGGACTGACTACGACACCCTGTTAGGAGCAGAGCCAAGCGGACATTGTTACCACAGGATGGGGCTCTCTGACACAGATGAAGGGAGTGGGGAGATGGGGAGGAAGGGGTCATATGTATCTAGTAGCATAATCCATATAAATAAATTAATTTTGTTTGATCATTAAAACATAAAAAGGACCTAATTTGGAATAGATTAATTATGTTCAGAGGAAATATTTTATGATAAAATGGGGCTCAAGCAACTAAAGCTTACGTGTTTGCAAGAAGGAATCAGGTCCATTATTCAGAAAACAGAAACAAACAAAAAAACGCTCTCTGTGTCAATACAACGTCAAACTGCACGTTACATGGTATGCATGTCTTTAGAAATAAGTTCTTTCATGCAGTGGAACGTACACTCTCCAGAAACTGAAGAGAGAGCACAATCTAGTACAGTTCAGCCCCCGTGGTGTTTGAGTAAGGATCGTACTCATTTGAAAAGTCTGACAGACTTCATAAATATTATACTGACCTTCAGAACCTAAACCCACACTTCCTATGGACTACAAAAGTAAGCTTCAGCTGCCGTCACCCCACTGATCTTAGCACCCCGTGTGAAGTCACATTCTCATCTTATCTGCCTCGTCACATGACTGGGTAGCATGAGTCATCAAACCAGGGAGACAGAACGAGAGGGAGAGGTAGTGTGAGCGTTCCCCATGTTAAAGGGCTTCTCAGCTTTCTATTAAAAAAGCCATAGTCAGACAAGATGAAAAAGATAGCAGGGACAAAGCATAAAAAGTATATACCTAAAGCACTCAGGGCTTTTAGAGTTTGTGTTGCTGCCTGGTGGACAAGGAGCCCTGTCATGTGACCAGACAAATGCAGCGCGCGGGCAGGACACCTAACACTGCCTTTACATATGAACCTCACCCTGATACCTAAAACAACTCCTCTGACGAGCTGACACAACACAGCACGCAGATGCACCCACGGGAAGGAACTCTGAACTCGCTTACCCCAAATTAAAAACCACAAAACAGACTAAAGGATGATCCTTTCAGTGGTTACTCCCACCTGAATTATCTATTCAGACTGCATTGTCTTAACACAATCACAGTTCTGCAGAAAACATGCAACTCTTGCTCTTGCATGGTCCAACCAACGTGCATGTGAACACACTGATGGTAACTACACAGTCAGAAACATATCCCTGAGTCAGGATGAGGATCGTGTGCCATGGTTAAATTTCAAAGCCAAGTGTAAATTCCCTTGAGTAGGTGCATCAGGCTGGTCTGAGCCATTTCTATAGGCCTACTGACAGAAACAAAAAACACAAGTTAGAGAGAAGCTGCCAAAGAGAGAAATTTGGGAGTTAACACTTAGGATTCAAAGCTAAATCGCTGCCCAAAATGTGACTTCATCCGGAGGGCTGCTTCCTTTCCTCCAAATTAATCTTTTAAATTTACAGATCTAGTTTAAAGAAAAAATTACATAAGTCCATTTTAAACATGAACAAAAGAAAGAGACAACGCCTGCACTGTGCATACATCGGCCACTGTCGATCCAATAGCAGTAGAAACTTGTACTGTGGATTCTTCCATCTGTACACAGTGAAGGGAGAAAACAGTAGAAAATAGTTATTAGTAAGTGTTCAATACAATAACCAGGGAGGTTGTGACTAAGTGCCGGCTGCACAGCTTCTATTAAAGGGGAAAACACAGGGACTGGTGTAAAAACATGCTAATAGCAACAGCAGAAGTCAGCAGTTAGGCACTTAACACCACTGCAGCTATTAAGAAGAATACTCAAAGATAACTATATTTATACACTCGATTTCCACAATGTTGCTAGAATGGTTACCATTATTTAATGATGCATTAAGTCAATAATGTTGATTTTTGATGTGGTTTTGCCAGTGCGGGTATGCTGCCTGCTGTGTACTGTGGGCTAGAGTCCTCAGCTTTACCATATAGCCGGATAGGACAGAAACCTGTGAATGAAACTGGGTTACAGGGAGTAACCTACAGGCCATGCTGGTGCTTCAGACTATTCAAATGAACACTCCAAAAAAGATGGAGATGTTTTCTCACAAGGCTGAATGTCACTCAAACTGTATCACAGTGCGCCATCTAAAGGAATGACAGAAAGTGGGAGGAGAAGGGACAGGGAGAAGATGGGAGAGAGAGAGAGAGAAAGCAAGAGAGCGACAGAAAGAGTATCCTTGCTTGTACAAGGGGATGGATCCCACCCTGATACAGACTGAGCAAATTATTCAGAGGATTAAAATCCAGCCTCATTTTAGCAACAACTCAAATCTTCCTGAAAAACCAGACAAATTCAGACATTTCTGATTGAGTTTATGCACCAGAATGGCCTTCCACAGTCAGTCAGTCAACTTGCTCTCCAAGCTCGCGTGCGCGCTAGGGCATGGAGGAGGGGGAGGGGGGGATGGGGGACGTCCCCCTGGCGCCCATCCCCACAGACAGAGAGATGGAAGCAAGTGTGTCTGTGTGGGAATGCAGCAGTGATGTTACTGGATACACAGCAAGCAGCAGTAACCCTGCTGGGACGTTTGCCACAGAGACCCAGTTTAGATATCACCAAGATGGAGCAGCTTGATATGGAATAAATCAGGACGATGCTAGCAGTGCAAGCGGCATTCAGTCAGACAAAAGAAAAAAAAAAAAAGAAAACAATCAACATGTGTGAAACAAGAGCAATTCATACAATTGTAACTATTATGACGTGATGCATCTGGCCTGATATGTGCTAAGGTATTAGCCACTACTCTGATTCTCACCTTGTATACAGGTGACGGCCAAGATCTCTAAGAGCCGTAATTCTCTAAGAGTTAATTCTCTAATTCTCTAATACTACCATCTATTAAGCAGACTGTGTGAGATGTGATATGATATAAATTTGTCTCCCTAAACTACAAAGCACTGGACTGCAACATAATCCATTCAGGTAAATAATCAATCATAAAAGTGATTTTTCTTTGTATAATCTGATTTATTTTTGTGTGTGTGCATAAATGTGTTCTGAAAACTGCCAAAGTCAGATTTACCAGACTTGATCAGACTACTGCTATGCTATTGCGCTCCAAGAGAAAGCACCTTATGGTTCCCCTCATACATACCTAGCCACTGGACAAAAGACTTGACCATAGAAATGATGCTCTTGATATCCCAGATGTAGGGGTAGAGGTCGTAGAGGATGGTGCGGTTGGCTGAATTGGACAGCCGTGTGAACATATGGATGACTGAGCAGCACATCTCCTCAAACTTCTCTGCCCTTGATTGCCATTCTGCCACCTGCCACAAAGTGATTAGACATATGAGCAAATTATGTCAAGAAAAGACAGGCCTTTCTGCACAGTAGACATTTTGACTTGTCATTTGCAAGTGTTATTTTTAACATTGGTTCTGTTTTAGTGTCCCAGTAAACCACAATAATTCTGACATCAGTAATTTTATTATTTACATCTGAACTTTTCTGGTTGTGACAAGCAAAAGGGTCTTCTGAGAAAAGACTGTTGGTTTAATAAGGGAAGCACAGAACACAGTACACTACGGTGCAAGTCTGTCATAACCACACCACCCAATGGGCAGTATGGGTAGTACACATCCACCATTTTGTTTTCAGCAACCAACACTATCACAAGCAAGTTCAGTTAATGATGAACTAGTTTTCTCAGATAGACCTTTCACTCTCAGCTCTTAATCAGTGTTAATTTCAATGTATCAACACACCTTCTCAGTTTCCTTTCTCTTGCAGTTGACACTGACGACGCTGCTGTTGGCCCGTAGCCAATTGAACTCCTTCAACATCTGCATGGCCTTGGGTCCGTGTTCGTAAGGCAGGTAGAAGAGCTCTGCCAGCAAGCTCAGGTCCTCGAGTGTGAGGGGCTCTGCTGTGAACAAGGGCTTCTCATTGGGCCCAGGCACAAACACGTCCTGAGGACACAAACAAGTATTAATGTAACTTAGCAGGGAAAAGTTATGTTTATCTTCAATTTCAGACATAAAGAGGAAAAAAGAAGCTCACAAATGTTTGCGGCATCTGTTTGAGCTGATCATCTGTCTGCATAGGGGCGATATCACTTCCAGAGTCCTCCTGGAGAGACTCTTCAGGGGACTTTGACTCGGCCAGACTCTCCTTGTCTGTATCCATGGGCTTCAGGTCCTCAGCCATCTTGTCAGCTAAGATAGGACCAACATGCTTTTCCTCTGGGTCAGCTTCAGCTTCTGGCTCTGGCTCATCCTGCTTCTCAACCACCATTTCCATGGGCTCCTCATCTGAATCCTTCTTTTCCACCTCCACCTGTACAGGTGCAACACAAAATTACTTCTCAAATTATAAACAGATGCTCTCCTCTCCAATAAACAAAAGTCATTAATTAGTTGTTTAGTTGGTCAAGGGCCTAATAAGTAATTTTAACTGTATAAATGACAATATATTCACATTAATATAAAACCTGATTCCTACAGGAAGCATGCAATACTCATTTGGGTCATTCAAGTATGACACTTTTGTCTGATAGTAACAGTGAACCTTACCTCCTCTACCTCTTGAGGTCTTTTTGCCATGGGGTGTGAGAGTGGATCCAGACAGAGAGGCGGCATGGCTGGAGACATGATGGGCTGCTGGAACACAGTTGTGACTGTTGTGGAGGAGCAGAGAGAGGGAGCGGCCATGGATGACACGTCTATGGCTGTGCTTTTGGCACCACTCTGAGGCACCTGTCGGCCTGCAAGACAAGAATATAGTTTCACTGCACTGTTTAGTCTGACTAAAAAAAAAAAAATTTAAAGCTATCAATGCCAATGTCATGAGCATTCAGCTGGAAAAAACATTAGCATAGAGGTATGATATAATAATGGGACTGTGCGTACTGTTGTATTGATGAGGCACACCAAATTCTCCAAGCCATTCTGTGAGAGCCAGTTTTAGAGCAAGCTGTGGGCTGTAGAGCATATCTGTCTCCAGTTCTTCATCACTGCCCTCATTCTCTAACTTGATCTGGATGGACACTGTGCTGTCCTCACCGTCCGCTGGTAAAGGGCAAGATGGAGAATTAAACACAGAGAAAACAGCAATGATGAATGACCTGCATCCTGTTATGACATGGCAGTGTATAATACAGAGAAATCACACTGTACTCACACCTGAACATTACAAATGAGTAAATTTGAGGATTGTACTCACTCATGACCACATCCTTGCGCACCCCATTCATATTAGACTTGTACCACGTGGCCAGAGTGTGGATTGCAACAAAGTTGGACTCAAACTCGCAGTTTGGGTTGGTGAGGACACCCTTCAGTCTGGGGATAAGCTCTGTGGAGCGGCCCTTGTATGGACCTAAGAAAAGCCTCTTCTGGTCATAATCATTGGCGTGAATGTTGTCCCAGATCACAGGGGCTCTTTTTAGGATTTTTGACACCTCCTCAATTGATTCCACTGTAATATCTTTGGACACAACCTTGGGGCCTGCAGAAAAGAAATTATGGCACAGTTAATCATTTTATCTACTACTCTGACATGTATGACTGTATGCTTAGCAATGGTAATGGCGTTACACTGTGTTAGACTCACCTGTCCATAACACATCAATGCCAGGCAGGAGCTTCTCTCCCACTGTGTGGAGGTAGGGGGATTGAGAGACACTTGGGTAGCAGAAAGTTCCACAGTACTCTGTTTTTAAAAGCACAAAAACCAAATAATGAATAAACAAGTGGATCAAACGATTGTGTAAAATGTGCAAAGGATTCACACACAGAACTGAAGTACCTGTGGGACAGAAGAGGAAGGTTTCAGGCTCTCCCAGGTACTGGTAGATTTCGTTGGTAATGGAAACCTGAGCGTGTGCAAAAGAGCTGAACACCTCTTTGTCAGCAGGGCACATGTTGTGGTCAATATCATCAAAAAGTAAGGCAAATGACTTGCAGCCAAAGTGAGAAACCTGAGGGGGGAAGACAAGAGGTTTGAAATGAACACAGACAGAAAGACGTACAGAACTCTTGAAGGTATGTATGAAGAGTACTGTTCACACTGCTGTCATATGAAATGTTGCAATACCTGATCAAGTTTCCTTTTGAGTGCAGAAACCTCTTTCTGATTGGAGAAGGTGATATCCAGTCCAGGGGAAATGGCATAGATGAACTCTATCCCATGCTCCTTAGCGGCACCAATTAAAGTCATGAGTTGCTCTAGAAGACAGTTGGAGGAAAATCACTCACTGAAAACATTATTGTGCTTTTATAACAACATATCTAAAGCAGATAGCCAGGCATTATTAATGTTTCTTGCCCCAAGACAGCTGATCCCAAGATCTGTTCTGAATAGTCACCTGCTTCTTCCACAGAGTACAGCTCTCTCCAGAACATTCTGTGTTTGTAGTCATCTTTGGGTGCATAAAGGTATGTATTCAGTCCCCACTTCTGCTGCCTGTTAAATTCAGGGTTGTGCAACTCAGTATAACAACAAATTATCTAGATACAATGTCATTAATGTTATTAACATGCCTGCTTAAATAATTCACCATACCTTCTGAACAACTCTTTCCTCTGTTCCATTGTCCATGGTCGACCATAGAAACCTGCATCAGTAAACAATACATTCAGTGTCCATGCATTCTGCAGTAATGACACTCAACAATGTTCCCTGTGCATTTTGAACTGCTTTACTGCTACACCTAACACTCCCCCCTAGGTGTGGGCTGGGTTGGAGATTGCACTTGGCATGCAATTTTTGCTTATTTTGAGTCACAGTTTTTCTGTATTTACCAAGTTTTCACCTCGTCTAGGAATCGTCAAAAGTATGACAAATGGCCATCCTAAACGCATTAACTAAAGGCCAAAACTACCGTATGTCTTTGTTTCCCTATTAAGTCTGACCAAAAGCCAAACCACACAAAATATTCAGTTTGAATTATGACAACAAATGCAAACAATCCTTTGCCTTAGAAATGTTTGGGATCTTTATTCGATTCACGACGATCAAAATGAACCCTATATCAACAATGGAATTGCTGTTGATCACCTGTTAATACCTGCCCACAATAAATAAAAACTTAACAGTCTGCCCGTGAATGAAATGTGACAAGGTTGAATTACAACATGCATACATTATTGATAATAAGCTTGTAATATATGATTTATTAGTTTAACGGACCGTTGTGTTATTAGACAATACACGTTTGATTTCTGACAATCGACTTCCAAGTGTTATGCACTTGTACATTAGACTATTTCCAGCTGATACCAGTAATCATCTCCCTCGGGAAGCAGGATTGCTGCAGCATTTTGATGCCTAATTTATGGCTGTATGCAGACCACAGCTGGATCGAATGTCAAATTGGAATAGTTTCAACATTATATTCGATATTACCTTCCACAACTCCACTTATAAATTTTCTGTGGCCCGTCGGCTCGACACCAATGCCGGACTCCTCCACTGGGCCAGGGGCCTCGGCACAAGCCTCTCCGGAGACTGGGCTGGGGCTCGGCTCACCGTCCACTTGAGGCGCCTCCAGCGTCTTTTCTTTCTGAACCATTGTTCAAGATTTCCCTCAATGCAAATACACCAAACTCAGACGAATTCAGAGAGCACCGAGTTGTTTTTTGAATGCAGTTAAGCAGTAAAATGAGCCAAACAAGACCTGGAGGAAATAAATCGCGTCACTGTTTGTCTAACGTTACCTAGCGTACGCTATTAGCGAGTGTATCAAAATTGTCAAAAATTTAGAAACGACTCTTATAAGACGTAACCAAAATGCTATCAGGTGTTACGGGACATAATTTGTGTTAATTAATATCTAAAGAAGAACAAAACGTTCGTTCGTTTTTGTCCGATCATTTTCTTCTCTTTATGGTAGATTTGCCCTAGTTTTAGTCGGTTCTTCCTGTTTACACCGAGTGCGCATGCTCCTAGGACTAGATTAAACCAGTCAAAACTGGATCTGTGTGACAAAACACAGCAAAGATTTCACCATGACAAAAAGATAGATGACACTTGTATTCCTCAACTGTCAACATTAGCAC
Organism: Lates calcarifer; assembly: GCF_001640805.2. Taxonomy (NCBI): domain Eukaryota; kingdom Metazoa; phylum Chordata; class Actinopteri; family Centropomidae; genus Lates; species Lates calcarifer. Next base: position 7,663,181 of record NC_066848.1, read on the forward strand.
ATTACTAATGTTTTATAAGCTAAACATATCTGGTTTTTTTAACCATAAATATGCCGCTAACGAGCAATTGGTAATAAAGCAAAAAAAAAAAAAAAAAAAACAGCATTCACTTTGATACAAAATGCCTTGTTGCGATACGTATTGTTTAAAAATAATTAAGGAAAAGTACACGGTTTTATTTATTTGTGGTTACTAAAAGCGGCAATAATATTGAGTTAACAAGAAGCCAGGTTAATAAATGTTTGAAGAACTAGTAAGGCAGCAATACGAGTTCAGTTGATGCTTAGTGACTTGCTCTGTTCAGTGACTGTGTTGAACATCTCAACGGCTTTCTAATATCTTGAGATTCCAGTCCATATTAGGTATGCAGCTGAGTTCCAACACCACATTCAAACAGAGGGGAGGTGCTGCTCATCTGTTGTGACCTGAGCCTGTGTGTCCTGTGTCAGCAAAGCGTACACGCTTTGTTCTATATCACCAGGATATATCTAGTTAAACGTTTGCATAATTATCCGTAGCTTCTAATACAGCTATTAACTCCCCAAAGGAGTCACAATGAGCTTTAGTAAATGAAAGCTGGTGCATCGTGTGATAGGTCTTTTTCAGATCAGACCTTTGGGCATGCCTTGTAGGAAAGCTCTGTTAATGCAATGTTCATGAATTCTGACTTATAGAAAAAGCCCGTAAAGGCATGAAAGATAAAGATGCAATTAAACTTTTTAGCATAATGGAATGATTTGGTTTTACAAAGATGCGCTATCCCCTTAAATTCTTAAAAAATATATATTTCAACCTCTTACATGTTTTGATTTGCCTTTTCAAAAGATACATGTGGCCCAGAACCTGTTGGTCTAATGCAAAGATGTTAAAGCCATGTTGCTTCTACATGAGAATTTGTTCAATAAAAATGGAAACAACTTGTCAAAGTAGTAAGCAAGCACAGGCTTTACAAACATAAAAAATGGCTTTATTCTTTAATCATACATTAACAGACATTTGTATGTCACAGCAGGAAAAGCCCAGGTGAAATTAATAAGATTAACGAGTGCTTTCCATTTAGGTGAGCCAGCCCCTGTGCCCTGGTATTTCACATGTTGGCTCAACAGAACTGAGCCACATCGTTAATGAAATTTCTTTCACCTGTGCTGTTCTTCTGACATCAAAATATCTTGTGATCTTGAAAAAGACACCTTTCCGACAAATAATTGCTCTCAGTTTTTGAAGACGACAGTGACAAATGCAGCAATAGGTGAGTTGGAATGAAACGACAAACAACATGTTTCAGTTTCTTTTTTTATTTTAGGTTTGTAGTACATTTCAATGTATTACATCCTCTCCCACGAGTTAGGGAGCTCCATACCACTTATTTTCACCCTTTTAAAAATGGTTCTCTCTCCATACAATTCAAATCTGATTTTACATTTAAATAAACTTTTAAAAAATTATTTAATTTTACTTATTCCATTTTTTTTTAACTTCTTTTACTACTTTCATTACAAATCTTCACTTCAATAGAAGGTGTTAGCTTGCAGAAACAAAACAAAACAAACACAAAAACTAATGCAACAACTACAATGTGAAGACAGTGTTGCAGGTGAGGAGCCAGCTGTTGGCTCTGAGGTAAATGTCAGCTGCTTCCTGCTGCAGGCCTCCTGTTACCTCTTCTGTTTCTGCTGAGCCTGCTTTAGTAAAGTGTCGAAGTCTAGTGCGTGAAACTTGCCTTTTGCAGGCAACGGATCGTACTCTCTACTCGAATCTGAAAAGAGAAGAACAGAGAGTCAGCACCACATACAAATAAAGACAAAAGTACATGCTGCGTTTGTTGAGGACTAATGTGACTGGCTGTAGCTAGGATTGTATAATGCCAAATTTCTGACTAGCTAAAGCCCATGTTTTTATTTAGGGCAAATTTTATCTCCCTAAATAAAGATCTAAGTCCAAGAATAGTGAAATCAGGCTATAAGTATTTAAAAATTTGAAACTCATCATATGTAATGTTAACTATCATTAAAAAGGTCAATAAAACCTCCACATTCACAAATTCAAGACAGAAGACATGGCCTGGGTCTCTTCAATGGCAGCTATGGCCCTGAACAATTTGCAAGCCATGAAAGAGTCTTGGTAGTGACTATATGTCAAAACCAAAGAATTGTTAAATGTTTCTAAACTTTATATGTTAAAGTATACTACAAGAATTTGACAATTTGGGATCAATGAAGTATCTCTACTTTTAACCACTGAAAATTGTTAAAAGTCTCTTTTCAAACAATCACACGGCAGATTAAAGCAAAGTATGCTGTAACAGTGCCGTGTGATCATCCTTTCAAACAGTTGCCATGTGATCTGCCAAGTTTTGGAGTTACTGGCAGCGCTTCACAGAGTACAATGGCTCTCAGTTGCATTGAGCTTGGTTTGAACACACTATATCAGGATGAACCGCAGCCAATATCATCAATCTTCTGCAAACCACATCAATAGTATTTGAACAGATTACCAGCACTGTGGGTATGAGCTGCAGGAACTTTTGTTGCGTCTATCGACTTGAAGCTGTGCTTACCTAAGTCAGAATAGCCAGGTCTGGCAGAACTGTCTCCTTCCACCAAAACAGAGATCAAACGGCAGCTCATCGGGCTTGCGCAGCCTGCTTCCATTTTCTATGGCCGTGAAAGCATCCTTGGTGTCGTAATAAGTCACAAAGCCATAGTTGTCCCTGTGACAGATAAGCAAAATATCAGCCTGGATTCATTTACAGTTTGTCAGAGGTCTAGTCAAAGTCATAATAGGTTTTGTATAGTTTTAAGCTGTGACTTGCTTTTAAAAGAGCAACCTGGGAAGTGTTGCCAGGAGGCCCCAGTTATGAACAAGTCTCACTTTGCTTTAGCACTGTAGCTTGGCCTAAGAGGTCATGGACAAGACCAACAAGGTTCAAAGACAGTGCAACTTGCTATATTATATAATTATTGCCATATTAAAAAAAAAAAAAAAAAATCAACATTAATCCCTTATTACAAAAGCAAACAATGAAGAGAACTGCATGCATGTACGATGTACTTACCCATGGTCTCTAAAGTGCAGGGTGCAGTCTTCAATCTCGCCAAATAAAGTAAAGCGCTCCCTGAGCTCTTTCTGGGTCATCGTACCCCGAATTCGACCAACGTAAACAACCCGACGCTCCTCCTAAGAGAAGATTGCAGTCAACCATGATGATTTAAAATTAAAATACTGTGATTTGTTTGGAGACCTATGTACTCAAAGTAAAATTAACTTACAATAGCTTGCTCTTTGCGTCTCCTCACATCTTCCACACTTGTCTTTGCAGTGTGATCATAGCCATTCCTATATGAGGGACTGCAGAAGACAAGATGAAGCGTTATGTCATTTTTTAACTGCGTGGCAAAGCATTTGTAATTCACAGATTAAAGAGCTGTAAAATCCATGTAATGACTACTGCCCAGATATGCATGATTCATAAATTATACCTGTACAATCTTCTGCTTCTACTCCACTGTGCTTGCCTCTGAGGGGATCGAGACCGTGAGCTGGAGCGACTCCACGAGCCAGAACGAGAGGATGAATAGGAGTACCTCCTCCTCCTGGGAGGGGAGCGGGACACAGAGGGAGAGGACCGAGATGAGGAACGGGATGAGGAGCTGGAACTGCTCTCAGAATGACGGGGACGATATCTAGAGAAGAAATGGAGGAAATGCCAGTGAGGAACAAGGAATGTCATATCCCCCAAGAAATTAGTATTAAAATGCTGCAGCAATTCATCTTTTGACAGAGGGCCGAACCTTTTCTTAGATGGAGCATGTGATCTAGAACGAGATCTAGAGGAATGGGAATCTGACTCTGAACCGCTGGACATGGGGCTGGGAGAACGCTGGGATCTTCTCTTTCTAGACCGGCCTCCGGTCCTCTCTTTGGGACTAGATCTGGGGCTGGGTGTGCGCGAGGCACTGTGTCGACGGTAGTTCCTCCTAAAAGGCCCTCTCCTGGGGCTCCCTTCTTTCACACTGGACTCAGACTCCTGTCGAGCTGGAGAGGCATCAGGTGTTTCCAGAACAGAGCTTCTCTCCATCCCATCTGTCCTCTGATCCAGGGACTCTGTCAGTGGAAAATCTTGTGTTTTGATTGTAACTGTAGGGTTTGTGTTAGCCTGAACAGACAATGCCAGAGCAGCTGGGGGTGTCTGCGTAGTGGTGGTAGCAGGTTGCCTGATGGGTTTAATAGTGATAAAAGATTGCTGTTTGACATTCCAGCGCTTGCCTGGCTCTCCAATGGAAGTGCCTTTGTTGGGGATGCAGTAGTCATGGTCCATGCATGCTAGGTCGGGGTCTACAGCGACAGCAGCGACAGGAGTGGGTTTACTGCGGGACCTGACTGAGGGAAGTGGCCGAGCTTCAATCTGTATAACCTTGGAGGGGCTCGACTTAGAGGCCTCAGTGGCCTTGCTCTTCCCCAGCAGGGCCACAGGGGCCAGAGGTTTCCACATCTGGTGGGGAGGAGTGGCTGGAGGAGTCAGAGCTAGAGCAAAGGGAAAGAAAGTGCACCACAATTATACCCAGCTTTAAAGAGCACATAGCCATCTGTGTTGCAAGGTAGCAAATCTCTAATCACAATGTACAATGTACTTAGTTTTTCTGTTTTTCTAATGACTGTGCTGTTTTAATGCTGGCGGCAATGAGAGCACAGAAGCCATACAAGGGCAGAATAAAAGGAAACACTTCTACTTTGCCCCTTTTTATAATGATAAAAATCTAAAAAAGTCACCTTTACTGGATGCATTTTGCTAATGACTTAACCTAATGGACTCATTCTGAAGCCAAAGTTAACATGCTGAATTACCTGCAGTACTCAAGAGGTCATTAGCTCTCACACGCTCCACAACCGTTTTCTCTGGAGCCAACTCAAAACTGCAAAGTAAGCACAGGAGTGTGTTAGTGTATCACTGGTAAATAGTGAAGGTCTCACCTCAGTTTGTCTTTGGATCAGAGTGCAGCCAAAATGTAGACCAAAAAAAAAACAACCCCCCCCCCCGCAAAAAAAAAAAAAAAAAAAAAAAAAAAAAAACATCGAACCAGGCTGCACAAATTCAGACCTGAAAAGGCCATCACTGTGGCCACACAACAGCAGGGTTCGCGGTAGGTCTTGGCAAAAGGTGGACATGTGTCACCTCCACACACAAACACACACACACACACACACAGAGCAAATGGGTTTCACTTGCCCAGAGTTCCCCCCCCCCCCGTCCCCCCCCACAAAAACCGTAGCTCCATCATTCACACAGAGCAGCTTGAGGGCTGTAGGGTAACTCACCTTGAGTTTCCTACAGCTGCTGCTCTACCAGAGACCTCCGGCACACATTGTTCCTCTTTGGCTGAAGAGAGAAGGGACAGGGAAATGAGTGCATCAGCACAGGGAATAGCAGAGAAGACAGACAAACACCAAAAACCGAGAAATTGAATGTTGTGAGGGTAAATCTGTCAGGATAAAATTAGTGAATGACATGTTTATCCAGAGTAATCTTAGTTCACATTGCATTTTGCACAGAACTTCACCAAATGCTCAGCAGCTAGCACACTGTATGACTGTTCAATAACACCAATACCCACTGACATGAGTATTGGCACAGACAGACCTAACACTTGTTACAGTTGGGGCTTGTACATCCGCCCAAACAAAGACAGCAGGACGAGAGTTAAATGGATTTGCGGACGGGGCAAAATTCCAGCAGCTGAGCAGGCAAGAGCACAAAGCAGTTTTCCCTGCCCCCCCCCTCCCACAGCATCCATCTCTTAAAGGGGTATGTTTCACCCGGGGGGGGGGGACTGTCATTGTGAACAGTCAGAAGTACCCTGTAATCTCTGAACGTTAAATGCATTTCTTCCAGAGGATCAGATAAGCTTCAAGCTCATATGAACAGCCTGATAATATCTTTGTTCCGTAGGTCACTTTTGTTGGACTGTGAACTCTGAAGGTGGGCCTTGTATATGCTATGCTGGTCAAAAATATCAGGGAACTGTCGTCTAACTTAACTGATGACCGCACTTATAAATATATGCACAACAGCAGTGTATTTGTTGTGATCCAAGAGGCTCTCTCACAATCCTTTGAATTCTTAAGCAAAGTCTTACTACCCCCTAGCCCACTACTGCTCACCAAAGATAGTGCTGTGATGTTGTATGCCACTTCCTGCTATTACAAAACCAGGAAAACTGATACTCTGACTACATTTAGCTTGGTACTAAACTATGTGACCCACTAAGCTACTGGCCAGTACAAACACACTTAGGCCAGAAATTAAGCATGGCAAAAAATAAATGTCAAATGTTTAACACTGTCAAACATGGAATGGACTGAGCACCTCTTTCAGACACAATTAACACAGTAAAAAAGCCATTAGCCGTTACCTTGAGTTTCCTCAAACTGCTCAAGCAAGCTGGTCAGATCAGCAGCTTCAATACCTACAAACAGAGATCACGACATTATGTATTGGATTTTAACAGTGGTGAAAGCTGGAGGAAGATTTTAGAGAATTGTCTTGAAGTTACAGAGAGGTAATAGAGGTTGTTTCGATTTTTACAGTGACACTGCATTTTTCTGCACTAACAGCAGACACAGCCTTTTCCTAAATTATTTCTGATACAAAGTTCCTGCAAATCAGCAACTACTGGAGCAGATTAAGTGCAGGCTAAAGCTCCAGAGCAGCAGAGATGAGACACTGACAGGGCGATTTTCCAACAAGGGCTTTGTAGATAAATACCAGGTGCTAGTATGTCACTTAATCATTTGTTTAAAAGCTCTTCACAAGAAAACTAAGATTTTATTTTTGAGCAATCAGAATATGAAATAAAGCTCACCTATCTCACTGGTGAAGGCCTCAATCAGCTCCTGTGTGGGGCTCTTTGCTCTTTGGGGCTTCACTCCTGTAGTGGAGTTCTCTTTAGTTTCAAGCATAACAGGTTCTACCTTCAGACTCTGGGAGTCTGAGGGATGAGCAGCTGAAGAACAACAGAATTGGGTACCATTGGAGGACTTGCTAACAGCTGTGATGGGGCTATTTATTGTGGCAGCAGCAGTGACCTCAGGCACCTTTTGGGAAACAGTGGTCTTCTGGGGGGCACTGGGGGCAGACAAAGTAGCAGCAGTGGGTTTGATTGACTCTGTAGTGGTTTTAGGACAGGTTTTAGTGAGCTCCACAGACTTTGGAGATAAAGGCTGAGACTGGGGCCTTTCATTGACTCCATCCTTTCTTCCAGAAAGTACAGGAGAACATTTTCCATCTGTTGATGACATGAACTGAGTGGCATGTATTAAAGAAGCTGGAGATCCAGAGTTCTGAGGCACACAAGGTACTGCAGGCTGAGCAGTGGTATGTTGATGGGTGGGTAAATCCTTCACTGAATTAGAGGCAGGACTTGAGGGCTTCTCAGCAAGAGAAGGTTTGGGAGGTTCAGGCGTTTGCTGGGGTTTAGGGACACTACTAGCAGCTGAAACTTTGCTGGATGAAGCAACCATGTAGGCTGGTGGAACCAGCAGCGCCTCAGGGGTGGGTGGTGCAGCTGGTCCCCGTGGCTGCCAGGCAGGCCTGACCTCCTCCACTTCCTTCTTCACTACCTGTGGGTTGGGGCGTCGAGGATCCTTGGGGCTGGGGTCGGGCAGGCAGGGAATTGGGGGAAGCTCTTTAGGAAGCTCTGGAAGGCTGGGCCACTTAGTGCTGCTGTTGTCTTGTTTTTCCACCGGCACTGGCTTCTTCTGTTGTCTGAGCCGCCGGTACTCCTCTAGACTGAGCGATTTGGGCTTTGGCTCTGGGACTGCAGTGGCTACAGGAGGGAGCGCCTCACAAACAGTTGGCGTCATCTGGGGTGTTACAGGACTTGGAGCATCTGCAGAGCTCTCTGAAGACAGCAGGGCAAGGACAGCAGAGGGAGCTGCTGATGAATCTTCCAGCTTCTTGGGGGGTGGGCCAAGCTGTTCAGGGGCTTCATTGGGCTGTTGAGAACTCACTGCTGTGAGTGAACAGCTAGGCTGACTCTTCTCAGGGCTAGCTTTTAACAGAGCAGTATCCTGTGCAGCTAACACACATGTGGCAACTTGCGCATTCATTGCAGGTGATAGTGTTGCAGTGATTTCTGGTTGTGTTTCAGTTTGGCATGGATTTAGTTTCTTATGTTTCACAGAGGAAGAAGCTGGAGTTGAGACAAGAGAAACTTTTTGGATTTTGTTTTTCTTCTCTTCTTTGATTGATCTTTTTTCAGGCTTTATGGGCGCTTCCTGTGCTGTCTTTCTTACTGTGCCACTCCGAAGGACCCTTCCCTCCACAGGTTTAGGTTGGCTCTGTTTCTTGCATTTCTTTTTCTTTTTTCTCCAGGAGGGGCTTTTCTCTTTAATGTCTTCCTTCTGTGTCTTACTGATTATCTCATCTTTAACATCTGAAGATCGGTCTGGTGTTGCAGGTGCTGTAACTTTCACTGGAGCCTCGCTGACTGTTACATCATCATCGACGACTATATGATCTGAACTGTCAGAGACAACCTCGTCTGTTTCATCCGCAAGTTTCTGCTCATTTTCTGAGGACTGCTCTTTAGGTGGCAGGGACACTGGGAGATCCAGATTTGGGATGGCTAGGATGGGCTCTCCATTCTCTCCCTGGTCCACAACCTCAAGTAAGATGCCTCCCTCTGGCAACATCTGCTCCCCATCGTCATTCTCTACACAAATGGCCATACAGTATGGGTGCATATGCCTGACCAAGTCCCCCAGGCTAAGTGAAACACCATCCTCCCCCTCTTGCTCAAAGGTTACAGGAAGTGGAAGGGTCAGACCTTCCCAGCCTAATAGGTCATTGTCAGGAGATGAATCCTGTCTCACTGGGCTCAGAGTGAGGGAGCCATCATCTTCCTCCTCCCCATCACTCCTCTGGAGAGAGTCTGCCTGTATCCTGGGGAGGCTCTGGGTGCAGACAAGGAAACAAATATCCAGTTAAACTCTGAAATCTGTCTGCTGTTCTAGTTTACATATATCAATAATTTGCAAAAATACCTTTCCAGTTGATATGGGTCTTGTGCTACATAGCATGTCTTTCTCAGGAGGGGAGCGGGACAGACACAGCAGTCTCCTGAGCTGGAGAGTGAAAGATAAATAAAAGCATGGGGACATTAATACTTATCCACTTTAAGGGGAAATTCTGAAACAATGAACAAGAAGTATTGTTATAACCACAGGGATCAGCAGGTTGTCCTTCACCCCCTTTCACTCTCTCTGCCCCAAGCTCAAAGGTCAGATAGGGGATGTCAAGAGCAGGAATCTGGGAGGCACTTTGAGAGTTATGCATGACAGCTGGGCACTAACCGGAGAGTGTTCCCTGCCCTTCTGACCTGACAGCAGGTCTGAGTCAGGCAGTGTGTCAAACGGGGACAGGTTCTCATCATCCACATTGTCAAGGATCTCTGTCAGGGCGGTTAGCAGTGTGGCTTCGCTCTCCTCATCTAGTCCCTTAGTCTAAATAAACACATGGAAATTAGGTCAAAGCGTGCATTAGGGAGTGTAAACAAACAACTGTACAAAGTTTACATGACATGGATCTCTCCATGGTTACTTTAATACTTAAGTTAAACCATGTGAAATACGACTAACCTCTATTGTTGGGGTATCCTCAAAGATAGAAAGGATGGAGGGGTCTAAGCAGCTTTGAAGGGCCTCCAGAGTTTCTCCAGAGCTCAGGCCAGCAGTCTAAAGAGGGGAGAAAAAAAAAAAAAACACTTCAGATTTTTTTTTTGGTATAACTGAAAACATGATTCAGGGAAAAACTATCTGCAAGCAGCCACCCACAAGTAGAGAACTGTGGCTACTAAAGTTTAATTACCACAGTACCAGTGGACAGAGACAGTAATAGGTCTCTGTCAAACAACTTAATCCAGTATTCAAGAAATATTTAAAATCTTGACTTGTTATTTTGCGTAAGCAGCAGCTTTACTTCACTGGGAAGAGTAATGTCTTTAATATATGCTGTTTTTGTAAGTACAGGTTTGTAGGTGTGGAGGTAATTTGGAGAATTTTTATTAGAAAAAGTCATAAACAAAATTAAGTCTAGTCTGTAGAAAAGTGGGACAATGAAATACAGCAACCTAGCTTATTTATTTGGTGGCTGACGGTGAGAATAGGCCTGAGCTCAAGTCAGGCATCTGAAAATGAGTCAGAAATGGAAACCCCAGAGGGCAAGAGAGGGCACGTGCTTTTAGTTCCAGCTTGAGGAAAAGAAGAAAACAAAATACCAGAGGCATTTTCCCTTAATCACAAATATACAAGATTATGTACCTATTGGACATGCAGGACCCCAATTTACACTTAAGTTATCAACAGATGTTACAAATGTATATAAATCTTCAACACAAATTGTAACTTAAAATACATAATTTGTCCAAAAAAGACAAAGTGCAAAAGAAGTGCATTCAAAAAGTGCAAAGCAACATTTTGGTTAGTCTGATACACTGACATTTTAAATAAATTTGAGAAATAAATATAAAATTCAATATATAGTTGTAGCAGAATAAGGCTTATTTGCATCATAACAACTCTTCAGATTTGGGTCAAATGTATAACAACATGAAGTTCAGTATACAGTCCCTTCTACATACTCATAACATTGTGCACCTTCTTCTGAAAACGCACTATAGTTTCTGAAAGTGACCCACGTGTTTCTGTCTACGCAGACATATTTGATCCTCGCCTCACCCCGTCCAAAGGGAGGCTACCCTGCCCACGTGTTGCACTACAACAAACCCTAGAAAGGGCCTCATCTCCTCTCCTGTCTCATATTTTAAACAATTACAAACTGACAGAGCTCATTACAATACGAATTATTACTCTAAACGCTAGAAAGCCGCAAGCAGTTATTTATGAACTCTGTGTAAGGGTGAGTGCAGAGATTAAAGTGACTGTCTCTCCTGCGCATGTGTGGAGTCCAACATGTGATTCACCACGATTAAACCACATGTGGATATACACACACAGGTTTGAATGAAAACCTAGCATGCTGCAACCGTGTGAGAATGGACAGTCACATATGTACTTGGCCCGTATTGACTGCAATCGCCAACATCTAAATATAATTTAAATTAATTTAAATAATTTATTTTGTGCATCAGCACTGAGCTGATGACACATTACTGCAACGTGCTGGCATCAAGCCTATAAACCACATCATAGCAAAAATTTATGTATAGCACCTTGTCAAGAACCAATGTTAAGCAAAAAATAAAAAGATATGTACACGTCCACACTGCTGTGATGATAAAGCTACATGACTAGCATACTGCAGCGTTTGTTACCACGTGTGTATGAATCAATTTATGAGCAGGACACAGAGTACTATTGCACATACACCCACTGACAGAGCTAAAATGCGTATAACTGATATCGATTATACAACTGGTGCACATGCCAAGTGGACCACCAATAAAATACACAACTGTCACTTCATTTCTTCCAACGACTGTTTGTATTATAAGGGAGAAAACCTGGGTCGTTCAGCTACACTGACTCACCTACTAGCATTGACATACAGCTAAAAACTACCAGCACATTATAATGAAGCATTACATATAATTTAACAAATATACAGTAAAGGAGTTATCTGGCTGTTATCAGCACAAAGCCCCGGGTACTTTTTGAATAAGTTTTGTGATACCCCGGTTGCATCCACGTGTCACTTTTCCATGCTCAGTGGACAGCTCATACACACAACACGCGCTGCCCTCTCTCTAAAAATACGCACTCACAACTAGCAACAGTGGGATTTCATGCAAGGACATAAAGTACAGAACATATTCTTTACCTCGTCTAGTGTATCCATAGGGAAGAATTCCATATTGCACGCAGTTAAAGTCTCCTCGCCTGTTCCCCACCGCGCCGCCATCTTGCGAGTATACTCCCTGCCCCGTCTGGTTTCAGAGTGAAAAGTGATGAACCGCGCGTCAGAGAACAAGCACGCCGGCCGGGGACACGTGGTCCGACATTCCCGGCAAAATGACGCTAAATGACGCGTTGGGTTCAAGGGTTACGTGACCACGTTTCTTTGTAGTTCTGTTTTAACAAGTGTGCCCTACACTGCCTTTTGGTGGTCGGCTTTTTTTTTAATCTACGCTGCAAAATGAAGAAGACAAAAAAATACCAAGGCACAATACTCAATATATGCAGTCGTTTTTTAACACAGACTATTTTACTACTTCTTAACTTAGTCATAGTGGTAACAGTGACTGAAACAACTGACTGTCCACTGAACACATGCAGGTAGGTTACAATATGTGGTAAACACGACTGGATACAATCATAAAGGAAACAATGTTAGCTTCTTTCATCAGCTTTTTTCGACAGGAAAGCTTCAAATTTGTTAACTATTAAGGTCATTCAACTCATTAAACAAATTCAAAACAGGTCCCAGCTTTTCAAATGTAAAAAAAAAAATTCTGCTCTTTTCAGTGTCGTTGTTTTACCTCACTGTGAATGGAGTACTGTTGGGAGTTGGACTACGTGTTGTGTCATTTTGAACTCTGGGAACTTTGGACATTTTTACAGTTTTTTTCTTTACATTTTATCAACTATGTGTTGATTAAAGATTAATCAATTAATTTAAGAAATAGTGGATTAACTGATTATGTTAGTTGCAGCCCTAATGTGAATTTCAGTTCTGCAGCTGACATCATGTAATAGTGAAGGTGTATGTGGATTAATCACATTGCAATCTGTACAATTAATTTCTTATCAATGTTCTAATTGTTTGCAATAGCAGTGGTAGTATAATAGTTATATAATAAACCTTCAGGGTAGTTTAAGTGGGGATTATATGTATCATTCTGTGGATTCTGGTAACATTAAAAGGAACACACAGTATGGAAAACATGTCTCACACTCTACAACAACAACAACACTGCACAAACACTCAATGTTATGGATAATTTCTTTTCTTCAGAAAATCTACCATGTGTTCCCCATCACATGGTTTAGGGGTTGAAATGACCTAAATAAAACAATTCGATTTGATGTTTACAGTCTCTGCTTTTCTTCTCAAGACAATGTTTTGTAAAAGTTTTCATCTAATTGATAAGATGTGATTAAAAATATCTAAAAACTAAGTAAAATAAGTAGGAGAATCACTGGATAGAGAACTCATAAAACACAAGAACAGGTAAAGATCAAGAATCTTTATTATCTTAGAAAATGTTTTGATTATAATTTTTAGAACAAGTTAATCGGCAGTGCCTATGCTATTACGTGGTTCTTTTCAATCTGTCTGGCATCTCTGCTCCCACAGGTTTAGTCTAATTGCTTGCACTTTCAATGACTGTGAAAACAAGGAAGCAAAGAGGGCTCTCCAGGACTGGAGGACTCTTATGTTGGTCTTTGGATGAGAAACACATCATTTCTGTGACGATTGTTTCCCCTTCAGGCGGAGGTTAATTTTGCATCATAGTTAATTCACACATCACGTCTTACACAACAAATTTGTTAACGTGGCAGATTTTTTTAACTGTTTGTTTCAGACTGCATTCCTTCTGTGCAGTTAATACACAAACGGTTTTCATGCCAATGCCTTATTTGGTTGATAGATAGGTGGATACTAGATAATGACTTACTGTGTTAGTTTTCTGACTGCATGAACTATCCTGCAATTGTCACTTTTGACCCCAGTGGGTGCTGTTCAGCAAATGCTCTACAGTCTTTCTTCAGTATTTTGCCTATGCAAAGACACTTTTATTTTAAAAGATGATGGCTTAAAGTCATTATTCTTGGAGCACACTGTTCCCTGAAAATTAATATGACATCCTTTGTTTTCCAGGATTCAGTGGATGGCTGGAGAAAGATCAAGGTGGCCTGAGACAGAGGCTACAGTCTCTCCCTGTATACGTGCACCTATTATCACATAACCAAAGTCCCATACCTGTTTTCAGGTTTAGACCTATACCTATGTAGTATAACACTAAGCCTTTAGAGTCAGCCACATACAAAATTAAATGTGCACAAGGGAATATCACTATGAAAACATTCATCACTCTCTGAGGACAAAACATCACACAGAGAGGAAAATTTGTTTTCCCTCATAGCTGGGGAGGTAAATTAAACATAGAACAGTGGTGGATCTGTTTGCTAGCACATGAAGGAAAGGTATGGCGAGTGAACAAGAAGACAGGCTGTGAAACACAGAGGTGGGGATTAAATTGGGTCAAATACAAAAGTGGGGGTGATGTGTTCCTCATTAGGATCAGCACTGCATGGCACAGAAAAGCCATAGGCAATTCCCATTGTCCCACAGGCAGAAATGGATTTGAGGTGAGCCCACACACAGACACATGCACTGTGGTCTTCCATTGTGGTTTACCACTTTGTCTGTGTCTCTATTTTACATTTGTCATTTATTGTCTGCTTTGTGAAGAACAAAACCACAGTGTTCCTCCACTGTCATTTGTAAAGTTTAAAAATCTTTCAGCATTCTCTAACAGCTTTCTCGCTGTGGCACAGCTCCTCAGTAAACTCATGCGTGCACTATGGTGAATTTGAGAAAGCATCCTTGTTGCCAAGCAGTCACAGAACAACAGACGCACCAGGTTACAGACCCACTGCAGTGTAGTTTTGTGTCTGCTTGCTGTATGTTTCTGGCATCAATCCAGGAATCCCTAAGGCAGCAATTATGAGTCTCACTGATCAGTCGTGTCCCTTGCTGCATTTCCTTTGAATTTCCTATGAAGAACAAGAACATTTTAGTTATGTGCCACTGCGTATAACAGTAATAAAAAAACAAAAATGTAATGTTAGTTTAGCAGCTTGGTTTGCCAACAAATGTAGGGTGAGTAGTTTGATTCCCTGCTTCTCTTGTTAACATGCTGAAGTATCCTTGAGGCACAAACAGTCTGCCTCGCATTACCTCTCATTACCTGTCATGTCCTAAAGAATCCACCGCTGCTCATATTTCCTCCACATCCCCCCACCCCCCACCCCCCTCTCAGTATATCAGAGGCTGTGGACTGTACATCTGTGGGAGCTGAAAGTCTTACGAGCTTGTCTGTGTGTGAGAGAAACAGAGAAAGAGAGGAACACCACTGTGCCCCAACACACTCTCTAACTGCTACCTACCGCTGCTCTGCCGTTGCCATGGATACAGTGCCCTCTCTCCCCCTCTCTCCTCTCTCTCGATGGGTATGGAGGGATGGGGCTGGAGAGGAGAGGAGTAGAGGAGAGAAGAGGAGAAGTGGCTCTGGCTGCTGCCTCTGCGTCATATTCATACCAGTGCAGCTGAGAGCTGCCCCCCCGCCCCACCCTCCTCCCCCTCCTCTTTCTCCTCTTCCACCTTCACCTCCTTCCTCCCTTCCTTCCCTCCTTCCTTCCTTCTCATCATCCAATTTGCACACAGCTAGATCCCCCCTCCATTTGTGTCTCCTATCTGCATCTGCTCATCACACTCTCCCTCTCTCTCTCCCTCCCTCTCTCTCCCTCTCTCTCTCTCTGCTGGCCCAGCTTGGTTTCCTCTGCGTGGCTGACCCAGGCGGACTTTTCCGAGCGAGCGTGGGCGCAGAGGAAAGAGGAAGACAAAGGTAAGCGTTGAGATGGAGGTTGTTTAAGAGTGCCTGTGTGTGTGAGGGAGAGTGTGGAGAAAAGAAAAGAAAAGGAGGGGGGGGGGCAGCTGCAAGACAAAAGACTGAGAGGTAAGCATTGATGGCATGACCTCACCTGAGATAACAAGTATGCCACCAGGAGCGTTTTAAACATTTTGTCGGGAATTTAGGGAAAAGAGGGTTGTCAGCGCATGTGAGCAAGTGTTTGTCTGCTGTCAGAGGACAACATACTAAGAGTGTATTAGTGCGTGAGTAGATGTGTGCCTCAGTAAGCCACGCACTCGGTGCATCTGTGTGCAGGCACTTTGCTGTCTGTCACATAGTGTTATGGAACTGCTGCTGCTGAGTGTTCCCACAGTGGAGAGAAGGAAATGAACGGAGGGGGAACTTCATTATTCTCAGGGAGTGTTTTTGAGCGATGTGTGGATGTGTTGACAGAGTGGGAATCTCTGTATCTGCAAGAGTAGGAGAGTGAGAGGAAAGAGAGAGAGAGAGAGCGAGCATGCCTGACAGTGCAGTCAGCGGTGAAGTGCTCAGCTTCAAAGCCTAATCGCTCCTGGAAACAGAAGCCATTTCCCAAATCACATTCGCGCACCCCTCCTCTATTTCCTCTCTCTCGCTTTTATCTCCTCTTTTCCTCTCTCTTGTCGGGGATGCCTCTCTCCATCTCTCCTATCTGCCTTTGTTTGGAGTTGTCCATTTTACAGTAGCAGAACCTTGTGTAAATGTCAAACCTGCAGATCGCGACCTACCAGGCACACAAAGGACCAAACGGTGACAGAATAGCAGTGAGATGAGAGCGCTCAGAAAAGAGACAGACCTTGTTGAAGCAGACAGAGACAAAAAAGTGCGTGTGTGAAGGGGAAATGAAAAGAGGGGGGAAGAAGACAAGTTAGGGGAAAAGACGAGGAGGCCCGCAGGGTTGTTCATTGTGTCTCGGTCCTCAGAGCAGTGTCTGACACCGTTTATGACATTTAACTGTGATGCCTCTGCCAGTGCGCTGGTGTGTGGGGAATGTGCCTGTCAGCTTTCGTTTCAGTGGAGACAGTTGTTTGTCTTTTATTCGGATATTGGTTGTGAGTGACAGACAACACAGATCTGAGGGTTATTAAGCTGGGCTTCAGCTCACATGGGAGGGCGGCTTTAGTGCAGGGGATATATGGATATACTAGACCAGTGGTTCTTTTTTTGTTGTTGTTTGTTTGGTGTACCCTCCACGGCCTTGTCAGATGAACCAAGGTAGCCCTTCATTGACACAATCCATCATATTTCAGGAACATCTGTCATGTTAAAATATGTGAGTTTGAACTGATTTTCAACCAAATGATATTTAACACTATTAATTATCTTAAAGTGGATGTTTTTTTTAATGTTTGTACAGTTGAGCAGTTGTCAAGTTTCCATTCATATGACCACCTGACTGACAGAGGGTATATGTAATTTTGTCTGTTTATCCAGTACTTTTATAGATAATTATAACTATTTATTCACTACTTTTAGTTTTTCCAACATTTTTCATTTTCTTTCAGCAATCTATTTCAACAGTCATCTCATATTTTCTAGACTATTTGAACTATTTATTCATTATTTAGGCTTTTTCACCATTTACCATCCCATTTGCCATCTGTTTTAACCATTATCCATCAGTTTTAGCAATCTTTTTTAACCTTTTATTCATTAGTTAACTGTGTTTTCATTACTTTTTAGTGTTTGTTCTGTTTTAACTGTTTAGACTTGTTGCCCGCTTGCTAAGTAGACTCTCACTTGCAACATGCAGAATTCAATTTATGACTATATGTCACATTTCTTGAACTACTCGACAATCTTCTCAAGTACCACTACACTACACTGCACTGTATATGTATCTTTCTTGCTGTCATTTCAGGCTGAAGTTGTATTATTTCTTTTTCTTGTACTCACACAGTCACAATAACTCAGTGATACAGTTCAGCCTGTTATCCGTCTGACAGGATCAGGTACTCGAGCAACAGAGACGTCCAGCTCACGGGAGTCAGTTATGTCCTTGTGTGTTTGTGTAGTGAAGTGTGAGATTATGAGATTATTGGCTCGGAGAAGAGAACAGGCATGCTCGCGCCAAGAGAAGTTATGGGATGAATGGGAAGGGAAACCAGAGACGTGGACAAGGGAAAGGAAATTAAATAAAATCACGTCAGGACACATGAAGCTGCAGCAAGGTCAGGGTAATATCAACAGGGTGAGGAGATTAAATTGACAGAGTGAAGTAGGATTAAAAAGCAAGAAAAGAGCAGAAAAGATAGAGAGAGGGTGCAGAGGCTGCGGGGCAAACAGTCTATAGTCAAGTCAGACTGTTTACATGCAGCTCGTTGTCAGTTGCGAGCGTGTGCACATTTGTACGTGCGCGCTATCCCTGCCTCCCATGGGTCTCCAGTGTCCCTGCGCTCCAGGTGGGCTTTGCATTTTTAATCGATACTGTCTGTAGTGATTAACACCAGTTTTCTCTCTGCAGCAGAAAAAAAGAAGGAAGGAGTGAGAGAGGGAGACAGAAAGAGAGATGGAAATCTGTCATACATGAGGCAGGGTGTGTGTGTGTGTGTGTGTGTGTGTGTGTGTGCATGTGTGTTTGTTTGGCAGTAATGACCCTCTGCCTCTGGGCTCCTACTGAGTATGTTTATCTCCCACAGCAGCAACGGGCAAAAATAGACGATGCATCACTGCCACACACACAGACACACACACACACACACACACACACACACACACACACACACACACACACACACACACAGCTCAACACACACATAGACACACACCTTGTGCATTTTCTCTTTTTCCTCTCCTTTGCTCTAATTGCCTCCCTCCTGCATTCTTCCTCTCTCACATACACATGCACCCCGACTCCCTTCCATATTACTTACTCCAATCTCACATACGGTTAAGGCTCTTTCTTCCTATTTCACCCCTCTCTCATTTTCCCTCCCACTTGTGTTGCAATATGCCTATTAATGATGCAGCTACAGCACCACTGCCAACTTCCTGCCTCTGACAGAGAGAGAGGAGTGTAGTTGTGGTGTACATGCCCTGCTTTGTACCACTCCCTCTTATCTCTCCACCCCCCTGTCTGTGTTGTTTTCCTCAGAGCTGGCCCATGCGAGCAGCGTGTGGACTGAGTGCAGCTGTTTCGTTCAGAGCAGAGCCCAACATGTGAGAAGATGTCTGTTGGAGGTTGTGCTTGTCCCGGTGAGTGCCCACTCTCTGTCTCTCTCTCACTCTCTCTCTCTTTCTCTCTCTCCCTCTGTCTCTCTTCTCTCTCTTTCCTCCTCCGTCTCTGTGCTCAGTGGTGCTGTCAGAAAGATGACTTACGTAAAAAGTGCTGCAAAGCCGCCTAGGGCCAGCGTCAAGCTGTGTGAGTTTGTGTGCACATGCATGTGTGTGATGGTGAAGCCATGCTACACTTTCAACACATGTCCTAAAACAAGGTTATAGACTGAGGCTACCACACTTTTAGAATTGAGTTGTTCAGCAGACCCTCTCAGTCACGCTAGCTTGCTGTGCAGCAGATCAATGGCTCTTTGAGTTTTGCCACATACAGAGGCACTGAGATATCAATAAGTACTTCACTTGCTGACTCTTTTCACTCTTTTTGACTCTTTTTCTCCGCTTTATCCGGCCACTAGCGGTCTGCTTCTTTATTATTCATGCTCTTATATGTCTAGAGGAGCTGGTAAAAATGACGGCTTACTGTCCCTGCAAATGTTTTTCATGTTTGTCCCATGGATCAGAAATGAATGAGGCAAAATGGTTTCAAGCTGGTCTCTCTTGATGAGTTTAAACCATTAATGAGGGTACTTAAGAAGATTTAACTAAGAGTTGAATTTGCTTGGAGTTAAGCTGCTGTTTGGATATTAGACAGCTTGTTGTCATTGTGACTTTGCATTTTGCATTCCTGCATATTTTCATTTTTTACACAGTTGTTACTCTTGGCTCAGCTTTTCCTGGGATCAAGATTCTTGATCTCTTGAGCTTTAAGTAAAGATTAATAAAGTATGATTTACTGCCATTGTTAATGCATTCAGTATCCTGCTACTGTATCGGACCAAAAGGAAGAAAATCGAGTGCTGTCGGAGTCTGTCTGCACATGTCAGTCTTTGGCAAGCAAAATGTTTTGGCAGTTTTTTATCAAGGAGATCTTATAATCCGTTCTCTCCCATAGAGCGTTTGGTCCTTTGTGACTTTGGAGCAATTTCTCTTTAACAGTACCCCAGTGAGAGCAGGCAGGATACAGAGACTGTTGCCTTGCGCACAGTGAAAAGCCTTACAGCGCCAGGGGACGGGCTCTGCGCAGCACAAGGGAGCAAGTAACAGACAGAAATTGAATCGTAGCATCTGCTCGGGGGGATCTCAGAGAGGGCAGATTGAATTAGGGTGTCAGTATCATTTTAATGGGGCTGCTCTGATTCATTGGTAGTCAGCTATCAGATGGAATAATATTAGAGAGGCCTCCACTTGATGTTCTCTTCTCAGATCATTCCTCAGTCTCTCCTGTAGTTTTCCAGTATCTCTGCCTCCTTCGCTCCCTCTGTTGACAGACTTTATTGTGGAGCAGAAACTTTTAATGACATCCACATGTTTTTGAAGGATGTACCAAGAAAAGAGGTTCACCAGCAAGATCTGTCATGTGCATGTTGTGCAGCGACACTCAAAGACACACAAAGGTTTACACATGTAAGCACGCGTGCAAATGCACACCATGCATATATACACTTGCACACACACACACGTACACCTTTGTGAGGATCTTGCTTGGACATGTTTAGGCTGGTGGATCTCTCAGATAATTGCAGAGCAACATTGATCAACACTGGTTTGCAGTTACACTCTCCCTCGCTGTGCGTGCGCTGTAAATCATTATATTTGAAGGCTGGTTTGTTTACATTCTTGTACGATGGTGGATGGAAGATCCTCCCCATCCTTTGTGTGTGTTTCTGCTTGGGAAAAACAAATCCTCTCTTATTCTAACATCACTTTCTCTTTTCACCTGGTCGTCTTTGTTTTGTTGTCGGGTAAGAATATTACTGAATAAAGGACTGGGGACTGAGTATTTTTGAGCGTCTGAATACATGTGGGAGAATGTGAGCCATAATAATAAGGAACAGACTTCTCCTGTCTGCTTCATTGACAACCCTGTGACATCTTGCTGTTGTTGTGACTTTGCTGTGAATCAGCCTTTTTAAGGCTTTGTTCCCCACATGAAGGAGATCCATCCTAACACAGTGGAGCCAATCACATCCTTTGTTCAGACTAAATGGTAAAAATAGATTGCCTGTGAGCTGAAGATACCCCCCCCCCCTCCATTTTCACATGCACCCACTCAACCATACACTCCCCTCTGCTCACCACTCTCTCCGTCTCTCACCCATCTCATTCTAACCCTCCTCCCTCCTATTTCTGCCTTCCTCATCTCACTCTTTCCCCTTCTTCCTCTTTCGCTCTCTCCCTCTCTGTCACTCCCTCATCCGTCGCTCACTGCCTTTTGCAGTAACAGTGGTGTTACCTCATGCAGAAAGTCACATGGCTCCTGATTGGAGAAAAGTGACTTAAAGCAGAGCCAAAATGGCAGCCAAACGGCCAGGGCTTTTTTTGATTACCGTTACACAACAGCATGACTCTGCCTCAGCTTTATCTCACTGCAGTGAAAGCCTGTGGCTCTCTTTCCTTTCCTCCTCAATTCTTCACTTCTCCTCTTCTCCTCCTCTCTCTTCACTAGTCAGTCTCTCAGATCTTGTTAGCTAGATCAAAATGGCTGTGTGTGCAGAGGCAGAGAGAAAGAAGGAATGCGTGGGAGACAGAGATGCTCGGGAGTCAGAGAGACTGAGGGGGGGGCAGAGTGGAGACGAGCTGTAGTGATGTCACATCTGCTGCAGGCCGACAGGATGGCAGAGGAAAGCTGGCATGTGCCACACAGCAAAGAGGAGGAGGGGGGAGGATTGGGAGAAAACTAAATGCGTGGGAAGGGGAAAAAAGGATTTTCTTTCAAAGCACACCTTTATTTGTAAGAGATGTACAAGTTGCTGGATCTTTAAACATGAAAGCAGGTCTGATACTGAAATAGAGAGTGCTCACACTGAAACAGCTGTGCTGAAGACAAAAGGTGTGAGGACAGTCGCAGAGTTGTTTGAAAGGTGTGTGCTGTGCTTCTGTGCCACCAGTGTATGTGGGACCAGTACTATTTAAAGCTCAGGATGGTTGTATTAATACAGCATACAAACTCATCAATTGACTTTATATATGTATCTTGAATTACCAGCCTGTTTGAGCTACTCGTTGCTGTCAAAGTTGAGCTGTGCAAACAAGCCATGAATGTCACCCAGAAGATTTGATAAAGTGTATGCAAATCAAAGCAAATGTTGACATTTTGTGGCTGTGACTTCTGCCATAAAACAGGATTTATATTTTGCTGCCAGTGATTCTGGACAGTAAAGTCAGACAAAACTGAAATTCAGAGCACTTGAGTAATTGATGCCAGCAGGTGGAGGAGGTTAATTTTTTTGGAATTAGCAACCGACTCATTGGGCTCAGAGAATTTGTGTTTGAGATGTGGGATTTAAAAAAAAAAACATTATTTGAATGTAGGGCATCATGTTTTGGATTAGATAAAAAATATTTTACAATATTCTGGTAAAATCAAGTGCTGTGTCATCGTTGTTTCATTATTCATTATCTGTGGAGCGGCTCCAACATTAGGCTCTAAATATCGTCACTACAGTCTGTCTCTGTTGTTTAGTTTAAGAAGAAAGATTAAAACTAAGTTGTGCAGTATTATAAGAGTACAGGTGTTTATTTTATGGTGGGTCACATTATAGAGGTTTTGGAGAAACATTTTTTCAGGACATGTCATTTTGTTCCCTGGATGTCAGCACATGAGAAGCCATAGAAATGACTGTTTTTTAAATGGGGTTCACTACCCAACCCCACAGTTTAAACTGCATCAGATCCTATCTGTCAACAACAATCCTCTGTAGTGCACGTTAGGGATTGGCTGATCAGTGACCTTTATCATTGCAAATGTTCACAACATCAACCGTCAACATTCAGACACTAGCTTTCTTTTGTTATCCTTCAATTTATCTTCAACACATGCTGTTTAACTTCCTCCTGTCAAGCCACAATAGCATCCTCTGGGTGCAGTCTGTGTATGTTCTGTCTGCTGCTGTGTTGCTATCATTACCAGTCATGTGTCGCAACAGTTTCCCTGACAGGTTTGTGCTTCCACTGTGGCGTCTAGAAAAGCAGCAACAGGAGTCTGAACATCCTGATCACCAGCGCTCTTTTCACATTTTCTCAATGCACCTTCTCCCTCTCTCTGTCATAAGTCTGCATACAGACACATTGTGTCTGAGGGTTTTGGAAAATGTTTTCAAAGCATCTTTACATATAGCCAGTATATGGCACATGTGAAGTCACTTTACCTCTGTTTTATCAAGGTCAGGTTCTTTAAGTGTAAAAATGATCTAACTGTGCTGACATTTGAGTAATGAACCAAATAATTAAAAATCAGATCCTTTTTCAATTTTGTCTGCATTAGAGACCACATTATTATTTTATGACAAGAACGCTTTACAGTCCAACTCTGCATAAAGTAGCACATATAAAGTGGTGGTAGGAGCTAGAGCTCTATAAATACAAGAGGATACATCAGATCTTGTGTAGTACAAGACCAGTTTTCCGGTGACTAAAATAGGACTTAGTTCCTTGTGTATGTGACTGCCATATTCTAGTTCTGCCATTAGTGTTATCACTGCCTGCCAGCCCTGCTTGCCAGGTACTCAGTGTATATGTGTACTAAATGTGACTGTTACTGAATACAGATGAAATAGGATTCAGTTCTCAAAGCTGAAACACTGTCACAGCAATGCATGAAATGTCCCATATTTTGTGCCATATTATCCACACTACATGTTGGTCCATCTTTATTAGTTTTATGTAATTAATAAATGGCAGACTAAATTCAGATGTCTCAGTCTTGAATATAGACAATATTTTTATTGATTGTTCTAATCATGGAAAAGGCAAATAAAAACTAAAGAAATAACTACATGATAAAAACATGTGTTACGTTAGTTGTAACTAGTGTATAGCATAAACTCCTGGATAAAGGTCATGATTGTATTCTTTACTCTCTTCTGAAGCATGAGGAAGATGTTTGCAGCATTTGCCAGCAGAGGGAGATGCTGTTCTATCACGTCTTTTTGTGTCAGTCCATCAACACTGAATAGGCAGCAGACAGGGGATTGACTGTTCTCAACAAGAGATCTTAGATCTGGGCCTATGTTTCAGCAAAAGGCTTTAGTGTCTTTTATTCTCCCTGTAACTGTTAAATAATTTATTTTTGCTGTCATAACTTCAAGGACAACTCACTTGATTGCTTTACCAAGAAAGAGATTTTGAGTTGCATTGTTTTCCAAAATTTAACCAAGTGATGCAAGGTGTTCATTTTAATGGCAGTGTCTCCTCCAATCTGAACACTGACCACAAGCTGAAGCTGATACTGTATATCTCTACTTACTGCCTGACGTGGGGTTTATGCAGGAAGAGTGAATGGTGTCAATGAAATGCATTGCTTTACCTCTCCCATCTGCACTCCTGGCTTATATCATTCCACAAACTGACTGGTGACTCAAGTGAAAGCCTAAACAAAATTGAGCTTTAAATGCACTTTGAGACCACTTCAGATATATTGCTTGTAAACATTAGAGTGCTTATTGATTAAAACTGAGGCTGCAGATTATACCCTTACATAATCTAGGGCTATGTCAGGCTCAAGACTGTGGTCTAAAGGATTTGAGCAATCCGCCAAAGTCAGTAATTTTTCAAAGTTGGCTTGAATTAAACAGCTTATATGGGTAACTAGCCATTGTCACACATTTACTGAACAGTATAAACAGAACATCTGAGACACACTCCATGGACACTGTAAAAAGACAAAATAAGACTGAATGTTATTTATCCTGAAGGAAGTACCTCAAAGTTATAACTGATTCCAGCCTGGGTGATGACTGAAGATCATTTCATGTCTCAGGAACATCACATCTAATGCAGACTTAGACCTGTGCAAGCTGGAGAACAAGACAGTCATGTAAATGGGCCTTGCAGGTCTCAGTTTCTATTAATTGGATATTTAATGTCATCTGGTAAAATTCTCTAAAGGGCTTCATGTTTAGATTTATGGCAGTCTCATTCCCTCCTAGCAGACACGGGTGGGGTCCAACTATATTATACACTGACATTTTAAAGACTGTATTTATCACATGTTGTAAATCTCAGAGCAAAGTGATAGTTTGAATCTATGGGCATCATGTCTGTCTAATAATAAAAAACCCCTAAGGGCTACCTTAATAAAACTCCACTGACTTGCCAGTTGGTCACTAAGTACAAACTTGCACTGCATATCCTGTTCAAACTCACCAAACTTTCTAAACTATACTGAGCATCCCAAATTGTCCACAAATACCTAATATATGTTAGCATTATAAGTGTTCTTCCGTTTCATAGAATGGTGCAGTGACAAAAACATAAATCTAGTTGGTTTTGACTATTTGACAGTGAAACATTATAGCTTCAATGGAGAGTTGGAACAAGCTAAAACACAGAAGAGTGAAAGGCTGTTATAGGCTACTGTAAAATAATATCATTTTGTCCATCAACAGGGGGAAGGACAAACTCTATGTGTGTTAAGGGGTGAAATATACTGATTAGCTGACAACTGTTTCTCACAGTTGGGACCCACCTTGTATCCCTCTGAGGGTCACTGCTGCACCCATGGGCTCTGGACAAGTCAAACTGGGGGGCCTTGTCAGGGAGGCAGGACCGTGTTTGTCCCAGTCTGTGCGTCGGGATGGGCGGAGGAGCCTGGAGGAGGCGGGGCCTTTGTTTGTTCGTGTCTCGGCTGGCAGGAACAAAGGGTCCTGTAGTAGTAGTAGATAGGTAGCACCGACCCCCCTCAAACAAATGACATTTAAAACATATAGTTGGGGCTTGCAAATTGACAGGAACCGGGGGAACTAGTGGGAGCATTTTACTTGCCGCCGCTTGCCGTCTTGTTTGGGATCGCAGGGCTGCATTGTCAGCGGTCGGCGCTGGAGCTTTCCCCCATCCAGCCTCTCCGGCTAGCAGCGAGGCTAGCTGGCTAGAAACACCGAGCGGAGGTGTTGAGCAACACCGCGTTTCGGTGGACCTTTCTCTGCAGGTAACTCCAACTTACAGCCGCACTACCATAGCAGCACCGCTGGTTCACAATTAACCGCTAAAAACTGGTCGTAAACAAGCAGGGGAAATAATAAGTGGACGGCGGTGATAATGGTAGTTTAGCAACTAGGTTAATAGCTTAGCAATGGCATCCGTCCTCTGCAAACGGTTAACAAATGCGGCCCTGAGTTTCAGCTTACGCCCGGTCCTGCATGGTGAAGTAAACACCGTCTTACTTTTAAATGTCAACGGTGCATACCCACACATCGAGCTTTAAGAAAATGACAAAAAAAGGACAGAAAGTATGTTGGGAGTGTTTGCACATTGCTCTGGATGTTTTATTGGCTGAGGGCCAGCCTCTGGATGCAGCTCTATTGTTCGCTATGAACAGTTTGGGCGGACTAAACTGCACCGGATTAATTTATCTAAAGTTAACCTTGGCTAGAGTGGTCATGCATCACGAGCTCTCATCTGATTTTAGGCAGGTTCTTATATGAAAGCTTGCTCACAGGCTGCAGCCAGACTCATTCATCTTAGGATACTTCCCAGAGCCTATTTTGCATTAAGATGTACTGTTTGGCCCGTAAAACTGTTATTATATACATGTTTCTAGACTGGGACCTACAATGTGTAGACATTGTGTAGTCAAAGCTGTTGACTGTTCCTTCTTTGGGGTATATGTTACTGTTTATTATAAGTGAGAATAATACGTATGTCAGCAGTTTTGCAGATTGCATGATTTAGAATATGTATGCATAATATGTTAGAGAAATTAAGAAGCATATTCTCATTATTTATTTATGTGACAACAAACTGATTATGGACAAATTTTATAGTGGAGGATTATTTGTTGCAGTGGAATTTGTGTTTTGTGCAATGTTCATTAGCATCAGACTGAACAAAGACTTATTTGGGGTTGAATGCTGTCTGGGGCTAATGGCTGGTGGTGTTATGGGGGTGGGTCTATAGGTCAGGGGTAATGCATAGAGAATCATTGTTGGGTGCTCCTGAGCAGGTTTACCTCCATAGTAATGGGGAGGAGAGGATGACCTGCCGTGACTCTCTTGGGTATACAGAAGCGAGGAAGAAAAGGGGTGAAAGTAAATTAAGGAGGGGTTGTAGTTGTTCAAGGAGCCAAGAAAGAGAGAGACTGATCAGAGTTCACATGGGCATACTTAACCCCAACTCATGCCTTTCTCACTCCGTTTGTATTTGTCTTGATTTAAACCAGCAACATTTGTGGAGTGGTCTGCCTGTGGGGCATCTATCAGCTCACCAAACATGATGTGAAAAGATTTTTAAAAATACTTCCTAGTTAGGTTTGACCCAGCTTTTAAGTGACTCATGTTGGGAGTCCATGTTTCCCTCCCTGACTGTTTTAATTTGCTACAATCTCCATTTCATATGCCAAGCTGACAGTGACTGACTCAATCACAACTTATGCAAAACAGCCAAAGTAACAATTTAACATTATGCTGCCTTCAGGTCCCCATTGGGAATATGTTATTTACAAGCAGGGCATGCATTAACATCATTATCAAGTGGACATATACAGAAACAGTCAGGATTTTCTATGATTGCAGTGTTTATAGTGCTTTGTCTATATCTGTTTATCCAATTCAAAATTTATCAAAACCACATATGTTAAATTCCCCTAGATCTCTTCATATTTGTCTGTATTTATGCTAAAAAAGTGGTTTAACTACAGTGTGATTATGATGGGTCAGTCTGGATCAAATTTCCTGTGGTTGTTTTTTCTCAAACATCTCAGTACACTATTGTCTGCTTGTGTATCAAATATCCTTGGTCAGACCTAATTACATGCAGTGGCTGTCTGTGTGAGGTCTCATTGAACAGTGATACAGAATAGATGTTTTCTCAGAGCCCCCGGATTGTTGCGTGAATGCTTTATCTAGGCAGACAAGGGTTAACAACAGCCGGGGTAGGGAGTGGGGGGATGGGTAGAAGAGGCAACTAGAGGGGGAGAAACACACATACACACAGTGCAAAGGAGCATGGTTACGATCACATGGGGCTGTATGCAGAGAAGTGTTCCCTATAATGTTACAGAACAAGAACACAAAGAAGATGACAGACCATCTCTTCTGCTTGCTCCCATTTCACTGATTGTTTTCTCAGATTTTCTGCAGGCTAATAAATATTGCTGTTTTTTCTCCTGACAATGATTTGTTTTCTTGTCCATTTACCAGATTGAAGATACATTAGATAATGAAAGCAGCAGGAAATTGTTTTGGCAGTGTGCTTTTATTTGAGTAAATTCATCCCGCATTAGATTGCTTAGATGATGCTATGATTTGAATGAGCTAAATCTAAATCTCCTCTAAATCTGTGCTCTCCCCCCCTCCTCCTCCCCTGCCCTGTGGTTGTGTGCAGGCTGTTCGTCAAAGTCATTCAAGCTGTACTCTCCTAAGGAGCCCCCCAACGGCGGCAGCTTTCCCCCCTTCCACCCAGGCGCTATGCTGGACAGAGATGTGGGGTAGGTCTGGGTTACACTGTCAGCACACGACATGTTCTGTCAAAATGAAAAAAATGTCTAGAACAAGGGCACCATTTACATTAATTCAGTCATTGATTCATGTAATGTGTCACTTTACTGATGTCTCCTTTTTGCTTGTTGTAAGCTTTAAGTCTTAATATTATGATTTATTGCCTTGACCTAGATATTTTTTACACAAGTATAACATGTCAGTTTTAGATGTTGACTAGTTTTATAAATAATGATCTGTTTGGATGTTTAATGGCTTACTATTTAACATGTTTCACGGCACATTTTTAAATATTTTGGTTTCATAAGAAATAGTTGCTGATTTTTAAAACAGTTTTTTCCTCATAGGCCTACACCCATGTACCCCCCGTCATACATGGAGCCTGGAATGGGGTGAGTACACTGATGCTTTAATAGTTCAGCATACAGTATAGTTGTGGTTTGGCCCAGTGGAAAAACAATTTATAAAAAGTTTATACTGGGAGCTCTCTATTCATGTTAAAAATGTAGGCATTAGATTTATCTGTAATTTGTTTGCAACTACTTTTGGCTCACACCGTTTATTTGCACTACGGGTGTGGAAAACTCACTGAGGCAGCTCAGGCTCTGGAATGCTGAATGCTGTTTTCCGTTTCAGGAGACCCACACCGTACGGGAACCAGACAGACTACAGGATATATGAGCTGAACAAAAGGCTACAGAATTGGACAGAGGTTAGAGTCACTTCATCACTTACACAGAGAGTAATAAGACCTCAGCACCAAACTGTTGCTGCACAAAAACACAGCATCCGTGCTGTTGTGATTACAGTCTGTAATACGTACTACATTCTGTGGTTTCTGTGAACTGCTTGCTGTTAACATGTTTACAGTTTTTGCCTCTGAGATGCTGTTTTCGTGTAGCTAACTATATTAGGGATTTTGTGGGAAATTAAGCTTGAGAACTCACTGACTTAATTTACATTCAGAGTCTAATAGGATTATATGATCAACTTGGCTAAAACGTAATTGGAGTGCCAACTGTTTATATGCCTGAGTGCGCAACTGAGTTGCTGCTATGAGCCATTCTTTTCTGACTGTCAGACTGCACACTACAACAAATACATGTACCATAACCTTTTGTATGTGAAGGATGTTAAGTACAGATATGTTTTCATTATAAAACACCTGATATTTGAATCATATTATACATTATTTAGAATGTTCACCCTCTCAATTTCAGTTTTGTTTGTTCTTCCCTGAACCAGCAAACATTTACTTTTAACCAAACACTTACCTTTTTAGGAAAAGTTCAGAACCACTAGCATGCTTCCGTGTGATCTGCACACTTTTTTGTTTTTTTCAGTCTACCATTGTATTGACCAGACTGTATGGAAAAAGTAGAAAGGTTTGAGGAAACAAGCATTTCTGCTTCTTCTTTTTGAGCACTTTCATTCATTATGTTTGTTTATTCATATTATGGAACTTCCTTACCTCTCTCTAGCAGACAAAACGCCTACTGTTTTTGATCATTAAGTACACTTACATGGAGCCTAATATTGTGATTATAAACTGTTTAAAACAGCTAAGAGAATGAAAATACTCTGTATAATTACTCCAATCAGAATAAACAGAATTAGACAGAAGTCAATTGAAATTGCAGTCGGTTGTAGAGGGACCTTCCTGCGTATGCCCCTTTGTTTTGATGTAATTGTGTGGGGATCTGTGTTTTTCCATTTCCCAAAAATGGCGGCTTCCAAGCTCAATGTATGACATATTCATCTCTTTCACTCATGTCACACAACTGTGCCAAACAGTATTAGATCACATTCCATGTAAACAGTTGATCCAAAATCTTTAATCAGAATGAAAAAACACATGCATGTAATATTGACATTTGACATTTACTCCTACCACGGCTCATTGTAAATTGACCCACTTAGATTGTTTTATTGAAGGTAACCTGAACCAGAACTGTTTCATATTAAAATGGAGAACATCTATTCTATGTCTTCTTCCTGTATTAGACTGTTTTCATTGTGAGTGTTACAGTAATTTTCACAATGACGGAACACAAAGTTTTATTTTCAGATTTCAAGGAATGAAAAACTGTGAGTAATGTTTCTTCCTTTGCTTTCAGGACTGTGATAATCTCTGGTGGGATGCCTTCACCACAGAGTTTTTTGAGGATGATGCCATGCTCACCATTACTTTCTGTCTGGAAGATGGACCCAAAAGATACAGTAGGATATTTTTTTATTTTAAAAAATAAAATAATAAAATTG
Source organism: Lates calcarifer (assembly GCF_001640805.2). Taxonomy (NCBI): domain Eukaryota; kingdom Metazoa; phylum Chordata; class Actinopteri; family Centropomidae; genus Lates; species Lates calcarifer. Next base: position 7,693,782 of record NC_066848.1, read on the forward strand.
AGTTTCAGGCATTTTCAGGTTCTTATTGTAAATGTCAAGTGAAACCCTATATAATAACAACATAATTATTGTGTATTGATTTTGATTCATCAACTAATTTTTGTCTGCAGCCATCGGCAGGACGTTGATTCCACGCTACTTTCGAAGTATTTTTGAAGGAGGCGCTACTGAGTTGTTTTATGTATTGAAGCATCCAAAGGAGTCCTTCCACAGTAACTTTGTGTCTCTGGACTGTGACCAGTGTACCATGGTGACCCAGAATGGCAAACCTATGTTTACACAGGTAAGGTTAATGTCGCACCAGATGAGCCTTTCCTCCTGTTGCTGGCATCATGACCTCTAACCTTTGATCTCTCTCTTGCCTTGTGGATAAGGTTTGTGTGGAGGGCCGTCTGTATCTAGAGTTCATGTTTGATGACATGATGAGGATCAAGACGTGGCACTTCAGCATCAGACAACACAGAGAGGTCCTACCAAGGAGCATTTTGGCTATGCATGTGAGTTCCAGACTCAAGAACACACACACATACTCACTCAAATGCACATCCTGTGCATGTAATTATTCATCTCACATTTTAACTTAATCATGCAGGATCCCCAGATGCTCGATCAGCTGGCTAAAAATATCACCAGATGTGGGCTGTCCAACTCAACGCTCAACTACCTCCGCGTAAGCACATTTCTTTTTGATTATGTTATTCTTTTTTTAATCAGTCAGTCAGTTCACCTCAACTATTCATGCAGCAAATTGCCAAGACTACTTCATATCGCCTTGGTTCCTCTTTTTATCATCCATAAAGCTATGTGTGATATTGGAGCCCATGCAAGAGTTGATGTCCAGACATAAGACCTACAGCTTGAGCCCCAGAGACTGCCTGAAGACCTGCCTCTTCCAAAAGTGGCAAAGAATGGTAGCCCCACCAGGTAACACACATCTTTTGATATTGCCAGTGACAGCAGTGTTGCCCTTACATTCATTAAGCTATGGAGTACCGACACACAAAGCCAGCTGCAGTTGAATGACTTATTTAAGAGGCTGAGAATCAACTGATTAATAGAGATTTAAATACTTGATCATGAAATGTATCATCTCTCTCTCTGTACTTGTAGCTGAGCCAGCCAGACAAGCTCCAAACAAGCGTCGGAAAAGGAAGGTATCCGGCGGAAGCACCGTGAGCTCCGGCGGAGGCAGCAACAACAACAGCAACAGCAAAAAGAAGAGTCCAGCCAACAGCTTTTCACTCTCCAGCCAGGTACCTGTAAGCATTACATCTACTTGACCTCTATCTGCACCTCCAAGATCAGCTGAGCAAGGCATGGGAGGATAAGACAGAGACTTGGGGTGGGGGGCTGGAAAGAAAGGCAAGGAGGTTATAAAGTTATTTGTGGGTGTAGTGGGTGGTAGCTGGGGGTGTTCTTGTGCCTAGTAGGAGTAGGTATAGCAGCAGATCAGGGTAGAGATGGCTCAGGGAGGCTTCTGGAGGTGGGGTTTGGATTCAGGTAGGGGTAGTGGGGGGTTAGGAGTTGATTAGTGTTCTACTGAGGTTTGTTAGATTTAGTTAGTAGATCCCCTCGTGTGAACCAGTGATGGGCAGTCCCTGGTCCTCTGGGGCCACAGGTTTATGGGTTTATATAGAGGGGGTACACGTGACCCAAGTAATAAGTAAGTAATGGTAACTATATTTTGGGGCCATGAGGTAGGGTTACCTTGCTCTGATTTCCAATGGGACAGTTTTTCTCTAAATCCGCTGTATCAACTTTGGTTTTAGAGTTATCACTAAGTTTATCAGAGCACATGATTCACACAGCACTGCTGTTTTTGCTTACTTGGTTGCTTGATTGAACGAATGAGACCCGAGGTGGAATGAAAACCCCCACTCCGTGATGCAGCACTCAAGGATCAGGGATGCCCACTGCTGGCCAGTAGGGAGGGCCCCTCGACCCTGGTTCTTGGAACAGGGGCAGGGAGTCAGGGCCACATGGACTACTGAACTGTCAGGGTAAATGCCCTGACAACACACTATCCTGTTGTGCTTGGGGTTCAAAATGAGAGGACACTAATATCTCAGGATTGTAACACGTAGGACCCTTTGGTTCCTAAAACGTAGCTTGAAGTATCAATTATATGCATTAATTAATTATAATCCATCCATCTGTAGATTTGGAATTGAACCCAGTTGAAATCGCACCTAGACCACAGGCAAAAAAAAAAAAACGTTAGTTACAACTCGTCCGAGCAGCCAGTCATTCCGCGCACACCCCTGTATTATGGGGATAATATGTACCGGCCCTTGCTGTCCCCTTTAGGACGTGATGATGGTGGGAGAACCCACTCTGATGGGAGGGGAGTTTGGTGACGAGGACGAGCGTCTGATCACGCGACTGGAGAACACGCAGTACGATGGGGCGAATGGCCTGGAGGATGAGGACAGTTTCAACAGCTCGCCTGCAATGGGGGCACACTCGCCCTGGAACAACAAGGCCCCTTCCAGTCAGGAGAGCAAGAACGACAACTCTCAGTCGTCTCAGTAGAGTGCTGAGGTCCCAACCAGCCCCTTTTTTCAATGCTTAAAAACCTACTGGGACACACCTGAGCCAACACGTTAGCGCGAGGAGTCAGGGAGGGTGGCCTCGAGCACTTGTGTTCAGTTAATTTTTGTTTGTTTTTTTTCCGTTATATTATTTTTAAGACAAAAGGAGAATGATTAGGGAAAGGGATGATAGCTGATGGACTGATTGAGCTCTATGCTGTCACATGAAGGACAGGGTCAGCAGAATCCCACTCTCGCTCCCTCACATTGTTGCACATGATCAGTGGTGCTCAGCCTTGGCCCTTTTGTGCTCGGCTCCAGCCAGTCCTCTTAGATGTGTGGTGAGGCTGGCGGGGTAGCGGTGTGTGCATGTGTGTTCACCCCCTATCATCGCTCACCACAGTGTTTGGGCCAAAGTTGGCGTGTCCTGATGTTTGAGTGCTCGCCACGGCGACCATGTCAGTGGGTTCTTGTTCCAACCTCGGGTCTCTCAGGCGTGCGTTTTCCTTGACGACGCACCTCGTTGTTTCTGTTGTGCTCATGTCACAGGGAAGAAATGCTTAGTTTTAATTTAACTTATTTTTTTGCAGGCTGCAGAAAACTGTGTGCACTCTTAGTATCAAAATTCAACGTTCGGTTTTTAAAAACTCAATTATTTGTTTTTGTAGGACCTGGTTGGAACAAAAACCTGTACAGTGCCGGAGCTTGAGGACCGGAGTTGAGAACCACTACGCTAAATCTTAAACACACACACACACACACACTCAACACACAAACACACACACACACACATATAAACATATACACACAAACACTGACACACCCAAATCAGTGCACACGCTAACACACATGCACGCACACACACTCAGCTACACCCTACAGCATAAAACATTGAGGTACTGGAGAGAGGTGGTACGCAGCATGTCTGGACCAGAACACCAGACACTACAGAAGTGTGTTTTCATTTTCTATGTTTTAGAATTGTTTTGAGTTTGTTTTTTTTTTTATTTTTGTAAACAATTTCTAAAAAATAAACAGACAAGCAAGCAAACAAAAACACCCCAGAATATTCTTTGCACTGTTTTCCACTATTAACTCCAATCTATTTTTCTTATGAATTGACGGTGTATTTTTTCTTTTCTATTATTGCTAATGTAAGAACTGTAAAACATCTGAAACCTGCAGTATATTAATGTATAAGTATTGCTGTTAGATCATTCTTATTGTGATGGTATTAACTTTCATGTATGTCTATGCTTGATATAATGTCATCCATCTGTGTCAGACATCATCACACTGTCATCAGGTCCATTGGCTTCAGTGCTAGAAAACAGGCTGGGGAGAACAAGGCTAATGTTTTAATACTGTGCTACATCTTGTTTGATGTGAGTTCAAAGCGGCACAGTGGTAACCAGTTTACCAACTAAATTTCCATCAAGCGCCTGGTTTGGATCTTTTGTCTTGTCATTGCAGAACTGTTTGCTTTGTCTCCAAATCTCTATCTGGGGGTCCTCTCTTCAGAGAACATAACAACAGAAAACTTCTCAAATTTGCTACTCAAAATATTTTAAAAAAACAAGTTTTGACAGGATTGTAAAATAAGAAAAAAAAGACTTTTGTATTAACTTAAGTTTCCCAGAAATGTTTTTAATCAAAATTAAGAAAGCTGCAGACCAAGGAGCTACATGTAAAGATTCTTTAGATATTGATTATACTGCGCTGTTTTATGTTTTATGAAGAATCATTTTGTTGGCTTTACTCCTCATGTTTGTGTCTGTGCTTGTATATTTTTAGCTAGTAATTTCTGTAAAAGTTATTCTATGTATTCCTCCCTAGAACTATGAGAAACTCAATCTAATGTAAAGAGATGAAAAGCCTCTTAAAAGTTTTTTTAAACGTGATTTTTAATGGTACAATCACTGATAAAAGAATTTTGCCCTCATTTTAGCAAACTGTATTTATTTTTCTATGTACTGACATTCTGTTTAGGTCCCACCCACCTGTACAATATTCATTATAATATATGGAGGAGTTTGTGGGGCTGCTGAGTCAGTTAATGCTAATAGAGGTCATTCCATTACTTTTGTTCTTTGACATGCGGCTCCCAGGTCATCCTGGCCTGTTTATTACAATGGTTCAGTATGTTCACAGTAAAGAGATATTTAATAGCCATTTTCTGCTGTTGTAGGTTTCTGGTCTATCTGAAAACTTGTCAGATGCACTGAAAACCAATAAATAATCACATTTAGAGAAAACGTTAACTTCTAAGTTGTCCTTTTTTTTTTGCAAAGTTGCTCAATTTTATGGTGAGTCATCATCTGCTGAAGAGCCTCGAGCTCTTCAGATGTTGGGAATGTACCAACAATGGCGCAACCTTTAGTGATGATTTAAAAAATTTACTTAAATCTTCAGTCACAAAATTTTAATGGTTTTGTTTTATATAGTATTTGATAGATGTTTTTAAGATACATCTAAAGTCTGTAACTGATAAGGGAAGAATGCTAATGTCAGTTTGTTATTAATGGAAAAATATGCTGATTGTTGACATAACTTCATATCCTGGATAAAAAGACTCATTGGACTTGACCTTTAGCTGTTGTGTCAGGGGTTCCTGTTTATGTAGATTCAATAAAATGGAAAATGTTGCCTAACATGGGCTTGAGCATCAGCCTGATCCCAGCTGACAGCTATTGGAAAGTTATTTGCGGACTCTCCCAGCAGAGGTCTCTTTGAGCCATTACAGACTGAGCAGCCTGTCAGAAATTCCTCCATCATTATATCTGGCAGAAATACTGTCTGTGAATCCACACTGAGTTGTAAGCTGTTGTGTTTAAATCCTTATTCATTGTCACTAGCACCCCTAGTCTACTTTTGTGGTTTACCAGTTCAGCAGGCTGACACAGAATTTAATCTGGGGGCAATTTATCAACCCTGTGTTTCCTAAACTGACATAATTTAGGGAACATAGGTGTTTGTGAGACAGATGAAATGGCAGTGCACCCACAGCTGGCTCTTGTAGCACCTCAGCATAGGGGTGATTTTATATCTCTATTTTTTTGCCAGGTTTCTGTCATTGATAATTCATGTATAAAGATGAATTTACACTGAAAAACTCTCACTGTTGTCTTTATTGGGCTCAGCTGTGATGACTCACTATAGAAAAATACTTAGCACTCTGGATCACACAGAACCAGAAAATAAGAAAATCACACAAAAACAGATCTAAAAATAAAAAACAGATCATTCACATTTTCTCCAGTAATTGTGGGAAAGCAATTATTGAAGTATGCTTTGGTAAATCTGACCTTAGTGAATGCTTAAAATCATCAGCAACAAGACAAGCTTTGTCTTGGCATGCAATATGTAGACAAGAACTGTGCCCACTGTAGTTTTTTGAATTTTCAAATTGAAACAAAGTTTGAAGTGGAATGTGAGCAAGACCCTGCAGCCCTTGTTTCCGAGTTAATAAAGAACAAATTGGTGAGGATACATTTCTTAGAGTGACCCATTTCTATCTGCCAGGTTTTTAAAAATAATTTTAAAAAAAGTTTAGAAGAAGGTAGCCATGATGGTTCGCAAGAAAAAAGGACAGATAACTGATAAGAAATTATAACAATAGCAGTGTATGTATTAGATACTCGTAGCTACCGATAGCTGATAAAGCAGAGCTATGTGTCTGTTTTCTTGGCCAAGCTGGTGAATAAAACAAACATCTCAGACATACTGTTTGACTAAAAAGCATAATAGAGACACAAGAGCAGAGTGCTGACACTGAGGATACTGTAGATGATTCAGATAAGTAAATGTTTGTGCTAAAAACTACATTTTCCAAACCTCTTCCATTACAGGCACATGATGGGTTTCAAGTGTGTATCCTAGCTTTTGATCCAACAAACTTACAATGTAGTTACTGGAGGCCTTTTTCTTGACCTTGGAATCTAATGTGTGACAAAATCATATCAACTTAAGATACATGTACTAGTTTTTTTTTTTTTTTAACTTAACCACACGTCACAGTTATCATGAAGACATACAGTATACAGCAAAACTGAAAATACTCCAAAAACTTTAAAATACTCCACAGATGTTCTGTTGGATTTAAGTCAGGTGACATAGAAGTCATAGTTTTCACTTTTTTCTTCTTTTACTTCTACAAACTCTTCTGCAATTTTTGCAGTGTCATGTTGGATCATCGTCATGGTGGAAAATTCCTCTCCTGCTGAGCTTCTTGAGACTGGACAGTCACTGTAGTAGTAATTATTTTGTGTTTTAGTGATACTGCACAGGGTTGAACTCAGCTTTGTTGTTCAAACGTTCTTACAGTAATGTTCCCAAGTGGGAAGCCAGTGAGCGATCATGCCCATAATGCAACACAAACAGACTAGCCTGTAGGAGTCATTAGTGTTTGTCAAGGGCAACATCCCTCACTGACTTCCCAACTGTGAATGTGAATAAATAAATAAAATCACACTTATTTTCTAAAGCCACCCTCTAAAAGTGTTTTCATATGGTCTGGCAGTGTTGTTGCTTCACAATCTGCAAGGCCTTGTTTGTCTTCACATGCCAAAGCTACTTAGGGAGGTAAGTGCTTTCTTGGTAGCTGATTAAAGGATCAACCTGTAATTGATGACTTTATGTTGAGGTGAACCAGGGATGAGTGATCAGCAACCGACTGTGCACCTAATAAGGGAAACTAGTAAAGAGGAAAGACACAGGTACACACCTTTTTCCACTTAGTGTGTATCAGTAAGGTTTAAAAGGGGAAATCAGAATTATACTTCCTTGCAAATGTGTTTTCTGTCAGAGGAGACCAGGCTGCCACAGTCTTGACACAGAGCAGGGAGTATCACAGTGCTGTGCAGACTGTTGACCAAGTTCACAAACTAGACCTCAGAAACAGCGATGAAGAGACGTCATGGGAATAATCGCCTGTAGGTAAGAACACTATCTCCATCTTGTCTCTAAGAGGTTGTTCTACTCTTGACAGTACTTTAATACTTGGCGTAGTTCAGCCTGTAGAACAATTGCTTAATTCTTGTCTTGGCTTGTTCAGCTGTAGTTATTTTCCTTTCTGACTACAGTGATAACATGGGAAAAACCATTTCTGTCAGCTAAAATATTTTTGGAGATTTTTTGGCAACATTTAGATGTGTGTTCTCAAAACTCCCTTCCCCAAGTGTATCCTTCCCCAGCTATCTTGCCCTGCATATTTGGGCTGTGTGGTTTGGACACAACACCACTGCAGATGTGTATCTGATGACCAAAAATTACTTAAAAAAAAAAAAAAAAAATCAAGAAAACAAACCTATAAACCCATATTAGAATGCTCATTTGCTGATTTTCTTCCTTGCTTTCCTCACTCCATGAAGTAAACCTATGCCACAATTTAACTGTTAATAACACATTGGCTGGACATCTCCTCTTACCCCCTGCTGATAAATTTGTGAGAGAAATCCTATATTCTGCCATTTATTTGTTACATTCCCACCATTCCTTGTTTCTCTCTTTAAGACCCTCCCTCTCTCCCTCCTCCGGTCCCATCTCTTCCCTCCCTCTCTTCTTAGTGCCAGTGCTCTCCAGGCGAGCAAACAGTCAACTTCAACTTGACAGCAGCTGCAGAGCATATCAGGTTTCTACAGGACTGTAAGAGTCACACGCCCCTTACTGAATTACTGGAGATAAAAGCAGCACAACTGTCCTTCGCTGTCTGGCCGCAGAAGGTGAGTTGACTGAAAGAAAACGTCTAAATGTTCACTCTGCTGTCCTGTTTCTACATCTCTGTTCTTTATCTGTCCTCTTTTCATTTTGAACTCACTTTTTTACCTTCTCACTCACACCCTTACCTCAGTTAGTGCCTGGACCTGGAAGAACTGCTCTGACAGCTTGTTTCTAGAGTCCCAGTATGTATAATAAATATCCTCGGGTTTTCTCTAATTTCAACAGCTTGCTTAAACCACAGGAGGAAGTAGATGTGGTTAGTTAGTCAAGGGTTTCACCCTTGTGAATTTATTTGCTTAAGACAGCTACACCTACAAAAAACACAGTTTATGGGCGTGCTTTGAGAAATTAATGATACTGAAGTAGTGCTCAGGTGTTTAGCCCAGCAGAATGGGTTTGGATAAACAGAAGCGATGCAGGTGCCTGAGGTGGATGCAGTTTTTCTGTGTTTACACTATGAACACAGCACTGACATCACAGCCAGACAGGTTATTTTCATCTTTCATGTGTTGTATCATGTTTTCCAAGACTCACCCTGTAACTTTTGAATGTCATCACCTCCCTGTGTTCTCTAACAGGAAGTCTCTGGATGAGTAAAGTACAAGACTGAGGCTTAAAGGGCATTTGTATTTTCTAAAACAAAAATAGGTGTAACATTTATATTTCCTGTTTACAAAATATCATTGTTGAGTTTCTCCTGCAAAATAACGGCAGTTTGTTTCCATTACCATTTTCTAAGGAACAGTGACGTGCCCTCTCACTGTGTGACTCAGTCTGTGGGTTTCTTCTCCAGTCTATAATTCTCCTGCCTTGTAGGACTGTGTCATTGTATTCAATCATTTTGTCTTGTTTCTAGAGGCATCAAAACAGAGCTCGTGCCATGGAGTGATCAGTTTACGAACCTGCATTCTCCAGACCAAGTCTCTCCCCGCTCGTCTCACCTGTAAACATGGGGATATGTAAGAGTATGAGGGTTTGGAGGTGGCAGGGCAGCGCTGGAGCGCTCGGGGCCGGAGTGGGAGTGGTACTGCTGGGACTGGGCCTGGCCCAGTCTGTCCCTCCACAGACAGCCTGTGCAGCAGCTCCGGCCCAGCAGAGCCTCATCCAGCCCCATTACGAGGACACGACAGGGGGGTACACTAGTGTGGGTTTTATGGCGGCTCCTGTACAGTCCTTCCTCCACACAGTCCAGCCTAAAGCATTTCCTGGAGGTCAGTGTCATCATCATTAATAAAATATCTCAAACCTGTCCTGTCATGCTTGGATACATAGCACTCTGTCCACTACACTTTGTCCAGACTCTACCTCACAGAACAACCGTGTACAATTTAAATCATAGTAAAATAATTTGGATTTCATGCTCTGTGTTTGGAAACATTTCCCTACAGGGGCACAGGTGAGCCATCAGTTTTAACCTTTGACAAATGATAGGACTGGTAAATCAATAAGTTAATGGAAAGCCCAGTCAATCTTTAACCTTTATGTTCTGCTCTGATGTTTTCAGATCAGTGTTTCCTGTGACTCACACCTGAGTCTGTTGTCTGGCCCTGTGTTGTAACTGCTCCATAAACCCTTCTCTATTTCGTACATTACTTCCTGCTTGGAATTGATTTCAAAAACCAAACACATTGACACAAAAGAATGTCTGTTAACCTTTGTCCAGTTCAAAGTCATTGTTCTCAGCAATTAAAGAGTTGTATATGGTGGATTGAATGTTTACAGTGTGAGAGGGTTTCAACCAATAGCCACTTAATGACGCATGCAGAGACTTGTGTTTCACTTCCAAAACCTTCCAAGTTAATCAGTAGGTGTCAATATTATGTTTGAACACTTTCTGCTATCATTCTATGATAAGGCAAATGGCTGGATAGTTTATTATAAACTGTGGGTTTCTGCCTCACAATAAGCCACTATCCCTGAGGTTATAAACGTTAGTAAGTAAATAATAAATGCATTTTGCCTTCTCACAAAAGGCTGCAGAGAAAAAAGCAGCAGGGTATTTCTTAATTAATTGATGGCTAGAAAGACAAAACAAAAAAACAAGGTCAGGACAGGATATACACCAAAAAAAATTTCACTTCAAATTTTCACAATCTGGTAACCCAGAATTGATTTTTATTCATGTGTTTTAGCAACTTTCTGGTTTGTGAGAAAATCCTAACTGATTTGACCAAGGCTAAACCAAACAGACACCTGCTGCACCTGTTTGTTTGGTTTAAGGTCCTTTATTCAATGCACCAGCCTTAGAGCTTGACCTGCTGGTGAAACAGCAACACCAGTTTTTAGACCCTAAAAACATACTGTGAGATTCTCAAGAAAATAAAAAAAATTTGCGATGTCCTCCAGTAAATGTTAATATAAGAATATAATGAGGATATACGATGATTCTCAGCATGTTTATTCAAACCTCTCTGGCCTCATTTATATTTTATTTCCTGTTGTATTTTACTTCTTGAAATTAAATACACGAGGAAAAGAATAAAGAAAATGCAAAGCAATGAGGTAAGATGCAAATATCCACTTATGCCATGCTGCCATCTGATGTGACACTGACAGATGGTGATACTTATACTTATGAGCAAATAGCTCATGTGAGGAGCACCTGAACAACATGTCCTCTCAGTCACATGTGCCTGTGTTTTGTGAATAATTTTCATAGTCATGAAACCATTAATGGAAAGCTTTGTATGTTTTTTTTTTTCTGTGTGTAAATCTAATCTCTCCTGAAAGCTATCCTGGTTTCCTGGTAACTACAAGATGGAGGTGTTAGATTTCCGCGTTTACAAAGCGAGAGATTAAAATGTTTGTACGGGGCACAGGACACATTGTCCTCGTGGCTGGGCTTTGGTACCTGGATGAGTAGGACAGAAACCAGCGGTTGAGAGTAGTATTTAGATCTTCTTGGCCTCTAAAATGTGTGTTTCTGTGTTGTCTGAAGTTTTTCAAAAACATAGGCACAATAAAACTCTGTTCTCTCCCACTTCTTTCCAGATCTGATCTTGGAAGTGGCCAATGATTATGGGAAAGTGTTGTCAAATCAAGAACTCATCAAAAAAGTAAGTGAATGTACATGAGTTTTACACACACATGAAACACACATGGGAAAAACAGACACACCTTCCTCTGAGGCCCTCGAGCTGGTAATCTGAGACCATTTAATGTTAAAGCATCCTTGTGTGCATGTATACGAGTCTACTGAAAGCACCGAGACTCTTTCTTCTACTCTGATTATGACTGTCATGGCCACAGTAAAGTAAAACTACTCTTTGGTGAAGTCTCACGGTTTTGATGACACACCAGACCACAATGACCTGCCGCAATTCCTTGAAACTGATATTTGTGCCATTTTAGCTGTAATACATGTCAGTTGTATGTATGTGTGTGTTTTGTGTCCAGGCCCTGTTGTATGAAGTGGGTTTCCTGGTATGTGCAGCAATTGGCATCCTGTACATCATCCTGATGCCCATAGTTGGCTTCTTCTTGGCGTGCTGTCGCTGCTGCTGTGGCAACTGTGGTGGGAAGATGTACCAGAAACAGACGTCCTCCATTCACTGTCGCAGGAGAACTCTCTATTGGAGTGCATTCGTCACCACCGTCATTATCCTGTGAGTGTGTGTGTGTGTATATGTGTGTGTGCTTGAACAGCATGATGATGTGTTATCTGAAATTAAAAAGAGCAGCCTGAGTGTGCATCTCTCTCAACATTTTGATCATGACGCACTGTGTATGTGTGTGTGTGTGTGTGTGTGCATGTTTATAGTGCTGGGAACATCTGCATGTTCAAAAGTAATGAAGATCTCAAAGTGAGTGTGGATCAGGGTCCAACGCAGCTCAACGCAATGTTAAACAATATCCACACCTTCCTCACAGCTGTGCCTCAGGTAAGAAAAAACCTCTTGTTGATCAAAGGGACCCCAGTGTGGCAGCATTCATCCACACTGGTTGACTTATTGCTCTTGATCTTTATTCTTAAACAGATATGACGTTAAAACCGTAAATAATCTTGTTAGTGCCTGTTTAGGATTAGTCACATTAACACCCCACCCCTCCCAGACCCCACCCCCCACAATCAATCTTCAGTGAATGGACAGCTTTTGTGTGAAATGCAAACAGGCCTAGTTCTCCAATCAGACTGCTAATTAGAGACCAGCCCTGGTCTCTGCAGTGTCAATACACTTATCTCAAGATACAAGTGGGAAAAGCTTAGAGGAAGAAAGGAAGAAAGGGGGTCATGTTCTGTTTGTTCCTCTTCCTTTGCAAAAGATACAATGAACAATCATGTAACCAGTCCTGTGTTGCATCTCAACCTTCAACATATCTTATGTGCACACTTTGAAATTGTTTTGCTTTTCTTCTGTCTATGTCCAGCAAGTTCGTTATGTGGTGGATGAGAGCTACAAAACCATAGAAGAGGTTACCAGAAACCTAGACGGTAAGAACAGGGAAATGATAATGTACACATAGAGAAACCCACATTTGTTTACTCTAACTGCTGTGACACTGTTTGTTCTTGTCACATGACCAACCATGTCTTTGTCTGTATGAATTAGACATTGGTCCTCAGTTGGGAACTGAGATCCAGGAGCGGTTCAATGAAAGTCTGGGCCCAGCACTTCACTCAATTAGACTTCTGAACCAAGGTATGATGCGCTTGCATGCTCGGTCACGTTTCAGTCTGAGCATGTAAGTGCTTGTGTACATATCTGACAGGAGATCAGTGATCACTGTGTAGACTCACTGCATTTGACTTTCTATCATAACACTAAAAAAGGTGGAAAAGTGTCTTTTTTCTGACTGTTTTTATTGGTCGTTGCATTGCAAAAATGAAAAAAAGGAGAAAAGATATATACAGAAATATACCAGTACAGAAATTGTCTTACTGATGTCCTCCTCATGGATGGATACTGCACAGGCCCAAGGGCTCTGAACCACAGCCTTTGTTTGGAATGTCCTGTTGGGAAGTCTAAGAGCTCAGTCAGAACACATCTTTTGCTCCTAATCCCAATATGATTTCTTTATTACTCAGTATCTACCAATACTCCATCAAAATATATGAAGCATTTTTTCCTGTATCATAGGCTTCCTTAGGCAGTTTTCTCTAACACATAATTAGTTATGTGTTGTATAATCTGAGTATGATACATGCACTTTCTGTGTCAGGATGCTTTGGTGAGGTTTCAGACAGCCTGTCATCATGTACAGTTTGAACAAAACACTTAGTCCAGCATAAAATCATCATTTTTTTGGCTGCAGTGATTCCGCCTTTTCAAAGATGACACACAAAGTGCTGAGACATCAGTTACCAGCATGTTCTGTAACACGAACGTCCACTCTTTCTCATACAGACCAGGCTTAGTGGACTGATGTGGAAAATATTTGTTACGCTTTACAAAAAGGAGCTGGATTGTATCTCCTTTAATAATGATTTCCCTGTTGTTCTGTCTCTCACAGTGCTCACTTTTTGTCCAGAACTTACATTCAGCTTTTTAACCTACTTTTGATTCAAAGCCATGTAGCACCAAAAAGGATAAATGAATGTCTTTAAATGTTTTTAAAAAGTGCATACACTGATTAGTGCTTGTTTGTTTTTCATTTGTATGAGCAGAGATTAGCACCACCACTGCTAAACTTGATACCCTGAACTCATCTTTGGCCCAGCTGCAGTCCAGCGTGGACTACATCCACGCCAACATCACCGCTGTCAAAAACCGCATCAATCAGACTTTATCAAACCCAAACTGCACTGACTGTGAAAACCAAAAGCCAGGCCTGGAGAAACTAACACTGGACATCACCCTCACTGTAAGTGCTGATTTTGTGTAACCTAATATGTGGTATGGGATATTCCTGTGGCAAATTTAAATGAGGTTGGTCTGTAACATGCAAAAAAAGAAGTCAGGCTTTAGTTAAGAACTCACTGAGAATCAGGACTGTGACAGAAATTATCATGCAGCAACAGGAAGAGTCTTTTATGCAATCCAACCACCTCTGATGCAGGCTGAGACAGAGTGACACATGATAACAGCCCTTCATTTTTGGCTTTGTCTGAACAGCTGATTTGTCCTCCTCTTCTGTTCTTTTCTTTTCCTCCTACACTCCTCTAACTCTGACACATACAGACTCCTACCTCTCCTCTCCTCTCCTCTCTTCCCCTCTCCTCTCCTCTCCTCTCCTTTCCTCTCTGTCCTTTATGAAATATAAACGTCATCACCAAAACAAGAGGAAGACATTGACAAAAAATAGAGATATGATTCGTCATTCTTTGGAATCTACTAATTTAATTATGGCCTTGTGGCTCGTGGATAACATCAATGAAAACGTGCAAGTGCTTGTTTAAGTGAAGTCTGCTGCCTCCCCCTGTTAGTTTAAGGTATAACATATGACTGTTTACAGAGCCCCAGCTTGAATGAGTTCCAGTCTGCAGTGGATGAAGTCAACAGAATTGATCTCACATTGAAAATCAAGGAGGTCAGTGACTTTTTCCCAGTGAAAACATGACAATAAAATTCTCAGTCTTTATAATACAATGCCTGCTTTGTTAACGTATCAGAATTAGTGGATGTGGGGAAGAGAGTGACTAAGTTTTAACCAAAGATAATGGAATAAAATGTGACTAATTGATTTTTTTACCCTGGTAAAACTGCATTAAAAGTGTGTAAAAGAGATGAATCACTTTCTTCACTCTTTTTTTTTTTTTAAACAATTTTTTCAAATGTAGACAAACATGACATTTCACAACTTCTTCTGTGCTGAAAATGAATGCACTACTTTCATTTCAGGTTGAGGATTATTTTAACAGCATCCCACAGAAGGTGACTGTTGACACCTGGGGTGTTATTCAAAGTGAGTGAGCACCTTTACTGTAACAAATATCAGGCCTTTATTTCTCTTTCAAATATCACTTAAAATATTTAATTGCATAAGGTTAGTTTTAAAAATATGTGTTTCTGTGTATGTCTGTGTCTTTTTTAGTAAGTAAGCAGGAGCTGGGTAAGATAAAAACACAGATCTCACAGGTTACTGGTAACATCCCTTTATCTACTCTGACCAACGTGTCGGGGTCTCTGAACCAGCTGCACAGAGAAATTGGCAGGTTCACTCCAGAGGTCATGAGAGCTGAGGATATTAGGTAAAACGCCTGCAAGTGCAAACACACATGATCAGTAGAACGAAAACCCACAAATCTCTCATCATATCATGTGTGTATTCTTCTCCAGATGGAAAGTGTGTATTGCCCTGTGCTGCGTGGTGCTCCTGGTGGTGGTGTGTAACCTCCTGGGTCTGATCCTGGGCCCTGTGGGTCTGACACCCAAAGCAGACCCCACAAAACGCTCCTGCACGGCGGACTGTGGAGGCACCTTCTTCATGATGTGAGTACTGAGCCGCAATGTTGATTTCATCAGTAGTCATGTAGCTTGCGCTCTCATCCAGAGGGGAAACTGTTCAGACTGTTTCACATCATGAGTGCTTGTTTGACCTCTGACCTCTGACCTGTGATGTGGCTGCAGGGGTGCAGGTTTCAGCTTCCTCTTCTCCTGGCTGTTGATGATTGTGGTGCTGGTATTGTTCTTGCTGGGTGGAAACATCTACACCCTGTTCTGTCGGCCCTGGAACAACGGACAGCTGCTAAAGGTATATACTGCATCACATACAAAGATGCTGCAGATGCTGTGTTACATTTCTGTGTGTTAATGTTACTGCCCCTTCTCTCTGCAGTTCATTGATAAAGAATTCATTCCAGAGATACGTCAGACTTATGGACTGCAAGCCAACATCAGTTTCTCTGAAGTCTATAGGTATGTAATGCAAGTTCTACTCAAATACAAATACATACATATATACATACTGGATGATTTCAGTCTTAAGTTGATACAAATAAGTTAATTTCACTTGATGTTACTGTTTACAGAGACTGTAAGGAAAACAAGCCTCTGTGGACAACTCTCCACTTGTCTGATCTCGTAAACCTTGATGAATTCCTCAATGTATCTAGAGTGAGTTTCCTCACCGTCCTTTCCAACTGTTCAAAATAAGAAACATTCAAACATATAATAACTTTATATGCATTAATTCTTAGCATCATTTACAGGTGTTTGTTTTCTTCTCTCACTCTGTCGGTCACACACAGTACACAGAGCAGATACGGGAGCAGTTTGAGAATACACACATCAATCTGTCCACCATCACTCTCCTAAGCCCTGACATTCAAAACCAACTCAGCAGCTTCTCTGCCAAGACTGAAAGTTTTGACTCCACTGCTATCACACAGCAGGTAGGCATTATTCATTCATTCACTATATGTTTGTATGTGTAACATGTGATTGTGATGCAGTGCTTCTTGCTTGTCTCTCTCAGATGAACAACATTTCCAGGATTAATCTGAATACAACGGCAGAAAAGCTTGATATGCTTTCTGGCCTTCAAGTGAGTGACAACACTTTGCTCTGCTTTTCTGCATTATAAACACATCACATGAGTCTGAACTGAATATAATTTCTTCTCATGCCCATGTTGTATCTACTAACCAACCATTTGCTTGTTTCTAGACTAACAGTGATAGGCGAAAAGAGCTCCAAAACGAGGCCAATGATCTGAGGCAAATCCAGGCCAGCATAGAAACAACCATCACCCTGCGAATGGTGAGCAGCTTTCCTATCTCTCAGCTGCTATCTCACCCTAATATCCTCATTCTATTTCTCCTTTTTTCATGTCAGCCATTCATCTGAATTTAAATGTAGACATCTTCTTCCTTTGCCCTCAGGAAAGCATTCACTCGACCATCAAGAGTCTTCGATCCGTCACAGAAAAAATCAATGTGAGTACACTGACTAACACCTGGAACTGCCAAGAATGGAGATCATCCTCCTCTCATTCTCTCCTCTCCCTCCTCCTTGTTCTTCCAGGGAACGGTGGGGGAGGTGCTCAGCAGCGTGGGAGCAGCACAAGACTTCCTCAACACAAATACAACACAGATCGTCAAGACCGTGAGTAGAGCAACGAGTCACATGAGTTTGAGGAAAAAGTGCTCCATGTGGTCTGTTAATGCCTGTGGTCGGTCAGTTGTTTAGCCAGAGGGGGCGAGGGGGGAGGTGCTGTGGCACAGTTAAGGGCGTGCTGCTTTTAGTTGAAACTGTAGTAGAAACAATGTACTTGTTAGTTGCACATCCACAGGGCATGAACTATATTTCCAATCATATTTGTCCTCAATTATAGTTGTACATGCATTTTCTCAGTTAATTACCAGTTGCTTTTAGATGAACTGAGGGGTCCAGGATGACACTCAGGGCCAATTTCTGATATCCATTTTGTGATACACAAACATTGCTGGTGGGATCCTAACAAAAAACAATGAACATACTACACCCATTCTTAGGTGTCTGCACTGGGTTTAGTCCAAACTAAACCTTAACATAAAGAGACAGCATTTACTTGCTATGCACCTCGGAGCTGCAACAAATTAACTGGAGCAAACATTCTTGCCCTGAATTTAATTTAACTTTTACTGAATCTTGACCAAGCATCCTCTTAAATTATCTTCCTTATCTGCAACTACATTTTGACTTTCAAATAATCATCAATTAGGTTCTATTCAATGGACAAGTGAGTATTTATGGCAATAAGACTGTGACTCAAAAAACCCCACAGTGTCTGAGGTCATTGTACTGAGGGTACATGTCACCTGGACAGTGGAGGTCTATGGCACAGAGGGATAAGCTAAATCAAGCTTTGCATGCACAGGAAATATAATAATTTGTTGACAATGAGAAAAATAAGGAATATCACCGACTTAAATGTTGTATTATACAAAGCATTTTGAATTGAAATAACATGCATTATGTTTCCTTAACTTTCCTTGACTTGTCTAATTAAAATACTATTGCAGTTATTTACGGATAATTTCAGAGGATTTACCCAGAATTCCAGACTGCTGAGATGGCTAGGAATTCCACTGATTCCTCATGACTTCCCACTGTAAAGCAGAGAGAAAATGTGTGGAATTTATTCTTTATACTCTCTCTTGATTCTAGGAAAGCAGAAAGTTTTTGGACTGTCAGCTGGGTTACTTCATTGCTTATGCCAACTGGGCCAACCTCACGGTAAAGTCTGTTCACTTGTTAAAACATAAGCTTCTGTGTTTGTGTTTGTGTACACATGTGTTCACCTTTTGCACTATGGCTGACCTGCATATTCTCCCTCAGATCACGCAAGAGATAGGCCGCTGTCAGCCGGTGGTGGGAGCTTTGGACTCGGTGGACATCATCCTCTGCTCAAACATGGTGGAGTCTTTGGTGAGGATCAGTTGTTGTTAGCTGCACATCTCCACCCCTAACTTACAAATACACTGAAGAATGTGGAGTAGGGAACAATTTCAACATAGCAGTTATTTTTATGTTTGTCAAACTTATAAGTCACTCTCCTTTTAATCAGTTTTACATTGTATTAACCCATAGTCTCTCTCTTTTTAGAATGCATTCTGGTTCAGTCTGGGCTGGTGCTTGATCTTCTTCATCCCCAGCATCATCTTTTCCATCAAATTAGCCAAGTACTACAGGAGAATGAAGTACTCTGATGTCTTTGAGTAAGTAGCACAAACAAGAAAGCATGCATGTACTTGAGCTATTTTTCAACACACACACACACACACACACACACACACACACACACACACACAGACACAGGCATATCCATGTGTCACATGACTGATTGCCATGACTGGCTGTGCTGGCCTGCCTTTGACCACTGTTTATGTCTCTGTTTCCAGCGACCACATAATTATGAACCACATCCCGAGGGCCCAGATGAAAATCACCTGAGAGGACAGCGTATGTGCAGCACAGCTTTAAAAGAGTGCAGGCATGACTGTGGCATCCCTCGACAAGATAAAAACACATGGTGCACTCCTGCACAGATGTGGCACATTGTCACTCTAGTGAAAAGTCTCAGAAAAAAGAGTTAGACTTACATCATCTTACATTTTACATCTTACATACAATTACAATTACACATTTCATACACCACACACAGCATCTTTGAACTGATCTCAGGGGGACAGAGGACATAAGGGGTTCTTCAGGGATCTTCATCATTTCAAAAAAACTTTTAAAGAAATTTATTCCATTCATTGTTTTACATAAATGTTTTGTATCTATTTAAAACTAATTTTTGTTGAGAGTTGCAGTGCTTTCAGAGAATGCAGCAGTATGTTACTGTGCCAACAGACATTTGCAATATGTCAGTCTCTGTCTGTTCTTCACACTTATTTGGCAACCTATGAAACACTTTTAAACTATTGTTTATAGTTATACTTGCACTAATGTGGGAAATCAAAGCACAATTGTCTGTGAATCATGAAATGAATACATTTTTTATGTGACAAAGACTGAAACTATCAGCCACTATATCTGCATAATGCAACCAGATGTTTTTGTTACCATTTTCTTTGCAGATATGTCTTTTGTAAATTTTGATTTTGACTGTGATTCATGATTTAATAATGATTTTTGTATGTTGTACCACTTTGTACTGAATAATAGATTGTGTTTTATCTGTCTGTTACACAGACCTTTATTTGGTATATTCAAAACGTTAGAAACATTTCTGCCAGTTCTTGTGAAAACTACTGTTAAAATTGTTACTGACCAACAAATGCCCGGAGTCTGCTGTGCATTTTTCTACCTTTTAGCTGTAAACACGAGTGGAATCTCAGAGATCAGTCAGTGTCAATTTGCCACACAAACCATGAAAGTGCTTTTCACAGAGCACATTTAGATCGCATATGACCCTTCATCCCACTGCAACAATATGTCAGAAAGTTTAACAGTAACAAATGTACGGTTTTGTACTAAATGTGTGACAATAACACAAAGACTTAACTGATATCATCTTATTTATGTGACCTTAGCTCTGACTTCATGGCAAATCAGCTGTCTTAGTCTCTTGCTTGTAAGCATGAACTGTTTGCAAACAGTAATCTCTGCAGTCCATGAAATCAAGAACACAACTTGAAGTTCCCTACTCATGTGACACTGTGTAAATGAATTAACATATGAGAAGATGAAAATTGTCTAAGCTGGCAGGCACTTCTGTGAAATATGATTTAACTCTAGCCTTAGACTCCCATTACTATAAGTAATGAAAATGCCCTTTAATGCAGTTAGCCCTCCCCTGATGCATTAATTTGTGCAACTCTGTAGGATATAGTCAGCTGTTCAGAGGACAGAGGAGCAGGCAGGAAGATGCCAACGTCTGTTGAGATGTATTACTGTTTACAGAATGCCTATATCTATTATTAGAACAAGTGAATCGATGGCGTTACAAGACCTTGTAATACGAGAGGCTGGAAAAAGAGAAACTCAATCTGAAGGGGGAAAAAATATGAGACACAAAAACAGCAAGAGAAGGAAAGAGGGAGGAGGGAGGAAAACAGATGAATCGGCTGAGGGATGTTAGATATCAGGTTATAAGTGTTTCTGCAGCTCTTTGCTGTTTTGTTGTCCTTTGGGAAGACTCGGCCTCTTATTACCCTCTGCCTCTAACACTGAAGATACAGGACTCACTACCCTCCACTTTCCACCTCTACACTTATTCAACTCCTGTGATTATACCTTCACATCCCTGTGGGCAACCTGCCTATTTGCTGTGAGTGAGATCCAGCAGCAACACACACACACACACACACACACACACACACACACACACATACAGAGAGAGAAGGACACTGAAGAAGAACCCTTCCTCAGTCTTTCTTTGTTGTTATAAGTTGGTTAGTTAAGGGGCCTCTGATTCAGATGCTTAATAGGTAACAACTGTACATTCCTCTTATAGACCATGGCTATATGACCATGGAAACATTTGAGTGGTGGTGAAACTCATAAATGAGGGGCAGTGGATCATATGAATGAATCATTGTGTGTAAGCCTTCAGATCAGTGGACTATTTTTGTGTCACCTAAACCTATAGAGTTTATTGGCTTTGACATTTTAGTTGTCTGAGATTGAATAGTGTATGACCCGTCCTGTTGTTAGACCTGTTGTTGTGCAGTACTGTGAATGGAATAGGCTGACATAGCTGAACAAACCAGATCTACCACAATCTGTGGGAACAGGGACTTGGCCGGTAGGTGACAATGAATGACACACACTTGGACGTGCCATTAAAAGGAGTTGGCTGACGCATGAAGTTATTGTTAGCTGAGCCACTGTTGTAGAGTGCAATCAAAACCTCAACATTGAAAGTGGCTGTTATAATGGATTGTATTACACTGTACAAAGGCAGAACAAGTAACTTACCATGTAAAAATCGGGACACCAAACAGAAGTTTTATCTTCAGTTTAATAGCATATAGCATCTGTTCATAAATACATGTATACGTTTTCTCTCTTCAAATATAGGATGACCAAAAGTAAACAAAGTAATAATGTAGATATGAAAATTTGTCAGGCAAATCCAAGAGGAATTCTTACTTGTTAACAGAAAGCAAAGTTTAAGGCAAATTAATATATAACATCTGAAGAGTCATAACACTGAGCTGAGTGGCTTGTCTGGGGAAGTCAGGGAGTTCCCAGTTACTTTCAGATCGGCTGAGACATGTCTGGTACGCAGTGAAACTCATGGCACTGAACTGAAATCATTTGCACAGATTGTCATACTTGTTAAAGTGTACAGTGTTTGGAATGATACTATCAATAGACAAATCAGACCGGAGTAAGAAATCTGCAGGCTTCATACTGAAATTAAGATAAATACGATGTAGATTTACAAAACAGAGATACAGATCCTCCGATCTACCTCCAGTTCTTTCTTGAGAATATGACTGAAGCTGAGGAGACCCAGCAGAAATGTCACACCACCCTGTAAATGAAGAGCAGCACTGTGAAAGGCACTCTGATTGTTCTGTGGCATTTTGGACTCTGATTGTCACTGACTCTGACAGTACTTCCCCCATGTTGAGCCTAGACTTATCATTTCAGTAGACTGTTACAGAATACATGACATTTTGTTTTGGAGGGCCCCAAAAATACTTTTAGTGATTAAAACAGGCCATATAGACTGCTCAAAAAGAAAGCACCAAACAGGCAATAGGCACCTAAATATAGATTTGTTTGCAGCACTTAATCAGAAAACATTCATTTCAACAGATGCATCAAAGCATGGTACAAACAATACTGACTGGGGCGATTTAAAAGTGCAATCGGTTTCAGAGCATGGAGGAAAAAAAAACATAGCAGGGGCAAAACAGAGGGTCTAACATGCTCTAATAACATTACCCTCACTGGGTCCATGAAGGAAGATGTACATGGCCTTATGCAAGCAGCAGGGCGCCTCTGTTAGTCACAATGCGCCCAACCCACACTCAAATCTTAACAGAATTACCCAAGAAATTTAATTTAAAGTCGAACTATGAGTCAGTTTTACCGGCTATTCAGTGTGGAATGTCCTGTGAGTTGGACTGCGAGGGAGCAGAGTGGACAAGATGGAGTCCGGAGAGAAAAAACAGACGACAGCAATGGAAAAAAAATTGAAAAAGGCAGAAGCTGGACAAGGAGACTATTAGGGGGTTTTGTCCACATAGGTTTCATGGTGTGGTTGAGCCCATCGAAACTAGGTTAATGTTTAAGCACTTATAATATATTAAATACAATACTAGAAGTAAGTAAAGGAAACTTTGGACCCCCCTCCCCTTCCCTCCCCTTCCCTCCCTCCTCTTCTCAACCATACCTCATTTAAAACAAACATTCAAACACAAAGGCCAGCTTGTCTGGATAAAACTCAGTAGATTACCCACTGAAGGAATGCACTTTGACATCAGCAAGTGAGAGGCAGCTATACTTGGCTACAATTAGCAGACATCAGCCACTTCAGACAGTGGGAGTTAGTGGCTTTTTTTTGACTGAGACAATACACTCAAGACAATATATTATTATTATTATTATTATCTATTGATGACATTCTGATAAAGGCTAAGCTTGTTCAATGCGAGGCTATCAAATAACTGTCTCATCCACGTGCAGTTAAGGCTTCAGACATAAATAACTTTGCTGATACACTATATACACATTAAGACTTAAAATTGCCTGCAGTATTTACACCAGTAAGATCTTCAGTAGTCATTTCATAGTTTCTAGTTATCATACTTCATCTGAAATTACCAATATGTTTAAAAACACAAAATAACTGCTTCACACTGATGATACTTGTAGCATACTGATATTATTCTGTTTTCAATTGATTGTCAACACACACTGCTTCACAGTTTGGTCAGATAACGTGTGGAATGTCTGCTGAGATAGTATTTTTTTCTCCATTTCGAGTGTGCTTGTCCATATATATGTAAATCAGAATGGGTTAGCAGGTAGTGCCACCCTGGGCCTTTGCACGACTGCGTGTGTGGAAGACTGCTGTTCAGGTGTTCCGACAAGCAGAGCCGGGGAGATGGCATTGCCCAGAGCAGGGTCCGTGCTGTCATCTGTGACAGTCCGAGGCTGCTCTGCAGGCTGACGAGGAGGTGCTGGAGGGGGAAACAATGGGGACTGGAGGATGTCAGCGTAGCGCTGGCTGGGCTTTGTCTCCCGCTGAAGGACTTTGCTCAGCAGAGGTTTCAACAGTCCAATGGTCAACTGGTTGCTGTGGGGATCTGCAAAGGGAGCTGGGGATGAGGAGGTTGCACCAGACATAGAGAAAGAGGAGGACGAAGGGAAGGTGGGGGTGTTAGGGGTGGGAAGGTTTTTCAGCACCACGTTTAGTATAGTGGTGACAGTGATGTCCTCAGGACACAGAGTCCACAAGAGTTCCAGGTACGGGTCCAGATCTCTGTGTTGGGCCACCTCACACAGCAAAGTAGTGAAAATCTCCTTGTTGAGCAGCGGACTCTGTTTGCAGAACTTCTGGGCCACTTGGGTGACCCGCTCCCACTCCTGCTTGGCCATGAGGACCCTCAGCGCCTGCAGGATGGCATTAGGCCGCCCACTGACCAACAGCAGCTCAACCTCCAAGTCCTGGTGCTGGTCTCTGTCTGTGCTCAAGCTGGACAAGACACACAGGGCTCGTTTGTAGAGTGGCGCATTGTTCTCCCCGCCCTCTCCTGCTCTCCCTCCAGAGAAGCCCCACGAAGAGGAGGCTAGACTCAGGCCCAGACTGACTGAGCCCTGCTGCTCCTGGGAGAGTTCGAGGAACCTGGGTAGCCAGCTCGGCTGGAAGTGGAAAACTGAGTGGCAGAGGAGTTCAAACACTGGCAGGGCAGCTGAGGAAGAAGAGCTTGGAGATTTGGCTTTACAGTTGGCAATGTAATCACCTTTGAGGTTGTGATTGTGTTTTGTTCCACCGTTTGTGAATCGGAGGGAGGCTGGGATGCTGGAAGTTGAAGCAGGACTGAGGACAGTTTTCCACACATCTGGGGGAGCCCTGCTGGACAGAGAGCCCTCCCCATTGTAGTGTAGCTGGAGGGCAGCCTGCGCCGCCCTCCATGCCTGGCAAGGGAAGATGCTGAAGATGGAGTTGAGGTAAAGCAGAGCCTCTTTATCCAGCTCTGAGGATGACAGCAGTCTTGCTACTTCTTTCTCAACTAGACTCTCACACACTGCCTCCACCTCTTTAACACTTCCCCTCACTAAACTCCCCTTCACCTCCTCCAGAGAGACCAGAGCCTTCAGCTCGGCCTCCAGAGAGCCCATTAGCTTGTCTTGCCCTCCCATACATCCACCTCCTCCATTCTGGGACAGCTCTGCTCCCTTCTGCCTCGACCCTGCACTGAAGTAGTTCCTGAGGATGGAAGCTAAGGAGATGGGAGCCTGGAACCTGCCTCCCTTCTTCAGTGTGTCCACAGTGAGCTGGGTGCTGCTGAGACTCCTCTGCTGGTAGTATTTACAGGCCTCTTCAAAGACAGCCTCCACCAGGAGGGCTCCGGGATGAATACCCTCCGCTGCACTGAAACCAGAAGGCTTCATCTTAGAGTTGCAATCTCTGGAGTCTGTCTCCTTGTTCACCACCACAAAAAGTCCAGTTTCTGAGAGCAGGTGAGGTGTCTGTCTTTCAGCCCGGTTTGCATATAATAAACCCTCTCTTTTCAGCACAATATTTGCCAGCTCCCTGCCACAGTTCATGTCTATGAGATGCAGGTTTTGCCCCACCAGTAGCGCCAGGGTGTCCTGGTACATGCAGAGGCTAGTGTGAGTATCGTATTTAACCAAGCAGTTGTCCGCCTGTTTGTATACCTGCCGCAGCGTCCCATCTTTCTGCAGGAGACACAGCCAGCCTGTGCTGAGCAGCAGCAGCAGGCCTCCACAGGCTGTAGGAGAGAAGTCATAGATCTCAGATGGTTCAAGAGTTGCCAAATATCCCAAAGAGTCTGTCACCAACCTCTTAAAGTCAGACTCTTTAGCTGAAAACTTTTTCAGTGGAGTGTTCTTACATGTGGTGCTGAGCCTGAAGGAGTCGTGACAAGGGGACCAGGAGAGGAAAAATTTGGATATGCTCAACAGCGGCTTCACTTTCAAGTCAGGAAGAAGGTGCACATATTCACCTGAGCTGACCACAGTGAATTTAGGATTGTTGTGGAGGGCGATTTTCACTCCTCCCAAGCTGACAGCCCCCTCCTCCACTTCAAAGTCACGTTTGCAAACACAGTATCTCAACTTATTCCTTGTAGAGCTGAGGGCAGGGGAGCTCTCTGAGGGCGGCCTCTCCTCACACCAGATGATAAGATTGGAGCAAACACAAACAGACACTACTCTGGCCCGGGGACTGTTGCATAAGTCTGATGTTTGCAGGAGATGCCAGCCAGCTTTGCGCTCCTGGAATTTCCAAAATTCAGCTTTTCCATTCTCATAAACCACCGCCACGGCTGCTGTGTCTCTGCTACTGCTGTTATTATTATTATGGTCCAAATATAAAATATCCACAATGGGCACAGTTCGTGTCAGCCACAAATCCTGTTTCTTCTGGTTCTGGACCAGCTGGGCTCTTTCATACTTGTCAAAAGTCACAAGACCGGCTTTAGGCTTGCGGAGGATGACATGGATGTGACGACCATCAGGGCTCAGGCGGACGTCTGACAGGCTGTTATTAGTCAGTTCAAGTATTTCGGTTAGCTCTTTACTGCCAGTATAATCCCCGAAATCTGACAGTTGCTCCAACATTAACCGCGCCATAACTCTGAGTTTGTAATTAACTTGCCACAGCGTATTAACTAGTGTGCTAGCTTGTGTGGCACACTAATCTGTCCCACGGAGAAGCTAACTGAACGGCATCCCGTTAGGTCCGGGTGAGAGGCTTCATCCCGTTGTTAACGTCCGTGCGGAGGGATACATCCACCGACAGCCTTCGAACCCGGAAACCCCATGACAACGGAGCTTAATTGTTAGCTAACTATAACCGCTGCATACGTATTTAAAGCCCAAATCGAGAAAGGCACTGTAGCTGTCCCGATGCTATGCGAGCACTCCCCTCACATCACGGGATTGTTAATTTCCGGATACCGAGCGTGTTTTGCATAAGAGGAGGAGCGGGGCTACGACATGGAGGCCGACAAAGATTGTTTATGGACAGTGAGAAGAGCAACTCCACCTGCAAGTAGGTCTTCAGTCAGCTAAAGTTAAACAACTAACATCTTTGCTTAAGACAAATTGCCATATCCATCTATCTATTCCCCACATGCGAATCCACTGTTACTTTTAACTTCATTAATTTAGGTTTACCTCATTAGAAAGAGGACATTTTAATTCTCTTTTATGCATTTATTTCTTGTTTTTTCCAAATGTTCATCATTGTCTCTGTGCTTGTGGTTATTTTGGTAGTTTTGTTTTTACAACCTGCAGTTCTAGAAACTTCTTGCTCATCCACTATTGTGCACAGCTTTTGCACCACGCATCTGTGTCTACTTGTGTATGTTTAATTGAAAAATGGAGTCTTGAGCAGGCCTGTCTCTTGTGGTCATGGATTGTATTTTTGTATGTGGAACTACAGAGAAAAGTGTAATTCAAAACTGAGTCACATTTTTTGGCAGTTTTGCCAGTGGTTAGCAAATGCTGAAGTGGATTTATCTTGAGCAAGATACTGAACTGCTTTCACATCCAGCTCAGTCGCTGACCTCGACCTCTGACCTTTAAACAGACAGTGCAAATAAGAGGAGCATGTCGTTTAGGGAATCAAATAAAACTGCCCATTTTGTTTTATTTTTAAGTTCCACATGTTTTTGAATTATAGTTCAGATCAAACACAACAAAGACTATATGCAGTAATGCTGGTGTTATTTGGCTGAAAACAGCTTGTGAATTGAAACCTATATCTAGATAAGCACAAATGAGGAACTTTGATAATTTCCCTGTCTGCTTTAAGAGCAGACACTTAAAAAGATGTTTTTAAAGCTAACTCATACAGTGTAACTGCAGCCAGTTTTACCTCTGCAGACCTAGAGGCAAGAATCCATCTTAACTGGCAAGGAATGAAACTGAGAAACTGCTCCCGTACATCCTCGTTCGTTTTGGCAAGAGGCTGTGAAAAGAGTGGCTGCTCAGTAATAACCTCAGCTAGGTTAATACCAACCTGAGAAACTGACTCACTTTAATCAGCTGCAGGAATAAGAGCCATTCTGCTTCACATCACAGATGTGGCTGCAGGAGGATATGAGAAGTGATGTTGGTTGGGCTGTAGAGGACAGCCTGGTGGGCATCTCAAAGGCCAACTAACATATCATGCGGAGGAAAAAAAACAAAAACAAAACAAAAAAAATTTCTGTGCTGAAGTAAAAGACCATTTATTATGTTGGGAATGGAAGGCTTAGTGGTGACTCACTGTGTAAGTAAATGTCTGCCTGCTGTGAAGGCCCTATTTATTACTGTAACAAAACAAAATTTCATGGCAACTTTCAGTTCAGCCCACACTGTGTCACTGTGCTGACATTTAGATTCTCAGATTCCAACAAAGTAATCTATCATTTGGCTGGCACACTCCAGTTAGGGATATATTTATATATATATATATATATGTTGTGTATTTGGCTTTCTTGTTTCTCATGAACTTTGTGGAATCTCTCTTAGTTTGTCTGCATCTTCTGATGAAGCTGAGGCTCGGTTTGCTTGTGTTTGATAATATTAAATGAATTAGCAGACAAACTTGTGATACCAATAACGTAATCAAATCATGATGAAACTTCCACTGTCTCTGTCTCACTGCTTCACAATTATCTACGGTACAAGGATTTGTTGAAACATCCTGGTTGCATGTTTTCATGTTAAAATTTTTTATACCTTCTAAAATGTTGACTGTCAAATTTTTATCACTGGATCTGAATTTTTATTGCTGGTGTTTGTTATATCTGCCAGTACACTTCATATCCAGCAGGAGGCAGTATTGATCCTTAGTCGCTGCGTGTGGGTGATTTGAAAGCTCAATGTTAAGATAAAAATGAATGAAAACATCTGAAAAGTGCTCACAAGGGTAGTTTTAAATATGGATGATGTTTTTCCTCATTATTTCTCTTTTTTACCCTGAGTGCAGCAATGAATTGAATCCAAAGCACCACAGACAACACTAACTGTGTTTTTCAATGAATATCACATGGCCATACAGTTCCAGCATCACAAGGCTGCTGTCTCTTCTCACCCACAGTTAACTTAACTTGTCCATTAAATCTCATGACTTTTATTGTTTCTGTTTTACCTCATTGCTTCTGGACCGTTCAGGCTGTCCAGTGAAATCCATAGTGTGCGTCCACAAAGGGCTGAGGTGCCATGAGTAGTTTTTCCCCCTACATTTTAAGATTCACTATAATTTTCTGGTCATAAAAGCTGCATCTTTAGTGCTTTTCTTTAGATACAGTTTTTTTTAATCTACTTTTCTGCAACTGGCTGGACATAGAAGGTCACATTGTCTTGGTTTTACTTGCAAGTTCTTTTAAACTATCCCTGACATAACCAGCTGAATAATCACCCGAATTAGTTTCCTTGAGGTATAGGTCTTTCAAAGCTGGTGCTTTTCTTGCTTTCAGCTTTCATATATTTATATGGTCTGTCTGTATTATTGTGCCAGAAAACACATTAATGGAGGCAGGTGTATGTGTGTCTGTGTATTTATGTCCTATTATGTCTCTTTGTCATTACTGATAAAGTATATAGATGCAGTATGTTATTCGAACAGTAGATTCAAGCCCTTCTGCCTCCAGACAGGCTTGCCTTGGACTGAAAACACCCTCTATTAGAGAGTGTGTTTAGTCTGCTGTGCCTGTAGACAGGAAGATAAAGTGCTTGTCTGGAGACTAGAGGGGGTTGGAGGCAGGGGAGATTTCCTTTTTGAGTTATATGAATATAGAGAAGAAAACCAATGGCTGCAAAAATTAAAGGGTAAAGAAGATGGG
Organism: Lates calcarifer; assembly: GCF_001640805.2. NCBI lineage: Eukaryota > Metazoa > Chordata > Actinopteri > Centropomidae > Lates > Lates calcarifer. The sequence continues at coordinate 7,723,380 of NC_066848.1, forward strand.
TAGGCTGTCAGCTTTGCATCCCCTCAAGATAGAATTATTTTAATTTGAGCACAATTTAGAAGAAAGACACGTCCATGCATTAAAAGTGTGTGTGTATGTGTGAGAAAAAGAAAGATGTTTCTCAGTCTGTTTGGAGTTTTAGTGAGATGCTACTTCTATGTGTGTGTGTGAAATGAAAGTTGCAGCTGCCTGTCAGCCTCCTGTCTCCTGCGAGAACAGGCAGATATTACTGTCAGTTTGCTCTCGCTGTTGTAAAGCTGTCATGTGTGCAGCCTCTCTCTCACCATATCTCCCTTTGCTTCTGTAAGTCACTTCACTGGGAGCATTTTGTCTTGAGCTTCAAGGGTCTTTCACTGACTCCTCTATGTGCTGGTATACAGTAGCACTGTGGAAGTCATCCATCATTTTCCTTCTTCTGACACATACCTTTTATACTAATATCAGAGAAAAACAGGAATAAAGAGATCAGACCTGAAGTGGAAGAATGGGGGAAAGATGGAGATGATTAAGAACATTGCTCATTGCTATTGACATCTGTATTTCATTTGAATAATTTGATTATGTTCCATCTTAAAATTGGAAATATGTTTTTTTTGGTCTTGTTATAATCTCTCTGAGTGGTGTCATTTTAAAACCAAATATATTTAATTTGTCAGGTTTTCAATATATTTGTGCTAGACAGAAAACAGCACAACAGACAGAAGAATATTTGCCAAGAAACTCCAAACAAAAAAACAAAGCAAAAAATGGATTTTTTGACCATCCTGATGAAATATTAAAGTGTTTACTGGATTTGGACAATCTGAAAATGTAATAACCACGCTACTCTTTAGAAATCTATATGAGAAATATTTTTCCTCTGGATTTTTTAATGGTTAAGAGTACTTCAGTGGCTGGATGTTAAGTCCTTTTCTCTCCAGAGCCTCCTTTCTGACACTGATGTAGTCCTTTAAGTGGTGAATAATTTTCAGCCAGATTAAATTCTAACATCGAAGCACATACAGTATCTCAGCAGCATCTCTAAAATATTGACTACATAATGAATTTGCACAATCACATGGAGTGGCAATCCCTGATAGACTGTTGGTCCTGGAGAACATAGATTAGAGATGATGCAGAGAGGGGGAAGCTCAGTGGTTCATTAGGAAGACAAACAGACTTGTAGATAAATGAGCTGAGTGACTGACTATACCTTCAGCTGAGAAGACTGAACAATAACAAGCTGGATGAGATGTTAACAGTCATTTTGGAAATGATATCAGCCATGATTTTGCCATAATGAAGAAAGTTGATATTTGATGAGGGAAAAAAGAGGCTATAATGAGAATATCCCAGAATTAGTGAGAACCTTGAAATGAAACTTCTGATGTCGCTCAAATGAGAGGTCACAGCAGTGCTGAAATGTCTGTACCACTGTCGCTCATAACAGATACCCCGCCTCATTGGCTGATTAGATAACAGGCCATTTACAATTGGCTGTCCCACCGCATTTAGCACTGGCTCTTATCTCAATGATCCATACCCTGACTCTGAGCATAAATAGCATTAGCTCTCACATCACACTATTAATCGGATTCATGGCCCTTGGCTCATTGCAGGCTGTGCTGATGTTTTGAGAGCCCTTTTCCTGTCTTGCTCGTCTCCCATCTCTGTATCTCTTTTTCTGTCCTGTCCTCATAAAAGGCACACACATACACACGCTTGTCCCCTGAAGTGTAGTACTGTGTGTGACCACAGATTGGCAGTGTGTGCACTGGCTTTGATGGTACAGCTGAGGTTGGTCATGTGAGGGTAAAAGAAGGTTGTGCCATCACAGTTCTCTTGCACATAACTTGCTGACTGAACTGTTTAGCCATATCCAGAGGGTTTAGAGTAGAGTATATATTAGATAGATATATGTACTCTGCCATCAAATCCTTTCTCCTTCTGTGATTGTGACAAGAGAGCTTACCAGCCAATAACACAACTCCATCTCCTCTGTGTTTTATAGCTATGGAAACAGGTGTGAGTCACTGTGCTCGCTGCAGCTTTGAGTGTACGAAGTCCCGCTGAAGCAAAAGATCAAAGAACAGGATTAAGCCTCAGCTTCCTTCTTGATTTCCTGTTCATTTCACCTCACTGCCTCTTCATTAATCAGCCTGGAAATGTATCAAGGTTTCCCTCCATCTCTGGTATTTATGCTCTCTCTTTCTCTTTCAGCCTCAGCTTCTGCTTGTCTCTCCTTCTGCTTCCATCTCTCTGTCCCAGGATCAGGTATAATTGCTGTTGAGATAAACCCTCCGATGCAATTTCTCCTTTTTGTCTTGGAAAACATCCGCCTCGCCTCAGCAACATGGAACAGTCAAACCAGCATCAGTGTAGCCTTTGATCATGCAGAACATCATCTCCCCAGCCTTGGCCTAATTTAACTGGCTCTGTATCCACAAAACCTTGATGCTGTCACCTCGGCTGCAATCTCAGGTGAATTTGACAGCATCTCACTGTGATCAGACCCTCTAAACACAGGTGGTGTGTGTGCATGTGTTACTAATTATGTGTGTTAATTTGTGTGTGAAAGGCCAGTGGTTGCCTCTTAAATTTGCCCCACATACATGAAAGGAGAAGCAGTCAAACCTGCGATAATGTGCTGGTACTGTGCTTGATGAGGGCCTCACACGATGAGCTGTGAAATGATAATGTCTTGCTTCGTCATTAGAACTCTGTGGCATTTGAAATCGTGTATGTGTGCCTTCAGAAACTGCTGTTATGTGCCTGTAATCTTTTATAGGTGGTAATGATAGTGCAAACAGATGCATTAACAGCAACATCTGTTTCCCTTGCTCTTGCACACACAGGCAAGCACATAGAGACAGGCACTGTCTCCTTTCTCCCTCCCTCTCCCTCTCTGCAGCTCTTGTTAATTGAACGGTGTATTCTGCTCTAAGATGCCTTCATATGGCACAGTTTTTTGCCTGATCCAGTGAGCAAACATTATACTGGAGACGGCTTATTGTAAATACCAACAGTCAGCTGCCGTCAGATCAGATTGAATAAATGAAGCAGACACTAATGCAGGTTGTAAACCCACCAATCTTTCTGTCATAAGTTACACCTTTCAGAGGATGAGTTAAAGGACACCTGCTTCACACAACCTGGGTCATAGTTTTCACCCATTGTCCCGATCAATAAAGTACGACTTGAACCTATTTGGAAGAGAAAATAAAGATGGACATTTGCCTCCCTCAAAAATAACATACTGTGCTAATTGTAATTGGGTTCACATGCATTTTCCCTATTCAATGAGAGACTGTTGCTGGCATTTTGGACTCAGTCTGTTTTGATCTTACTGCCATATAAAGAAGTCTAGATAATGTGGTCAAATTGTTGGCATATATACAAACTGTCTAACTGTCTCTTTTCTCATGTTTCTTGCAGAGTCCTATTTAGCTGTAGTGATGTCCCAGGTCTCAGCAGTTACTTTTGTGAGTACAATTTTATTCTAACTGCCAAATTATTGGCAAAACTACACCAATAACAGAGGAAGCACAGGGTTAATACTCCTCTCACGTCCCTGCTGAAGCGTCCACGATCATTACCTCCTCCAAGTGTGCCATCCTGTTTCTCCTTTGAACATTAATCACAACACTTCTCACTCATGCCTCTGAAAGCATCCTAAAAAGGTGATCACACTTTATTCAAACTAAATTGTGAGAATGTGAGTGACTAGCAAGAGTGTAAAAATCTGCTCAAGAAGCGGGAGGCGCTTCCAGTCCAGTTGCTCATCATCTCGCTAGAGGGATTGATGTTGTCATTCTGGCCACTTACGTCTGACCGCTCCAACATCTGGCGTCTACTTCGTTTTTAGATTTTGGCTCAGAGAGTGGCATTTGCTCAGCCAATGTGGGCTCAGGGAATAGCTTCAGTAGAGCTGTTGCTGTGTATTCTTTTTGAGCTCATTTCCATCACTTTTACCTCCTAGGAAGAGAGACATGAGAGTCAAATAGCGAAAAATTTAAATTTGTCAACAGCTTTTATTCACTTTTTTGGTGTTATTTATATTCAGGTTCAAAATCTCTATGTGAGGCTTTAAAAATGTGGGTTTGTGTGTGCTGTAGTTGAGGTGAGGTGTCAGTGTCTAACCTTGGCAGTTATGTTACTCAGTGAACGATCTCAAAATAAACAGGACTGGAATGATAAAATACACTTACTCTATGAAAGCACCAGTTTCACATGTGATGCATTTTTGCTACAAGACTGACCCTTTTAAAAACGCCCTTTAATCATTCATATTATGTTTTTAATGGAATGCTGTGCTGCAAGCTGCCATTTAAGGTTTCCAGATTTAAAACCAAGCTGAAAGCGCCACTGCAGGACCTTCACATTTGTGATCACTATTATGGACGAAAAGCATTTCCCTCTTCAAAACAGAAGTGAAAATGGAAATTGGTGTCATAATGTAGCTCTGAAGAAAGCTCATTTCAGGGCTCTCTTGGACACATCAACATATACTGACCTTTAGCATCAGTATTGAGATTACTCCTATCCAAAACCATGAAATATTCACACCATATTAGATAAAGATAAATCAGTATTTTCCAGTGATAGGAGACCTGTCATCTTGCATTATCCTCCCTGCAGGCTTGTGTATGCCTGCTCCCTTTATTCGACCTTAGCTCTCCCACGCGTGGATGATGGGGGGGAATACGAATACGTATGGCTACACCTTGCACATTACAGCCTCATTGAGTCATTTGCTGTGTGGCTGCATCTCATGAGGAAATGGCTTTGACACTGTTGGCCTTTGCTTGATAAATTAGGTCCCTGGGTAGGCATCCAACATTACACTGCACATTCATTATGAGCTAACCACAGGCCATATGGCAGGGAAAGTGCTATATCACCACACATTAGCTGGGCATTATCAGAAACATTGTGGGCTACCACCAACTTCCCTCCAGCATTTGAAAAAAAAAAACACCTGACCTGTCAACAGAAACCAACAACATCAGTGTTCATATTCACAGTACATTTTTGGTTTATAGGCCATATGTATACAGTGCTGTGTGGTCTTAATAGGCTTTCGTCATTGACCACAGTAAAATCTGGAGACCTTGGGAATAGAGAGGAATGACTTCAGAGATGCAGTGGCTAGCAATCAGCCAGCACACCTCGTAATTGGAAGAAGGTGGAGCTCAGGGGACAGAGGAGATTGGTGGAGAGTTTCACAATGGGTGTAATGATTTCCTGTGGGCAGCAGAGGAGCCAGGAGCAGGCCTGATCAGGTAGGGGTCAAAGGAGGGGAGGAGGATGATGTAGGAGGGATTAGAGGATGAAGAAGGCAGCTATCTTGAGACTCATTTGTGTAGCAGCTCTGCTCCAAGGGACAGGGATGCCATGGACTCTTGGACCTCGATCAATGTCAGACTTCTTCTCCCTCCTGCCTTTCCCTGTCGGTGTGTTTGTATGCCTCTTTAGTTATTCTTATAAACTTTAGCCTGTGGAGGTTTTGGTGAGAAAAGGCTATCTGACCATTGGCCTCGCCGGGAGTCTTTCTGCATTCATGATATTTTGCTTTGCAATTTTTTTCTTCCTCATTTCCAGAGTTTGTAATTCAAACCCTCCCTCTCTGGTGGGGCTGCGTATTGAACTCAATACCGTTTTGGTACTGCTGCCAAACTCATCATATCTCACTACAACAACATGAAAAAAATCAACTTGTCTGTTGTCCTGTGGGGGTTTGGGATATTTACTGTGTGGTCACACCATCTATAATTCAAGTTGTCACCCCGTGTCCCATCATTTCCTGTGAAGCACAGCAAAACAAACACGCAAACAAGACAACAACAACACAAAACCAAAATGATATTCAAACAATACCAAGATGTATTCCCTGATCTCTTGCTTTGTCTTTTAGACAGTTGTTTTCAGCCTGGTGCAGTAGAGTCACCTCTCTTCTGCATCTGTCTTTCTCATTTACCCCTTCTTTATCCCCTCTCCCTCTTATGTTCCCCTCTGTCTCCCCACGCTGCTTTTGTTGTACCCATTAGTCCTCGACATACAATCGATACCCGGGGGCTCCTGCTCTGCCACCATAAAAGCGGTGGAGGAAACGAGGAAGGGCGTGAAAAAATGAAAGTGTAAGATAAGGATAAGATTGTGGCTTATGTAGCTGTTGTTTATGAAGCCCTCTTTTTCCTCATAACTATCTATCACTGTCATGGACTGTTATTATTATGACATTTAAGCTTTTTGATAAGAGTGTGCTAAATGCCTAACTTTTAATCTCAGTTGTGGATTTATCATTCACTTCCTTGGCCATCTCTAACTTATCTCTCATTTGTCTTTCAGTGGCTTAGTGCATCATATCAAAACTGTTGCTTTAAAAACAGGAACATATTGACCAGTGGGGCACAGCAACAGTGCAGCATTTGTAGATTTATAGTTGTGGCTCCTGTTTTATGTCAACAAGGGTTTTGAGAGGGAGGAGAGCCAGTGTCTGAGGTGTAAATTAGACCGTAGATCAGGGAAACCGGCAGACACTGATGCTGCAGGCCTGATGAATGGATAACGGTGCCTCTGTTCCAAAGAGCCCTCGGCATATGGCAAATAAACCAGCATACACATGTGGAGGGCCAACAGACAGACAGGTGCATGCACATGCACACACATTCACACACAAACACACACTATTTCAGTTCCATGCCAAGAAGCTGCCGACAGGAGCAACTCAAAGTGAATACAAAACACGGGGCTGGAATGAAAAACTGGGAAATTACAGTTTCTCCTAACTAAACCATTTAAAGTCTTAACATACAGCTCTCATTAAGGAATGTCTTTGCAGAGGGAAATCAAACCTTTCACTCGTGTTGACATTATAGAAAGTTTTTACATTTTTAAAATTTAACTTCACCACCCTTCACTGTAAGACAGATCATTCATCAGTGTTCTGCAGCATATCAATCACAGTAAGTATATGATGTTAGCTGCAGGGCTAAAAGGCAACCAAGATGCTTTGCTAGAGATATAAAGGATTTTGGACAGCTATGATATTTCCCACTTCAAATCAAATGAATTGCATTTTTGAGGGACTACAGGAGCTTGAAAACTCATGAAACTTTGCAGATGCATCAGACGTGGTGAAAATTTATATGTGTGTGTGATGATACGGTGAGACAACATTGATTACTGTTAATTTATTTGCCAATATTTTCCCTGCACAGGAAAAGTAAGAGCCTGTGTTGTCACACACTATGTTGCTCTCCACTCTCTGAAAGAGAAACATGCAGGAAATAGTCTTCCTCCACAAAACAATAAAGATTTAGTGACAAGGGAAAGCGGGTGTGAGAGAGTAGATGAGAGTGGGTGTTGGACAGATTTGGGATTACTGTTTTTACCTCCTCTACACTTGATATCCATCACTTTATAAATCTCCATCGAGCTGTAACTATGACTCAGCCAGAATCTTAGATAACTGAGAGATGGCTAGAGAGACAACATGCAGCAGTGAGCAGCTTCTAAAAACAGCCACATTATTACATCAATCTGAGACTTTAATCTTAAATCTAACAGTCATATTCATCATGCTGGCGTAAATTATACACACCCCCTCTAAGAAAGGTCTTCACTTAATTGAAATTAGTTGGATTATTTATTTATTTATTTTTTTTATACAATCATTATGCATAGAGCCTCCTTTCATGCCGTGCTGTTCTTGATTTGGTTGTACAGTGATAAAGTCTTTTCAATAATCCAACAAATAGGGCCATAATAAATAATGACACTTCCTCTGGTGATTGATGATGTTTATATCCAAGAGCGATGACAACAACAGATGCTGTACAGACATTGTCGCACACAAACACACGCACACACACAGAACACAGACACACAGATATGCTTGCATGCACACATAGATTAAAAACTTTTAACAATGATGAGCTGTTTTCTTCCACATATTTGACAGATGCTCAGTCTTTAACATGATACTGTAGGTATGATGTCATGATAAAAAAAAAGGGGAAAAAAAGGTCAGACCTGATGTGGAGCATTCACTAACTATGTTTGCATACACAACAATATCAGGATCTTTGCACAGCATTTGGAAATATTTGTTGAAATCACTGCACTTGTTTGTCTCATGTTAAAATAATTATCTTTACTTGTTTGCTCATGTGCACAGTGATTGGAAACAGTGCAGGGAGATACTGTCCATGAGAGGGGTCAACAGTCCTTCACAGACAGCCAGATTAAACTGTTTACAACTCCTGCAAACTCGTAATTGCAATAATTACTCAAAGCTTGAGGTTGTTAATGTTCACAGTTTAAATCTATTGTTGTAATACTCAGGCATCTATGTTTGAACCAGCTTTTGTGCTGGGAAATTGCTCTGGAGTGACAAAAATACTTTTTCTTGATCTAAATGATTAATGTGGGTAAGTAGTAAACCGTTGAACCACTGAAGTGTAAGAGATTGCATGAGTACCGAAAAGTGGCACACTAATCAAACTTTCAGACAAAGCTGAACTTTCTTTTTTCCCTAAATTGTAAATGAACTGTTTGAATCAGTCTCACAGTCACAGTACAGCCAGTAATGTGATTATATTTTGTGCATGCATAATCAATTAATATTCAAACACTTGAGCTTATTAAGGTGAGAGGTTTCACACTGACTGACAGTCCGTCTTAGCTTAATACATGGCTTATGTTACAGTGTGGTGTACTGATATGACTAAGAGGCAGACACCCAATCATAGTGTCCTGCTCGTGTTTCTTCTAAAGCATTTCATGATTCAGCAATCTATAGCTGCGCTGTGGAGATAATGTGGTGGCTTTGAGAGGATTTATACAAGTAGGTGTTTTCTGCTTCCCCTGACGCTGTGGCAGGGTTTCTACTGTTGTTTGCTGGGAAGTGTTGGACTGCAAGCTGCCAATGACGCCATTGGCAGAGCGGGGTAAACATGGGCTGCAGTCTAATGCCTTGGCATTAGCTGTTGAAACTGGGACTGAAGGATTTGATAGCCCAGTAATCTAATATCTGGGGAGATAACAAGTTATGGGCCAGACTGATTTCAAATGCTGTGTGACTAATGGAAGAGGGGTTTTCCAGAACGCACTCAGTCCACGTTTGGTCCCCTGTCATCGCCAGCCAACTGAATCTTATTCCTTCTGTTTAAAATGATTTTTTTAATTTTCTTTTGTCATAGCTAGAAAACTCCTTGTGTTTTGTGTGTCTGATGGTGGCAGTATGATTCAAACAAAGTGCTTGTCAGCATGCCCTATAAAATCTGAAACCCCCTACCCCCTATATCTACTGTATGCAAGTAATCAGGCATTATCCGCTACAGAGGTCAGTGGTGTCCATCCTTGATAAGAAGTAAATTTAATGGACTATTATCCTTAAATTTCTTATTATCTGCAAATTACCATGCTTCTAAATATAGCTTCACAACATCAGCAGTTCTCTCCATGTTAATTGTATTTTACTGGGGAAATTAGCCTGATTCTTCAAAATATCAATAACAGTCCTGATGCTTTTGCAAATTAAATCACTGAATATTTGTACGAGCATGTCCTTGCTACTGGAGTATTTATGGCTCCCTTCTCCATTGAGCTGATGAAACTTAAAATCATCACAATGATGTGATTAAACAAGTAGCAAAACTGAGAGCAACAATTACTTCATGGTGGATATTTATTTTAATTCTTTAGAGCTCTGTTAAATGAGTCACAATCCATCACAATATTGTGCAACCATTAGTCACTATTAGTACTAGATGCAAATTTTCTCAATTAGCTGACAATGCTTACAGTCGCTGAATTGTTTCCTCCATATTATATCATACACCATGCATACATAAGATGATATGTTGACAAGCAGCAGGATTATATTTAGTGATGAACTGTCTGAGAGCTTTAACACAAAAACAATCTGAAGGGACATTATTGGGATAACTTGGTGTGTGGGGGGTGTTTTGAAGTAGCAGAAAATTTAGAGAGATGGTACAGTAAGTCGATTTAAGTCTCATTAATTTATAAAGCTCTTTTAACTTTGCTGGTTCATCCAAAGTGCTTTTACTTAGATCACACACGTCTATTTAAGATATGAGCCAAGTGGATCAAAGTGTGTGTGTGTATGTGTGTATATACTGTATATGAGTGCATGTGTGTTTTCATGTGTGTATCAGGGAAGCAGCAGAGGATACACTTGAGTCAGAGTCTGATTCTGACACTGGCTGAAAGGTTTTTCATCCTTTGAACAGACTCAATGAAAACTGTGTCAACCACTGGGGGCAGCAAACACAGCCACTCTGTCAAAAATGATGCAGAAGAAGAAGGCAACAGGTTCACATGGCAGTCAAACATGTGCGCTGAAGGGATAATGGACGGTCAACACTGTCATCTGACAAGGTAATTCTGAACTCACTGTATGATCAGAGTATTTTCCACCGTGTAAAATGCACAAATGCTCCAATTTCTCCTTTTCACATCACATCCATTATGTTAACCATTTACTTGTGTGTGTGTGTAGGCAGTATAAAATGGTGCAGTTTGACACAATGAAAAATCTTTAAAATTATAACCTGCATGAACATATCTTTAATGACATGGCAGAAGCCTTTGACCAAGTATTACTGGCTAGATGAAAAGCATGAATTGCTTTAATAAAAGCTACACTGGAACTGTGTTTAATGGCTAATAAGCTACTGTGGTTAAAGCTCTTTAAGACTAAGTAAGTTAATGATTAAGATAAATTTAACTGACTGAATTTAAAAACAGGATAAATGTTAACAGAAGAGCCACCAATACAGCTATTAAATATACTGAATTACTGTCAGATTTGTAAGTGTCAGCAGCATTAGATGGTGTGTATAGCCATTTTGTGCAACTAACATCATTGTATTATTCACCTTGGTACTCATGTATAGAACTTCTTATAAATTACTGGGAATTTCACAGTTATTATTTCTAAGGACAGAGGGCATGAGCCAATTAGGAGAGCTCCAAGCAATGTTCTGAATGTTTTGGCCAATTAATGGACTTTGCTTTATGGTTATTTTTTCCTTATAACTTTTCTATTGTTGAGCTATATTTAAAAAATACTAAAGCCCAGGTCACTGCAGTTCCTTTTTATGACTGGTGACAATGGTTTTTCTGGATTGGACCATGGTCTTCTCCTTCTCCCTCTTCCTGCCTGTAGCTTCCTCTTTCTGTCTGTCTCTCTGTCTCAAGGCTGTGAGGAGTTTCATGTACAGGCCCTCGACATGCTCAACCAAGCATTAACACTTCGCTTTACATGTCACACACACACACCCACTCACCCACACACACACACGTGCATGCACATACACAAAATACTGACTTTCCATCCAACTGACAAGCTGTCCGCTGCACTTCATCCCTAAAAACACCTGTCAAGTCTATACCCTCTCTCTCTCTCCCTTCTCTTTCTTGCTCTCATACACACTCACGCACACATGCATACACACAGTCATAGCACACCACTTCACTAAATGTAACTGCACAGACACACAGCTCCATGCTTTAATGGTGGCAGGATGCTGGGATTGGGTGAGCTAAGAGAACTCTCCCCAATTATCCCTGAGGATACTAAGATAAGTATGTGTGTATGTGAGAGAGAGAGAGAGAAAGAGAGAGAGAGTGTATAACCGTGACCATGTGCATGCTTATGGATGACTTTCTGCCTCTCACTCGGAGATCATTAGAGAACCACTCAGTTGTAACAGATCCCTGTAGAGTGAAGCAGAGGTAGAAAAGAGTGGGAAGTGAGAGGTAAAAGAGGGAAATGAGCTTTTCTTCTGTAAAGAAAGAAAACAACTTTTGTCTGACTTAGTTGGATTTATTGGAAGACTGCAAACTAGCTGAGGTGTTCTGGCTTGTTTGGATGACAGTATGCTATCTAACTTCGAGATCAACAACAGCTCTCGTCTATCATTCCGTATAGACTGTTCCGCTTTTTAAGGAAAATAAAAAACTCTTCTATGTTATCTCTCAATCTGCAGTCTACCCCACAGCTGAAGAGTAATCCTGCCACTGAGTGGAACAGTACATGTGTGTGCTGTGATAAGAGGCTGATAGAGGGAAAAGCCTGGGGAGATGCTAAATTAATACTACCTCTGATTAGCAGTACAGTGAGGGAGGGCTTCTCTGTTGTGTTTGTATGTGAAGGCAGAGGCAGATGCTGCCAAAAGAAAATGGCTTAAAGATGATATCTACCATGTACTGTATAGAAAGCTAAATCCTGGCAGTGGCCAAGCTATTCACAGCCAGACACATGTCTGCATCCACATCCTCAATGCATCAGGCCAAAAGTACAAATATGCAAACACAAAGGATGTTCTCCATTTAGAATAATTCCATTTTATAAAATTGTGTCTGCCGTGCAGCACATAAACTACAGTTAACTGACATTTGTGAAAATGCCATGACATGCTGTATCACATTGCGTGTGAGTGCCTTCCATCCACCTGTTTTTATGCATATTTTCAAACTGTGCAGAAAAGAACCCTAGTTGAAATACCACTAATTCAAAAACATTCAAAAAATTGCAATAAATATATGAATAAATAAATGTGGCTAAGGTGGAATAAATTGGTGTATCAATAAACAGCAAGGCATAGACAACACCATGTTGTACAACTAAAACTTCTGTTCCACTGTAGAGATGAAAAATTGTTTTCTGTTGTTTGAGGTTTGACTTGTGCTCTTTTAATGACATCATCTCAGTATCCCATCAGACCTTAATGCACATTTGAGGGTCTAAGGTCAGAGGGTGTCATAATGCTGTACAGATTGTTAGGCCCCTTTAGGCAAAGTTGTGATTTGTGATTCTGTGTTCTTAAATAAAATCTGATGTGACTTGACTCAACCCAACTCCTAATATTTGCATCGAAGTAGATAATCAATTAGTTAATTCATTCATTCATTAGCTAAAGAATAAGCTACATTGTACTTTTAAGAAGCAGATTTCATGAAGTGTTTTGCAGTTCAAAGTCTAATGACTCACAGTGTTAAGCCACCTCATTCTGATGTAGCTGATAACTGACAGGTGTCTGTGTCTTTGTGAGCCTGTAAGCACCAGTGTGCAAATGTGCTTTTGTTTTTTAACGTTTCAACGTGGGCTTATGTAAAACATGCATTTATGTGCGTGTGTGGGTGGCAAATGACTCTCTAAAAGCTGAAAATAAGTGGACTGATGGATTTCTACATCCTGTGTGTCTTGTTCTTGGAACACCACACATCTCCACAGCTGTGAGACAGGAGGTAAATAGAAGTAGTGTTGATTGCCTCTACTGTAGATGTTTCTCTGAGCCTCCATGAAGCCTTGTTTGCTTTGCATTTAGGCTCATTTGCACCAGCCTCCAAGGAGCCGTTTGAGCCACAGTGTGGGAGATAAAGTAATGATCATTATTGCCTCTGTGATAGCACAGTCCTGTGTGTCCTGCTGTACACAGATAATGTCCCTATGCATTCCAATGTGAAACAATGCGCAAGGGTAAACATATGACCGCAAATACACCAACACGAATATTCTCTTCTTCTCATTATGTCACATTCTTTCTCTCATGCATTCAGAGACAAGCTCCCCTAGGTCCACTTAAGACTTATTAAGGTTTATTTTTCTTCTATGCTTGACACCAGTGACTTGGGTCAGGCCCAGTACAGCAGGGAACCTGTCTCGGTATAATGAACAACTAGGGCTTGGCTTATCATCACATCTGTTCCCACATGACATCAGCTGCACTGTGCTTCAGACTCATTTTATTATGCTCGAGGGGCAAAGGGTCTTTGATGCAAATGAAGAACATACTTAACCAGATGGGGACAGTATTTGGAATGACAGGTACAGTGTTTCTTAATGTTCGGCCATCATGGGTCTTCATGCACCCTGCTAGAAATTACATTAGTGTCATTGTTTCACCTTGAAAGCTTGTTTACTGTCCAAGTGTTTTTGCAGAAGGAGCTATTAGAGCAGCCATTAATTAGTGTCACTCCGAGTTAGCGTAGGAGGTTCTCAGGCAGTCCTTGGCTCGTCTCCCAAAACAAGAGTACAAACACACACACTCACACAAGCACAAACACAAAAACTGTCATCTTCTGTGTACAACCGTGCAACCTTAATAGATTTTAAGTGTTTTATTTCTGGCATACTTGATGGAACAATAACTAAATCAAAATAATTTCTCCTCACAATCAAACATTGAACACATTCTTGTCAAGCATTTCTTTCACTTCTCTTCATTCCAGAAACATTTAGTGCCTAGTGGCATCCCCCTCTCTTCGGTGAGATGCTCCCCTGGTCCTCTCTGGCCACCAAACCTAACAACAAACAAAGTGCATTAGCAAAACTTTGTCACAGGACACAGATTACCTTCTTGCTTGTAGTTTGAAAGTTGAATCGTACCACCTTGCCACAGCCTGAATACGAGGTATTTTCAGTGGAGAAAAATACTCTTCCTGACCCAGAATGTGTATGGAAGAGGCAAAAATCTTTTGGTGTAAAATGTGTAGAAAAATATTAGCACTTCTTTTGAGTGGAACCATTGTCAGGATGCACTTGGCCTGCTATCTGTGTCAAAGTTCACCAAAGTTGTACTTGAAAATTACTTAATTTAAACTGACACTGATGACTGTGGCTCCACTTGAATGGAATATTTTTTTTCCTTTTAAACTGTGGTGGGATTTGGCCTTAAGTCTGAAGCTGAAATATTTTGTTGCAGGTTTATGTCATAGGTCAAAGCTAGTTGGGAAGTGGGGTCAGTAATCAGATTTTTTTAATTAATTTGTCAGGATTTTAACCATTTTATCAGTGTCACAATATCATGATGCTGTTAAAAAGTCTGCACACAGGAGCAAAAGACAACAAAATGTCAGGGAAGTTTATGCAAAGTATATATGAATATTCTGGACAACTGTGAATCAAGATTTGGCTTTCATTAGAGGACTTTGAATTATTTAACTCCTGCCTCTCTCCTCCTGATAGCTTATCTCTGTGCTGAGGTTTGGATTGCTACGCTGGAGCTGGGCTTCCTTCACTCTGGGGCTGTGATTAAAAAGAGAGAGAATGCCAGTAGTAACCTTGGAAAATAATTGGGTTATTTTTCAGTGTGTGCCAAAGAAAGTGAATTGTAATAATCTACTTCAGATCACAATTTCGCTCCATTATTTTCATTCACTTCATAGATTAATCAAAATACTGATGCACAGACACTGATACACACACTCATACTGACACACATACACACTCAAATGCACACAGGAAAGAGGACTACATCTTTCAGTTGAAATATTAGCAAAAAGAGACATAATGGGTTTTCGCACACACTATCCTAAGGACTGAAACAATTTATATCCTCACAAAAGCAGAATATTGTTAAAATGAATCCATCCATTCAGCTTCAGTGAGGTGACAAAATGAAACTGGTTTTTCAATTGGCTTTGGGCATGTCCTGGAGGTTGTTTAGCATGCTGCCCAAAGCTTACTTACTGCTCTGAAAACCGCGTTGTGTTTGTCTCTCAGCGTGCAGCCTGTGCCCTTCAGTTGGCTGCAGTGAACTGGGTGGGGTGAAGCTGCCACCGTGGAGAGCTGGGCGAGCTCCTGGCTGCTATTAGAGTTCAGTGTTCCAGTGAGCAGGCGTGGAGAATGGACACAGAATAATGTATGAAGGGCTGCTCAGCCGCAGGTTAAAGTGCTGCAGAATGTGTGAGAGCATTTGGGAATGTGTGCGTAGGTTTTGGTGGGCATAATAAATGCACACCCACTAGAATTGAAATGGCAAAGACTTTTTTATTTTTCAAAGGAGAGTGGGTGGTCCATGGTGGACTTTTGCATGCAAGATTTGGGGTCAAACTAAAAGAAATTGTACTTCTCCATCTCTGCCTGCATTTGTACTCAGAATTTCATTTGTTTAAATTCTATTTTATTCATTCTTCTTGATTTTATCTTCTTAGTCTTTTAAAAACAAACAACTCATCTGAAAAGTTGTACATCAGTAGGTGTTGTAGCCTTTGAAGATTGTACTAGTAGACATCTGCATGGCTGACTGTCATATTCATTTTCTGCATTCTAGTTCATATGATCCTCCTCTCAGTGTGTGATCAGCAATATTCCCCAGTGCTCTCTAATATTAGTTAATCAACTCCATTATTAAAATGTCTGGGGTAATTATGAATGTAATTTGCTGTAATCAAATCCCTGTGGATGTTTCATGTTCACACTATTGGGAGGAAACTGTGATATTGTGGCTTTATTCACAGAGGATAAAATCAGAGATTCAGAGACATATTGGAGGAATGCACTCACATACACACATAGACTGACGAAAGGAATTTGGTATATAAAGAGTAATCGGAGAACAGTTGCAGAACCTCAGCACCAAGAGGCAGCATTTGGCAGTGTGTTAATGAGTTTGATGGAGCAATAAAAATCAATTACTAGGAAATGATATGCAAATAAACACCGTTAGAATTCAGTCCGTGAGGCCCAGTGTTTTCATGGGAGGAAATTGTGGACCATAGATTTTGAGAAAATAACTGCTATCTTCAGTGCTGATGGCTGCCGTTTGTGTGCAGCCTGAAGGAAAGCTTCCCAAGTTTGGATTTTCATTGAGGAAGAAATTACTCCATTATGTGGATTTTAATCAAATTTGTAAAATAGTTTTTGACAGCCATAATTCAAATAATTCTCTATAATTTTTCTTAATCTGCACCTGGACCAGATTGTGAATAGTTTAAAAATAGAAATATATTAGAAAAATTGAAAACAAACAAACAAAAAAAAATACTATTTAAGATTAAAAAAAAAAAAAAACCCTATGTATTAAACATTCTGTAGTAAAGTAAATAATGTCTGATATATTGCAGTTATGCAGTTTACCACTTACATTTCTTAAGGATAAGTCTGTGAAGATCTGATCTTTCCACTGACTTAACCACTGACTTAGTGTTTCTTCAATAACCAATATGATCCCAATCCCAGCTTGTAAAGTACCTGTGATATAAAGCCTGTTTGCAGGATCAGCAGCTAAAACAACAGCTGTTTAATGTGCTTGAAGTCCTTCTTCACACACCATTTTATCTAAAAATACTTTTCCCCTGTTTCCTCAAAACAGCAGCAGAAAAGTTCCTCAGAGTCAGGAGGAGTTTCCTCTAAAATTCTATTCACAGTGCAGCTTTTACAGTGAAATATTTTTAGGAAAGACTGAGACAGCTCTAACTTAGAAATATCTGTTAGTAATAGGTGTTTTTAAGGGGCTGGTGAAGAAGCTATTATTGCAGTAATTACCACTGCTAGTCAATCTTCAAAGGAGATACAATACACAGACAACACTCAAGGAAGAATAGTCACTTTTACCATCAGCATTTGCCAGATTGATGCAATGATTTTAACAGTGATCACATAATTGCTGACAAGTTACAGGCATTGTGATGGATTAAGACATTTATTGCTCAGTGAGTGTGGGCAACATTTTATATGTTGTGGTAAAGAATTGTTTTATCCTTGCCAAACCTCCCCTCCGCCTCTTTGGGAAATCCTTTTTTTCTGCTTCAATGCTTGGAGAATTGCTTTTAGAGAGGCTTTTAAAATAATGATTGAAAAGTACATTAGTTTTAGAAGTTGTTCCTAAATTGGCCAATTAGGACCACCTTTTAGCTTCAGATGGCTTTGTGAATATGGCCCCTGTTCATGATTATTTCATGTACTCTTATTTGGACTCATGAATTATGCAAGAGATGTCATAAGTCTGAGAGTCTGGCACCGTGAGCGACCTTTGTGTGTTTGAGAGCGAGTGTGTGGCTTCATGTGAGTTTGTGTGATGAGTATACCGTTATGTCTAAACTCTGCTGAAAAGAATGAAAGAGATAAGTGAGGGGACAGATTTGAAACCGTCTGCAGTCAAGGGAATATTTTTATAGACAGGAAGAAGGGAAGCCATTGTTTAATACCCAAGAGCTTTAAGCCTTGTGGGTAAGTTTCCAATTTGCAAACACAAACAAGTGCACAAAAGGCCATGCACGTGTCAGCAGAGGCAAGAGACGTGTGTGTGTTTAATAATGTAACAGCTCGCCCCTCTTTCCTCTTTTGTGTTTCAGAGATTAGGCAAACTTCCAGAGAGCGCAGTCACGAACTGCATTCTGTGGTGCACATGCATGAAGGGAGACAAACACACACACACACACACACACACACACACACACACACACACACACCCCTATCTCACTTCACATATACATATTTAATATCTGCAATGGCTTTGCAGAACTTTTAATCAGCTGTACTAGTGATAGAATTGAGGGTGACTTAGTTAACCAATCACACACACGTACACACACACACACAGGACCCATAAATTCACAATATAATAAATCTCGTCAAAATAATATCTGTTATACAAGAACTCAGAGTTCACATAAGAATTGGGACAAGAACAAAAATCAATGCAGTCTGCCAAGTATTGTGTATTAGTGTTTGTTTGTGCTCTGATGATCAATATGACTATGTGGCATAATTTGTAGTGCTTTCAATCACCCACTGTCATTGAATAGTCACTGTAATAGAGAGCTGCAGTCCAGAAATCACCTCTGAGCTAAAACCATTGTTCCATGATCACGGGTCTGTGGGAAATGGTGTTCATTAAAAGATGCTAAAATTACATATTAACTTCACAGTGATATCACAGTGAATAGAACTGCATGGCATACTGTTGAGCAAATTTGCATAATTTCAAATGTCAGTGTGATTTTGAATTATACCTCTAACTAGAACCTAGAAGTTCCTTTTCACTTTGACTCTCTATCCTAGATTGTAGGTATCTGAGAAGCTGTTATAATGGCGTCAGACACAGATGACCACTAGTATTCTATATGGCTGAACCCTATCCATCCATTTTGTTGTCCGTCTATATGACTGTTTCCTGTCTGTGGATTAATACATGTAAGAGCTGTGGGAGGAAAACCTGTGGGCGTATATTGACTCATCACTCTCCAGGAATATCTACATTTGCCTCTATATGCGTGTTTGTGTGTGTATGCGTTTGAAAGGCAGAGTTGAATCCTATATGACATCTATGTTAATACCCATGTGCCCTGGGGGTAGCGAAGCATATTACAGCATGCACATACATTAGGGGTCCTGCCAGGGCAGTTTATTTGCTTGTAATGTCTTGTATTCAGTCTTCTTGGCAGACCCAAGGCTACAGCGACTGGCTGCGTTCATTTCTCTATGTTGTCTGTTCAGGAACATTCAGGTTCACATTATTACAGCGCACAACAGCAACAGTCAGAGCACTCCATCTTGTTTATTGCTGCTGCTGTATGAATTTCCAGTAACAATGTTTTGTCGATTTCATAATTTCACTTGAATTGAAAGGTTTAAATGTTCCTCTGTGGGATTGGGAACTTTCAAGGGCCTCAAAACCCATTTAACCTCCATTATATCAGAGCAAAATGTCTCTGTCACCAATGTGAACATTTTTTCCCCCTAAATGCTGATACCCATTCAAGCTTTAATGATGGCAACATTATGTAGATAATAAGCTGCAGTTGTTGTGACAGGAAATGAAAGTGGAATAATATAAGTGTTGCAATATTTTATCCATCTCTGTTTCGGCTGTTCCATTCTGATTTTTGTGTTATTTATCTCCCTAGAATTACCCTCCTGTCTGAGGATACACAAGTTACTGTAGAAACCTCCATTGATGAGATCTGTGTGACTACATCATTTTAAGAAAATATGTTTTCTGAGTGGTCTTCCTGAAGCTTGTGCTCAAATGAAAGAAAATTCAGGATCAGCCTCTCTTGTCTGAGACAGTGAGACAGTGAGCAACATCCTGGAACCAAAACCAGGATATGGAGTGGAGGAAGAGAGTACTGGTGTTTGGTGGATTGGGATGCACCTCAGTAATTAAATGCTGCTGTAGGAAAATTAATTTGCCAAGTGCCCAATGTGTGTGAGAGAGAAAAGCTCCTACCAGAATCATTGCAGTGGTTCCAATTACTCTTTTTTCAGCAGCCCTGGATGTTCTATGTTTATTTTCAAATAAATAGTGACAGTTACAATGGCCATTCAGCTACAACAGGTCCATCCAGAAGACACTATCTAATCTGCAAGTAAAATCTAAATTATTGCAATCCTAAATTGGACACCTCACTGTTAAAGCTTGTATAAATGTAAGCTGGTTTTGTCTACATTTGGTTCCAAGAAGGTAAAAACAACTACTTTCAATTACTGCTCACTGCAGTCTTAAAAGGTACTATATGTATAAGTTTTTGCTATCACCTCATAGCGAACATTAGCATTAACAGCTGTTTACTCCTTCAGCCACTGTTGCATTTACTTAGTATACTTTTGTATTGTGTTGTTCTTTCTGTACTGTGTTGTTGTCTTGTATTGCTGTCACCTGACTGCAAACCGAGTTACCCATCTGGGATAGATAAAGGACTGAACCAAAGTGGTATTAGAACTGGGGCTAGCTGGTTATTAATGCCAACTTCAGTTAAAAAAAAGAAGTGGTACAAATATTCACCACAGGTCTTGGTGAATAAAGGAATGAAGTTTGACCCTAAACAGCTGTTAATGCTAATGTTGGCTGTGTATCGATAGCAAACACTTTCATATAGCACACTGACCCTTAAGTGTTATAGGAGACCATTATTGGTATAGTCAGGAAGAAGAGGTGGTTGTTATGTGAAAACAGCATATTACATGTAAAAGAATAATCCTCCAGCTCTTATAGTCAACAGTATGTGAGACCAGCAAGTTTTGTCATGTTATGGTAGGCGCTGATGGTTATATGACACCTTGTAAAAGACAGTCCTCATCTTCCCCCTCCTTTTCAGCTGGATGCTTATCGATCCTTCAGATCTCCCTTGAAATTAAAACCCTACCAGGAACTCCTCCAGTGATCGATCATGTTACACAAGAGTGCAGGACTGCTGTGGGTGGACAGACAGGGATTTAGAGTTTATGTTACTGGGCAAGTTCACAATTAAATGCACTCAGGCTCTCTCTCTCACATACATACATGATCAGTTTAATTTATGTGTTTGCCTTGATCTGTCTGTAGATAAAAGTGATGATATCTCACAGTAGGAGGTGGTCAATTATTCCTTCCAAGAAACACTTTTCTCCCAGAGATGCTGGGTTATTATATTGGTCAAACTGTTTGCGAGGCAACATTGACAGAGAGCTGAGACAGTAGGTTTTTTTTTTTTTATTGCCTTGGTTCTTTAATTGGGCTCACCACAATCTTTCAGTATTTCATCACTTGCACTTTTATCTCTTCACCTCTGTGTTACAGAGAGCAAAAAATAAACAAAAACAAACAAAAAGTTAACTATTGTAAGCACAACTTTCAACACTCTTGCACCATTCCCATTGTTAACTTTTATACCTAAGAAGCTAAATCCCATAGCTTTGTCCCTGGCTATTAAAGCTTGGACCTGCATTACTTACCTGTAGAAGCCCACCAAAACAAGCACAGTTTTGTGCTGAAGGTGGGGATTTGTGGAGGGGAGAAAAAGCAATCAGTGGTCAGATACAGGGAAGGTGCAGAGAAAGGGGAGGAGGACAGAAAGGAAAAAAAAACTTAAAGGAGTCTGGGAGAAGTGATACAGATAGAGAGATGTTTAATTTGGCACGGTGTTTCACAGAGACACTTAATCTCCTTCAGTCCCTGTGGAAGGTGAAAGCAGGGTGTCAGGGGGTGTGAGGAGTTGGCTTGGAAAGGTGAATAACCAACAAATCTCCCACAAATGACCACTGAAAACCTGGCATGTGTTTGCTACTGACTGACTCACTGTATGTCCTTTTATCTGCTCTTAAGTCCTGTGATTGCCACTTTTTGATACTGTATAATATTGGGAATGTATGTTGTTTCACAAACAAAAAATCTGGTGAATTCTACATAGAGATTTACTCCTCAACAGCAAATCAAAAGGATGTAGAGAAAGATCTATTGAGCTGTAGTCATGGTCCATCAGTCAAGACATTTATTTTGTCAACGATTTAAATGACAATTAACACTCAATTAACAGCTAATAGCCCAATTAAATGTCCCTGGTCATTTGGAAGGCAACTTAACAGTGATGAATAAGGTAGCAGCTCTTCCTCTTCATGGCTGGATTATTGTTGGTTACAGGAGGACAGGGCGGGGGGGCAGGGAGCAAGAAATTTAAAGAAATGTGACATGCAGTCTGGGTAAATAGCCATGGGGTTTAAAGGGTTAAGAGACAGACAAGAATAAGAAGCAAGGACTTAGATCATAGTATGAATTAGCATTAGTGAAGTCTTTGTCTGACTAACTTATTTAATTACTGAAAGACTATAGGCTGATGCGATTCATAGGAGCATACCAGCAGCAGGCATATTAGGCATTCATCATCATGGTACTGATAATCAAAGCATGTTAAGCTGATGGAATGGTCATGGTCTGGTTAGTTTTACACACAAAACTACATGGTTAAGTACTTTGTTAAGAGGACCTTCGTTGTCATGGATACAGTTATAACCAATACCTGGTTATGGTTGTGGAGTAGTCAAAAGAAACAATAGTAATTTGGTTTTCAGATAAGAAATGAACAGCAGTCTCCCCTGTCAGTGTCCTGTGTCTCTGTTTTTGCAAGGGAGATGAACTTGTTTACTCATACGCACTTCCACTTCCTCCTTCTCTCACACACACACATACATGCACACACACATACTTGAGTCTCACTTTGATCTGTACAGTGGCATCTGTCCCATATGGTTGTCGGCCACTCTGTCTCCAGTGGAGCATATGTGTCCCCCTCTTTGATATTACATAACACTTGCATATTTTCATTTTCACCAAAACTGTGAACCGTTTTGCTAATTTCATTGTTTTGCGTGAGACATTCAAATATGTTTGGACTGCTGTGTCCCTAAAGTCAGATAGAGGAAAGCATATTATGGAGCTTAGAGACAAGATAATTATGCTATTCTTCATTATCTGGAGGGAAAGTTGTATTTTTCTAATACAGCATCTGTGGAGCTGGTAGGGATTCAGTGCCTTGCTCAAGGGTGCTTCAATAGGGTGTATGTGTTACTGACGTGGGGCTTGATCCTGTACGTCTCTCTTACCCCTACAGGCCACCCTGTTGGCCTACATGGAGTGATCACCAGAGCTGGACGTCATGCTGCACCTGCTGCCCGTTTCCTCTGTGCCAGAGGGTATCAGTACGGGTTTATCCAGCTTGATGGTGGTGCAGATGGCCAATAGAACAAAACGCCTCATGTGCCTCCGTTTGCAAAACCACTGAGTCACACAATGTGATTCACAAATGACTGACTTTGACTTCTTCTGTGCCAAAGAAAGCATCTAGAAGAAAAAAAAAAAGCGCTACAGCATCTGTTCATCTCATGGTCTGACTGTTAAAGTCTTTTATGGTTTGAAAAACAAACATTTATATCTGCCCATCTAACCTGCGAATGACTCTTGAGTCAGCAATCACTCACTTCATCTGACTCAGTTCAAAACAAAATGTTTAGGAAATTTGGCTTTCTCAGAGTTTCCAATAAAAACACATGACAGAGTGCATCCCTTACCAACACAATGTAGTTCTGAAGATTTCCATAGGAGTGGAGAATTTAGCAGCAAAAGAGCCAGATGTCTCTTCAGGAAAAAAAACAGAGATAAAAGAGGAGTGAATATTGGTCTTGTTTGGTAACATGCTAATCTTGTAACTTTGTAGGATAATAATATATCTTAACAACTTGTTCTGTGACTAGCAGCTGTAGTAGGTCAGGTGATGTGGTTATCAAGTGCAACAAAGTCCACGTCAGGAAGAGGTTGGGGTGGATGGATGGGTCAGCAGAACACAGAACTCAGACACAGAAACCGCTGTTCATTTCTGAACTGAAACCATTGCTGCTTGTTCAGGTTGGAGGACTTGCTGTGATGAGCACACCAAGTCTCATGATTTTATGTAAATGATTTAGAGGCTATATGCTTTTTGTGAGACACCCCCCTCCTCTATGAACAATGTCTGGCTTTGATTATATTGTACATGAATTATAAATGTGCAAAATGGTAAGTGCTTAAACAACCTAGATTCCTCTACTTTAATTCATCCATTAAGGGACATAAACACAATCACAATGCCACTATGGGTAGCACTACCAGCATACATGTACATCATCTCTGTTGACTTTATGACTATATCCCTTTATGGGTAATGACTTTCATTAACCGCAGAATGATCATAGACACTTTGGCTTGAAGAAGGGCTCATATGACGATTTATTGATTGCAATTAAAAGGCAAATTAAATCCTCAGTGTCGCATGCAGATGGAGGGTTTGGTTCAATTAAAACCTTCATCAGTTTCTGTGTCAACTCAGAGCCTCATTCCAAGTGCTATTATAGGGGCTATCAATTGCAGCCACTCTTTTTATCACCCTGAATTTGGCACTTAATAATGAACACACCTACACACACCTACACTCTCACACAAGCTGTTGCACTTGAAGACATCATCCATGGGCTGTAAGGCTAAAGAACAACAAAGTTAAGTAATCACCCCCGTTGACAACAAAAGTAAATCTTAAACGTCATTGAGTAGAGTTTGATTGAGGTTACTTGACGTGAATTTGTTCGTACATTGTCTAAATGCAGGATCGACAGAATTACAGTTAAGATTCAAAACAAAAGAGACAGCTTGAATCTAAATATACCAATAAAAAAATTGAGTCATATGCAATAACACTTTCGGAACAAAATAGGGAGAGAAATGTCAGTGCCAGATAAACAAAAAGTATCCTCTCTCAGAAAAGTGTTACGTTGCTATGACTACACACCTACAGCTCTTATTTATGAAAGTAATTTCATTTGCAAATGAAACCAACACCGCCGAAGCCAATCTTGAGAGGGTAGACAACAGCTTCTCCTGTGCCTGTGGTTTATGTCATGATATATTTTTAAAGTTTAAAATAAGTGAAGTAGGCTCTCCACCTTCCATCTCGTGGACTCTTTCAAATGGCTGTTGTAGCTGGAATCATGTCAGAGAGTGCATGGGTGGACCAGCATGTGGGTGAGAGCTTGCCAGGTACAGAAAGAGATCGCTGTCTGTAGGTGGAGGTTAAATTCTGTGTTTAATGCATGAAGAATCAGTGAGAGAACGACAGGAAAAAAGAGAGAGGGAATAAAAATCAAGGTGAATGTTGTTCAGCATGTGGTCCATTAGCATACTTGATGCTAGAAATGACTGCATTTGGACAAAGGTGATTGTTTTTTCTGTCCTCATTCTTTTGTGTTTCCCTGGCTGTACAGTGATTTATTGCCCTGTAGTTTTTGAAAGTGACATATGAAGTTGAAACTGAAATAGGTTTTAGGAGTAGTTTCTCACCCTTTTTTTACAATAGCTCTGTGGATGATCAAGGCACGGGCAAAAAAGTGACAATTTAAAGGAAAGGGATCATAAAGAGTTTTTGGGAGAGGAAGGCAGATGGGTGGAGTAAAGTATCAATGAGGAGCAATATGGATGAGATGAGAGGGAAAAAATAGACAGCAGGATGTCCTGAGGACAGAGCGTATAGAAGGAATTGTAAATCTGGCTTAATGGGCAGAGATAGGTCCTCGGGTGTCCATAATACCACACACACACCTGCTGCCAACTCAGGAGGTAAAGTTAGACAAGTACGTGTGTCTATGCACCGTGTGTCACTGTAAAAGTGCACGAAGCTGCAGGGGGGATCTGTGGGAGGTGTGTTTTATACAAAAAAGACTAGGTGTATTTTATGAGATGGCAGATTAATGGGTCTTAATTGGAGATGTGTGATCAAAGATAGCTGGTTGGTGCGTTGCCGCTGAGAATGAGTGAACAAGAAATGTGTGCCTCCTTTTATTGCAGTTTGCTTCCAGCTGCAGTGAATTTATAGTCACTGTTCTTTCACCTTTAAATATATGATCAGACATGAATATTTCTACACATCTGTGTCTGTAGGTCTGCATTTGGAAACAAGTTTGAGACTTTAAAGCAGAATATCCTTCTATTTGCCGACAGGTGTTTAGTGTAAGCTGCAAGAATTTAATATAAGTCATTTTAATGTCCCTAGAAGTGACATGAGTAACTGTGTGCATGTGTGTGTGAGGAGTGCAGTGCTGTTTATACGGTATGTAATCCATTATGCTGATGTGGCCTTTGTATAGTGTGATGTTTCTGAATAAAAATCCCATACAGGAAGAGGACAGAATATCAATCAGGGCAGACTGGCTAATTAGAAGAAGAATGATGAGAATATGAATATTATTATGTTTATTGATTGTGTGTTAGCAATGAATCCAAACAAATGCAGATTTCCAGATAGAGCTCCTTGTGAATTTTACTTCACAGGATGGTAAGCATGACATGAGAGTCAAGAGACAACTGACAAAAGTGAGTCATATCACAGGATTTATACAATGTAAACTAAGAAATAAGCCTGGACATAAGTCTCTGACTAAAATGGCCCTCTATGACGTGGATATGGTGTGGCAAAGTCAAGACAGCCTCTTTGAACAAGTGGACAAATCTAGAACATGAAAGTGTTGACTAGAGAAATTTTAGAGGGACTGAAACTTGTTTATTAATGCCGTTTACTGTCAAATCATGTTTTTTCATGGTGTAATATACCATAACCCGCTCAGCCTGTCTTCACTTCCCATCAAAATGTCATGAAAGTCAAATGATACATTTTTACAAAATATCAGCATCTCGTCATGCTGTGACTTTGTATTCTCCATCAGTCTTGACCCCACACCTGACCCTTTTTCTTCAGTAAACATGAGCATGACTCTCTCTCCTCCTCTTCTCTTTGATTTGAACTCTGCCAAAAAATAGCTATGAGTCACACTTGGTGTTCTGCTCTGAGAGTCTATTGTCATCCAGACTTTCTGCCCTTCTCTTTCTTTCTCTGCTGATTTCTCATTCTCTCCTTTTTGCTCTTGTTCTTCCCTCCTCTGTAACACTGTAGCAGTGGCATGTGTGTCTTGTATTCCCTATGTAAAACAGTGCCTGTGATCAGTGTCGTAGGACCTCATAGGATCATGCACAAGCAAACACAGAAACAGGAAGACTGTTCACAGTGTGCACAGTGCACAATATGACATGATTAGGAGTGATTTCTGTGTGACTAATGTCATGTAATTGTGTAATTGACAAAATGTTGATACTTTCTTAAAAGTTAAGAAAGATAGATAGTGTGAAAAGTAAAGCATGCTGTGCCTTGTGGTGTCTCCTTTTTCTGCTCTAGTCTATTTTGTCTCTCTTGCACACAGTGTCTGCCTCACTCTCCTGTGTGCCCTCACTCTCTTACACACAAACAATCTAAACCATGTAAGGAGCTGAAGCCCTTCTTCTTTTTTTGAGAAATTGCTGTCATAAGCAATCAAAAAAGCTGAAGAAAGAAAACATGACCTATTTCCAGGCTTGATTTGAAGGCATTTTTCCGGAGAATGTTCATGGATATTTCATAAGGCAAAGGAAAAGGTGCTGTGTGTTTTGCGGGAGGGATCTGAGATCTGAGCGCATGCATGAGTTATAAACCAGTGTGGAGGATACAGAAGTGCTATAGCTGGTTGCTTCTGTTCAAAAGAAGATCCTGGAAACATTTTCAAAATCGTCCAAATGGTCAAAAACCTGTGAATCTAAAATGTGATGAGGACTGAGTGTGGTGTGCTTTGTGTTTGGTTTGTGCCTGTAGGAGTCCAGGACTCGTTTGCACTCTTTTTAATTCAACTATAACAGCACAGTAAAATTGAAAGTAAAATCTGCTTCCCAGACATTGCTTTGAGTACAGACACTCCTAATGTGTCCTACATGAAATGTGCTGATATGGGTGTTTGTAGCAGAGAAATACACAGTACAGACATCTTCCTTTGGATCTGCTGCACAATGAGACATAACAAGCAAATGGAGAAAAATATATATGTTCACAAATTCTATATTGTAATGTGTGTTGATATTTTATATTCTGGTAGAAATGTATAATTTAAGCAGCAAATAATACCATCTAAAAATATTTAAAAACAACCAGTATAATGACAAACAGCTTGTTGGTTATAAAAAATAGTTTGTCCTATTAGAAGTTCCACTAAGGAGATTGTAAAGACAGTGATTAAGTTGAATGGTAAACTCGTACAAAAGTATCACAGCAATGATATGATGACAGCAATTCACCTGTGAGTGAAATAATCTGTGAAATTATTCACACTATTCCTGTTTTTAATGTCTGCATTTACATTAAAGTAAATGTGAATTCCAACAAAGCTGTATTGTGTTTTCATGGGAAAAAAGTACCCACATGCTGGATTAGTATAACAACATCAGATGGCAGATGGAGCTCTCTACAATTTGTCTTTCTACTTTAACTTTACCTAAAACCAAATAGTTAATTAATTAGACAATTCTCCAAATTTTTTTCTCCAATTTTAATGATCATCTAAGTAATTTCTCTAGAAATTTAACTGGTATGACAAACCTTATTCACAACATCATCTGCAGATTGAATAATTATTAGCATAATATTTGCAGCAGAGACAGTAAGAAGTAAAAGACATTACAAGAGCAGAAACAGTACAGCAACAGTGTAGTCACCACACGTTACCCTCAAGCAGCTACCGCTACTAGCACACTACTACACACACATACATACACACAACACACATGCTAAACAAACTGTCATGCATATAAATATAAAGCAGACATTTCTCCATTCCTTCCCCCCAAAGACACTTCAGGCAGATAAGCGCAACAGCAGCTGAGATGTAATCTTTGTGTTTATAGGTTCCATTCAAAGCAGCAGTCCTCATCTCCACCCAGCCATACTTCTTTGGCCCTCTGGAAATCCACTGTGCGTGGATAGATTGTGCGTGAGTGACATTTCTAGGCCATTAACACCCACTGCCATTCCCATTCAAGAAATCCAGTGATGAATTTTATAGAAGTCAATCTAGTAATGTGACATTTAAGCCTTCTACTTAATTCAAGCCCTTGCAGTTCTATCCTCATGTGAAATAGGCTCATGTAAGAAACAATGGAACGTGATGCAGGGGCTGATAATACTACGCTTTTGTCAAGCAATGAGGAGGAGAGCTGATCTTAGTGTTGTCAGGTCCATTGATTTCAGACTTCCTTTCATATCCTTTATATGTTGGAGTCAGTTTTGCAGCCAACAGCCAACGGCCTCATTACTATAATGAGAAGAACTACATGTGCTATGTAAAACCATGTCAGTGAGAGGCTCAATTAGATCATCATGTCACATCTGATTTGGACTCTGAAAGGTAACTTTTATTGGAGAACATCTTTCAGATACATATTTTTCTTCTGCAGGACATAAAAAAGTAACGATGAAAAGCCTTCCATAAAGCTACAACAGCAAAGGAAGGAACAGTGTTTATCATTTTACACTATTGTATTGCGACATACTGTCAATGTAACAAATTTATTCTTAGTATTATTTATTCATTTAAAACTGAAGCATATCTGCTCTGCCAGATTCTCAGATGAATGACTAAAAAACAACTTACTGTTGGTTAAAATGCTAATTTCACATAACTGGTGGCAGTGAAGTGATAATAGTAGTTTAATTTAAATCAAATACAATGACTAAAGTTACAGTTTTACTACTCTTCTATCTTGTGGACCTTATAAAGTGTTACTAGTTCAATATCAAAATCTCCTCTTTAGAGAACTTTAAGTTAAGTTAACTTTCCAAATTCAGAACCTGACTTACAATTTGCCAAACAAACACACACTTACTATGATCAATTATACACAAGGCAGCCTGGTATTATATTGTCAGGATCATTTATCCTGATAATTTTACAACACTGAAAACTGCCATACCAACACTGCACACCCAAAGAAAGAAAAGAATAAAGAAAAGTAGAGAAAGTGTGCAGGTGTAGGAGGGAAAGGGAGCGATGGGATTTCCCTCTCTGTAGTCTGGCTACAAACCTTTTTGAATAGCCCAGGATTCAGAGCCTCGTTTGTCATGTGGACAGCTCGGCCTATGGCTCTGATACTCCATGTGTGAATGTCTGTGTGTGCATGTGTGTGGAGGGACAACTCTGATGAGAGACCATTTGCATATCCCTGCACCCAGTGGCTTTCTCCGGCACTCTCTCAATCAGAAGGTTTTTTGGATTTTGTTTGAATAATGTAAGTTATGAAGGATGGGATTCATTCATGGTCAAAAATAGCAACAGCAGAATGAATCCCCTCAGGTGTGACTGTGTGTGTGTATGTGTGTATGTGTGCGTGCTCTCGGGTTGTGACGGTGTTTGTGAAAACCTATTACTGTCGATGGGCCAGCGTGATAGCCTGCTCACAGCTTTAGCGGCTGATGAGTGTGTGTTTCATTTTGCGTGCGTGCATTATGCATGGATCACAATCTACACTGATAGCCTTGGGTAATTAGAAAAATGCTATCACACTATTTGCCTCCAAGATGCAATTTGTCAATGTTTCTCCTGTGATCAAAGCGCAAATCTCTTTGCATATAAATGTATGCCATTAACATTAATAGGTCTGAATGTTTTCTGCCTGAATGTTTTCTGTCTAGTTTTGTACCATAATACAAGAGTTGTTTGTGTGCACTTGACTCAGTGCCTCTTTTTGTGTGTTCTGTTATTATCTACTACCCCACTTTAATGTTTGGTTTCACTATCTCAGTGGGGCTAATCTGTGTGTGTGCATTTGTGCAAACATGTGTAGTATGCCAACGATTTCCTGAGAGTACAGTGTCAACAAAGACTACCTGGGGACCAGTCAGCAACCCAGTGAAAGATGCACCTGGGTGTTTTTTTCCCAGTCACAGCAGTGAGGCTTGATGTATTTGTCTGGTATGACACAGTTGTGTGCGTGTCACTGTGCGTGCGTCTCTCACTGCTGTCCTCGAAACAAATAGATTTCATATTCTCTGTTGCTTACCTGCCTTTACACCCGCTCCCTTGAGATAGATGACTCTTCATACTCACATCACTGTGTGTGTATGTGTGTATTTATGTGTTTGCATGTGAGGGTGTGTTCTCATGTGAGAGTGTGTGAATGTGTGTGTGTGTGAGGAGCAGGATTACATGAGGGACAGAGAACAACACAGAGGGTGGAAGCAACTGAAATCGCTCACATATTTCATAAGACGACAACTGCCGAGACAATGTAAGATTTTTACATTTTCTGCTTCCCTCTTTCTTCCTGTCCTTCTCTCTCACTCTGGTTCTTTTCTAGGCTCTGTGCTCTGTATTTGTTGTTAATATAGTGGTTCAGGACAACATGATGAACTGTAGAATCTAAAGCCAAGGTCCAAGAACTAGCTTCAATTTGGGTCCAGTTCCAGATTGGTGAAATATCCAGATTTGTTAGGGTCTGAAACTAACATATGGCTTATTTAATCTTTTATTTCTCCTTACTCCCTTTATTCAATTAAGTTACTTGTTTCTCATTTTTAGTCAGTGCTGATTAACTATTTTGAAGGCTGGAATCACATATGTCACAGTCAGCTGTTTATATTAGATATAGATAATTAATGTTAAGTCTGACTGCATGTGAATTTGTGCAAGGGTCAAAATGGAATTTGGCTATGATTTCTGCAAATGTCCAGACACTGTGCTGTAAGAATAATTTAACACAAAAGTAATTTGTTAAACACTGTTGAAAATACAAGGGCTTCAAGCCTATCTGGGGCAATTTTTAACACGAAACTGCTTTATTCAGTGTTCTTACCAGTTTTAATCACCTGGTCCATTTGTTTTGGAGAGGAGGAGACCTCAGTAGGTAATGCGGGTCCTGGAAAAAAACTCCTGAATGACTGACACCGAAGGAATCCTAACTGGGAAAAGCTGACTGCACTGATGGCAATAGTTGTGAAAATGAAGACAACACCTCCCAACATCTCATCATTACTTCTCAAGACGTCTAAGCTGAAAGTTACCTATTGTGCATTTAATGAGACCTCTACCGTTCTTACGACTGGTCCAAGTATCACATGTAATTTCAGTTTACAGTTGACTGATGCTTCAAAATACTACTAGGTGCACGGCACTCCAGCCAAATTTTTGGATTGATTATCATAACATGATCCTTCACTCCAACAGCCTGTCTTGACAAGTCACATGCCATCTGAAGAATACGGAGGTTTTGCCTGCATCCCATCATGTCAGCACCAGCAACAATACTCTGTGATCTCTGTTATTGTTTGTCATGCACTTGTTATTTCACCAAGTTTTCCTCCACTCATTATATTCTGTAGTTTCCCCCCTTTTCCTTGTTTTACCCACCTCCGCCACTTCCTGCTCAGTGCCGTCTTGGGTCTGTGGTTCAGCATTTTGACGTTTCACTCCTGCTGAGAGATTAATTAGCCATCTACCTCTGAGATTGGTGTAGGTGCCTCATGGCACCCTTCAGTTTGCCTTGTCATCGCTCTCTCTCTGTCTCTCTCTCTTGCTCTCTCATACACTCACATTTCATTTCCTCTTTTCTTTTTTTTAAAAATATATTTCATCTCATTTTCGTCCCTCCAGTCTCAATCTGGTATTCTCATGAGATACTGTAACAATGATGACAGACTTAGTTCCTCATTTCAGCCTAAATCTAATTGGTTGTCTTTGCATTTAGAGAGGAAAACTAAATTTGATAGATGTCTACTTGATGCACTTGAGGCTAGCTGTGTCATTGAACAATTTATCTGTATTCAGACCATGAGCTTGCCTGCAAGGCGTACATGCTGCATGTACAAAGGATGTAAAGCAGATAGGTCGCCAGAGACAAAAGCTTAAGCCTTTTGTTGATAAAAGGATCAATCACTCTGCTAGAGGACAAGACCAAGAAGGATCAAGAAGATTTGCAGTATTATTTAACACATTAGGGAAATGACTGAGCCCAATTTTTTGTCACATGAGCAAAGCAAAAGGAAAAATGTAAAAGATAATTGCCCCCCTGCCCCCTTTTCTCCTCAAATGGAATGTAGATGTCAGACCCTTAGGTTGAAAGCACTTAGCACGCAAAAATACAGCTTTGCATAATTCTATGCTCTTGGAAAAACGAAGCTGCTGCAGTTCCTTGCTCTTTCTCCACAACTAACAGCATTCTTTTAAACTTTCATGTACTTCCAGAGTGAGTCCAAAGCAGAGTAAATGCTGTGGGAGGAGGTCTTGTCAGGCTACATTAAATAAGAGCTGCAGTAAGAGAGAAGCGAGCAACACAGTCCGTCAGTTCAGCTGATGAGTTGCATATTTTACGCTATTTTCGGTTAACATCTCTTGTAGATGTTTTTAGAATGTGTTCTAGCTTTACAGGACAACCATTTAAATTCAGTACGAAGTCCTATGAGACGAACAGGTGTTTAGACACAACCACAACTTGGACCCTGTGAGTAGAAACAGGGAGTAAATGGAGAGATAGAGCTGTAGAAGAGGTTGCTCTCCTACAGTTTATTATACAGCAGGCGTTATTCTGTTGCCTCCTTCTCTTACTTTTGTATTTTTCTAAGCTTCTGAGTCATTCACTTTGCATGAACTGCATGAACAAGATTGAAATATTGATGTTCCTCTACATTTACTGTGGCAGCTAGGTTTCTATTTTCACACATTACAGTCAGTAGGTGCAGCACCTTGCCAGTCATGCGCTCTCATAACAAAAAACCCCTACAGTTTAAGAATAAGGATAAGAAACCCTGCAGTAAATAATGGAGTGAAGCTCTACCCAAATCTTCTGTGATGTATTTACAGATTACCAATTACAAATTACCAAGAAATTACCAACAGAGTAACCTACGGAAAGCAGCTTCTCTGATGTAGGAACATTTTATATTTTCTCCTGTATTTCAGCTGTGTATGTAAGAGCTTTGGTTTGAATTAGCCTTCACCATCAAGATAGATCAAATGTTTGGTAAAGATCTCAGATGAAAGCAACAGAATGCTACTACCGCTGACATGAGAGTGCTACAGCCTAGCCCAAGGGGCAATCCTTTTTGTTAACACACACAACAGTCCACATGACTGAGGCTCACTGACCTCCCTGTTAACAACAGACTTCCAGCTTCAATGTCACTGTGACTCAGACATCTCTACTATTGTAGTGCCCATGGCACAGCACAGGGGCTTTCCCGGGGAGACAACATGTGGAGTCACTTCACCGGTTGTGTAATCTAATGATTGTTCCCTTGGTGTGCCTAATCTAAATCTGAGTGTGTGTTTTTGTGTATGTGCTAGAGTATTGACACATGGAACAGTGCTGTACACCGTACACACTGGCTGAACTGAATTTGAATTTGTGCACATGTGAGGAATGTGCTAGGCTGTTCATTTGTTCCATTTATTAAATTGTTCATTTGCCATTTTGTTGTTTTGGATCACCCATCCCACAAAATATCATAGATTTTGTCTGTTCAAAGTCAGAATTTGTCTACTGATGGTATAGAACATCATCTGTTCCGGGCAATATGTTGATCTTCATGTATGAAGCATTTTTGCTGCAATAAATGTGCATGAAAATTTTAAAACTCCCCTGCCATGTATGTCTATACCAGATGTTCATTCTTGTGTGATAAATCCAAATGATAACCCTCCATTTTCAATCAAGCAGATCCCATTAGTACAGAGTGCGATAAGTGTAGCTAAGCCCCAATGTGATTGCAGGGATTTGAGCTTTGGCAACAATAATTAGAGATGATTACCATGTAGTCACACAGGCGACATCCTCTCATCCTTTACTTCGAGTCAGGAGACCACGGCTTGCTTCCTTTGTTGAATCCTCTCTGTAGCACAATAAGATAAAGCTTCACTGAGATTACTTTCATGTCCAATTTTCTTTCCCCTAAGATCATTGGCTGAAAATGTGTTTGTTGTTGCTCTCATTGTTTTTGTGTTGTATTTGCACCGAGACAGGATGGGACAAAACATCTCTATTCCATCCTTCTCCTGTGCCCTTTTTCTGTTCTATCTTATTCTCTTTAAATTTCCTCCTCATTTTTTTAAAATCTCAACAGAATACTCTTTCTCTATTCTTTTCCTCATTTTCTGTAGCCTGCACTTCAAGGTCTGGGGAATCCACAGTGTCCTCTTGTCTTTCTTTTTTTCAGTTTAAACATCATCTTTAAGATATACATCCTGCTAAAGGCAAAGAAAACAAACAATACACAGGTCATAAATCAGTAACTGAGAGGTACTATGAACAGTATATTGGATGGTATGTGCATGGCTTAGAGAGAGAAGATTGAAATTGATTGTTAATGGTTAAGATCTTCATCCTGTAGCCGTGTAGTGGTTATTGATTAGCCTCTGTATTTGTGCCCCTGGGATGCTTTGACTACGGATGTCTTCTCACATAAACTCTTGTATTATATTTGTGTTTCTTATTTACAGTTTCACTTTACTGTGTTGAGATACGTTCATGCTCATCCAAACATATGTGGCAAGTACAGTATGTGCACATAAACACAGGAGTACACAAACATTGGAGATGCCCAAAGAAAATCCCATTATAAAAAATCATGTCTTCATCCTGTGAGAGATCCTTGTGTGAGCGATCAATACAAACCAGTGGTTAAGCCTTTACACACTCGCTCAGAGCACAACAGGGCAGACAGAAAGCACTGAAATAAAGAATGGGAATCAGGGTAAAAATGAGGTAATCTGAGTGGCCTTTTTACAACTATATCCGGAGAAAAGGAAAACTATTCCACTGCTGTGGTTTTCCAAAGGATTCTGATAAATTGCCAGAGAAAAAAAAGCCCAGAGAAAGTCAGTGAGTGTGCATTATCCAAAGGCCAGTGAGCACGTTTAGGGAGTAAATGCCATGTGTAAATGGCTCTACCAGGCGCCCCTGTACTTCTGCCATGCCATTTTAGCTCTAAGGGGGGTGGAGAGGAAATGAGCTTTTATTCCCCCCCCCAGGCCATCAGAGGTTGGAAGATTGGTCTGGTGGCTGCATGACTGACAACTTAGTGGGCTTACCCAGCAGACTGCAAGACAGCCTAAAGGAATGAGCGGTGTTGGTACTAATAGCTCAAGTGGATGTACTGTTGTTGACTGAATGTTTGCTGCTGACATTTACTTGTATCTGGATGCCTGTATGCAAACAGTGCCAGAAACAATTTAGATTACTGTCCAGTCATTTCAGAATCTTGGGGTGTGGAGTTAGAAACAAGTGAGATTACCAGCTCTCATTATCATCTCTGCTTGACACTCACAGCTCGAGGCAACTTTAGTTGATTCTGTCTGTATAAGCTGCTGGAAACTTAATTTCCCTGAGGGAGTCATCCCAAGGGATCAATAAAGTCTAGTCTAAGTCTAAGTCTAGCGTAACACATCAGAATCTTTGATTGAACTGTCAGTGGTCAATGTCATTGTGGGTAATGTAGGCACCATGTTTTGACAAAGAAGAAGGTGTGGAATTAACACTAACTGCTACAGTTGATCAGTATATTTGGAACATTGGCTAACACTGGCATTTAAGATAAGATAAGATAATCCTTTATTAGTCCCACAACAGGGAAGTTGAAATTTAGTGCAAAGCATGGCTATGTCTAAGTACAGTCTCATCTAGCCACTAGCCTCGCTGTAGAATCTGAAAATGTTATATAAGCACAACACTAAATCAGAGGAGTACTCTTTTAAGATAAATACATTCTATGGTAAGAGCAGCAGCAGCATTGCCATAAATGATAACAGCATGGCAGTACACAGAGAAATGTTGGTCTGGTTGTTGGATCACCTGGTTAATGCTGCAAATAGAATAAATATAAACACACTGCATCTGCTCAGTCAGTGATATTTTACACTGGTACAGTGATGTCTTGGTGATACAAATCAGGTGTCTTGCTGGCTTTGCTGTACCTTGTGTCCTTGTAAAAAGATTCCACCAAACAATCAGCAGGAGATGTGGAAGGAGCCACACTTAGCCCAGTTCCTTGTTAGGAAACACTGTCACCTGCCACAAGTGTACTTTTCAGCTTACAGATTTAGTTAAAGCTATAGTAGAGAAACAAAGAAATTGATAGTAACAGACAACCTCTTAAACTACAGCCAGCATGAGACAAGAGAATCCTCTTTATCTGTACAGATCTGGACTGGCAGAGCTCCAGCCTTGATAAACCACAGCCATCCTTCTCTCTGTATTTCACAGGCCAGTGACCAGCCACCACTTTCATCTGTGAAAACAGCTGCTATCTGTTCCCTCATTCCACACTTCCTCATCCACGACCCCATTCTCTCCGTATATAATACTCCCCTCTCCAAAGTGCGAGGTGTAGCTTCCCTCTCCAACAGCTCGTTTATCATGAGGAGGGGGATACCTCCTTTCTGCAGGCTTCCCAGGAGAGGAGGGGGGGAATGGAGAGAAGAAATGTTGATGGCTGGATGGTGGACTTCCAATTCAGGGTGGCTGCGGTTTAGCAATATAAGGAAGGCAGAGACTGATGAGGGGTTTGTATATCTTAGTAAGGGTGATGCATCTCACAGTATTTTGTAGAGGGAATACAAATCCAGAAATGCCAGATTTATGATTCTCCAAAGATACACATAAAGTTACTGTGGGTCCATGCAGAAAAAAAGTGTTATAGAAATCCACAGGAAGTAGACTGGAAACAAACAAAAGTGTCACATGATAGATAATATGTGTGTGTTTGTGAATTATTTGGATCCATTTGCATCATCATTACTTTTTTTTTTTTTTTTTGCTTGATTGTATTTTTAGTATTTGTTTATTTTGTTTTTTATTCTTTGCATGTATTTTTGTTTTGTATTCATTTTCCTTGCTTGTGTATTGGTTGGTGTATTGTACACGACCCTGTCTTCATAGCGCACTCTCACTTAATGACTTGATTGCCAACACCTGTGCCCCCCCCCAATTGATTTGACAGGCATTTTTCAAGTACCAATCACTGCAGGGCCCACAGTGGCTGCAGGCCTATGAGAAAGCTGGAGAGGCGGACTTTAGGTACTATATCGTTGAAGTCAGCAGCAGTTTTCACGAAGCATTATCTTAACACTATTAGTTTAAAGTTTCCCTGAGCGTTTTAAGTCCTTACATCTGATATGCTCGCTAGGAAATAGTTTACTCATTTTGCAGACATGGAGCAACATTAACATTTATTTGGAGCCATGTGTCTGACCTCCTCCTGAGAAATGTAAGTTTTGGTCTCTACATGCTATCAAGAAAAATATCTAGCTCTTTAACTTGATGCTTAATACTAAACGTCATTCAGTCTGTTGGGTGTTTGGTGCGGAACAGTTGTTGAACATTGGGTATGTTTGATGTATCAGATGTTTTTTATTTGTTTTTTAATTTTAATTATCTTTTTTGCTGATAGCTGCTGCTGGAAACATTGTTGCTGTGAGCAGTGACACTGAACAAAAGTTGCAAAAATAAATGAATAAAAATAAAAAATACAATTTTGCAGGCCATAGAACCAAAATAGAGGGCTAACAGAAGCTAGATTTATAAAGCTGTAACTGGTAGCTACTGCCCTGTTGATATAAAGAATGAACTCACCAATGTGTTGACATATAATAAAATATAGTGGAAATGCTAACCAATTCAAGGAGGAAATTAAGCATGTTTGGACTACAGTAAGTATTCATACTTACTCTAGCACAAATTATTTCTCTGTCAGATTTTACTTCTGACACCTGCTGTTGGACTAAATGCTTAACAGTTTTCAATAATTTGATACTAGCAGTCCATATGCAGATCAACCTCTTTGCTACTCTGTTTTTGGTCTTGCCTCCTCCTTGTCCATTTACGGTCTGAACCGTATGTCTCTCACCTTTTTTGTGTGTGGGAGCATTTTTCACAAAATTGAGCATAGATTGGAGAAATCCAGACTGAGTGCAAAAGGAATAATGTTCACCACAAACTGATGCCAACCTGTGTCTGAAATACATAGAAGGCGAATATTTCATCTCCCTCCCCTCTGCTGTTTAAGCTTGTCCTGTGTGAAATATTATCAGAAAGTCACCTCTTGCCTCTTCTGGTGTTCTCTCCTTGTCTTTTGTCTGTCATTCATTCATAACCTCAAATTCTGCCCCCTCATGCGTCCTGACATGCTCCTTTCCCTTTAGCTCCTGCTTTCCAATTTCCCTCTCAACCCTCCTGACTCCTGCTTTCTGTCACTATTCTCTTTCATTTGCTCATTCCTATTCTCCTTTCTCCCCTGCCTGTTCTTCTGTCTGTCAGCGTCAGACCCAGGGTCAGCACTAAAGGGAATGCTGTTCGGCTGTAGATGAAACTAACTCAATTATGAGGTCTTGCCTCTCTGTATTTGAAGCTCTGCCCTATCTGTATAATTCTTAAATGCCCTTTTATTTTGTGTCTTTCTTGTTTAATTTGTTTAGTCTTCCTCTTAATGCACTGTGATACAGGGAAAGGATCACATTTAAATGTTGTTTTAAAATTAAATTGTTTTGGAAATTAAAGTTTTGCCCCGCAGGAATTTGGAGTGATTCCAGAGCATGAATAAAGCTGCTTTAATGCACCAAACTAAGTTAAATGTGTCTCCATGGACGTTTAATTTAAGACTTCTGATTCTAGTAGTGTAGGAGAAATGGAATGAGCTTGAGTTCATTTGAAAGCCACACCTTATCTTCTGTAGTGGATGGTCACCTCAACATTTCCGTAAAAATAGCATTGTATTCCATTATTTTGCCGTCATTCACTGAAATATTTTCAGATAGCAGCCAGAATACTTATGAGCCAGCTGATTTACTGCAGCCAGGGGACTAAATATAAATTGCTGCAAAGCACTACTGCTGCACCATTAGCTGAGCTATGATTAAACACTACTCCTACCAGTCATTGTTTACACACATAGATTTATATCTCTTATTAGTATGAATAACTTTTGTTTAGTGAAAAAGTGAGACTTGCAAAACCCCAGTGACTTATTAGAAAAGAAATGTGAGAGAAACAAGAGAAAAATGTAAGGTTTTAGACATGCTTGAGGAATTATTGAATAGCCCCATCCCACCTCAACCCCATACACCTTTACGATGTTGGAATTTTAACGATTTTTATGAGTTTCTGAAGCCAGAAATCCAACAAGCATGCCCACTTCAGACAGGATTTGGCTAGGTGTGAACTTCTCTCAAGCTCTCTTCTTCATTCTTCATAGAACCACTTCTGTCACGTTTCCTGTGTACAGACAAGTGCAACACCATGATCACCTCGGAGCAGATAACGTCCGAAAGTGTGTGCCTTCAAGTGTGTGCCTTCAAGTGTGGCCATTTGGAACAGGTATGAACACTTGATGCACTAGACATGGTTAGAGGACACTTTGTTTGAACTAATTCATTTCAAGCACACCCCAGCCTGTTCATGTGAAAGAAGGGACTGGAAACCTAAAATATGGTAAATGTGTAAAGGTCATGTTTGTCTTTTCCTGAGGACCAGGAAAGTACCTTCTGTATTCCGGCGCAAAAACATAAGATATGGTAAGTCATGAGATCAGATTGGAGAATATTAACTGTTACTGCATACTACAACCATAAAGACTTTTTTCAAATAAATGTGACAGCTTAGATTATACAAAGATTTTCATTGTCTACGTAGTATATAGACTACCAATTGCACAAAACCCATATATAAGTAAAGTCCAGTCTATTAAAACAAAATTTACTTTGAAAATGCAAAAGTTTTTAAGTTTCTGACTATTAATCTTGATAATATATTGAAATGTAATCTTCTAAACAACATAGCACAGAATTATTGTACTTATACAAGTAAATTAAAGTCTTGTTCTTTAGTGTAATTTGTAATCTTTTCCCGGTTAAGCCCTGACTTAATCTTGTGTCTGTTCAACCCGCACATACTTCAGCCACAGTCATGGCTCTGTTCCACTGCTGCGCACTGTTTGAGTTTGACCTTCAGCTTCACTGCAAGCAGGGAAGTAGCTGTGCCCTGCCCTCAGTCACAGAGGGGGGATTAATCTACACACCTTCATGACTGATGTCACACTAGATTAAAGAATTTCATCCGCTGCATCCTTTCCTCCCCTTATCCCTTCTTTTTCTGTTACTGAGGTAGAGGGTGAGGAACTTCAGTCACCCTGGGATTAGAGGGGCAGTCTTCATTATGTAATGCGTGCACCTGCGTGTGTGCGAGTACGTGTGTGAATATTCGTGAGTGCATGTGTGTATCTGTCTTACACAGGTCTTTGGACGTTAAGTGTCTGTTAGCTAAATACTGTACTGTATATACTGTATGTGTCTGAATGTGTGCGCAGGTGTGCCCTAGCAAATCTAATCCTCCAGAGAAAACTCTATGAAGGTCTGATTTATTTGTGGAGTAGATTCATCTTCTGGATGGCACATCTGCTTCTCTGCCTAGGGCACTGGGCACACTCTAGATTTGTTGGCCCTGTGCTTTGCAAACACAATGAGTATGCAAGTTCAGTGCCTAACAGCAATTGCAGGTTTATTGATACACAGCAACCTGGCTTGCCTCAAACCTTTCCAGTGTGGGTGAGCCTGAACCTGACTCATCAATATTTACTAAATATAGAACCAGCAATCCATAATCTAGCAAATACTGAACATAAACTGAGGCTTTAAACCCTCAGGATCTTCTGAGTATTAGTAAATAATTTCAGAGTGGAAAGTCGCTGTTTCCTCTTGCCTGATATTTCAGTTACACAACAGACATGTCTCCAATTTACAACCGATGATGATTGTCTTGTGAGTGTGTGGGAATGCCTGCGTGTATGTGTCACTCTGAGTGCTGTTGCTTGTTTGCGTGGGGGATCTTTTCTGACACATTTCTCGTGCTGTCAAAGCATATTGTGTGTGAGTGATTACCTGTCATCGCAAGCCTTGAGCCCTGCTTACTCCCCAGTCACACCATTGCTGTTGCTTTTCCATTGTTCTCCCCCTCCGTCTTTCTTTGTAACCCCTGCCTGCCCTCTTTCTCTCCTTTTTGTTCTCTCTCTCTTGTTCTCATTTTCTCCTTTTGCTATGAATCTGTGTATTCTGCCAGAAAGGTGATATCAAGGTCTGGAGGTTGGCGGTTCCTTTGATCTGTTTATTTTATTTATTTTTTTCATTTTTATTTTACCCAAAGGCATTGAGCCATGAAACTACCAATGTAGGTCTTCATGAAATTCCTGCCAGGCCTGACTGCAGCTTTCATTTGTAAAAATTGAAGACATGTAACAACCGGGTCCAGAGGTTGTCGCTGATGACAGGTCCACTGGCAGTCTCCCTTCACATGGGCTGTGCATATTACTGCCTGAAAACCAGCCCAGTGGTGTTTTTGTGTTTGTTTGGGGCATCAGGGGCAGACTGTGCACAGTGTGGGACAATGGCACTTTGTTCCATTGCCTTTTGAATTGTTCATTTTTATTTTCTTCTTCTATATTTTCCTCTTGATTTAGTCTGTTTCTTGGTTTTCTGTATTGTCCCCTGACTAGCTGATAATGTGGGGTAGGTGTATATAGTGCACTGAATTTGATTCATGTTTTAGATAGTTTTCAATAAAGTGTTTTTTTTTTTTTTTTAAATGTACCTATTTCCCACTTCTCCTTGACTGTATATTTTTCTTGGACAATGCTGTGCAAGTCTACTGCCTATGTTGTATCTGCATTATGAGAACAAGCTGCCTCTGCTTTGCCTCTCCAATCAGACACAGATATCTGCAGCTAATGGGAGGCAGCGCAGCAGCATTGGTGTATTGATTATGAGGACCGCCTCTTGCCACAACACTGTTCCTACAAATCCCTTTTTAATGGCTGCTTTGACTAATAATAAGTCTGAATCTCATTACTGTGTGTATGTGCATGTGTGTCTGCCTGTACTTTCTAAAGTACAATATCATTATCATGGTAGTCAGAATGGGAATGTTCATTTACCTTTTGGCAAGAACAAAACAGTCAGTCTGCCTGTGTGTCTGTAAATGCTTTCAAGGGTTTGACCGTACCATCTGTCAGGTCAACCTCATGCCAGGTGGTAAGAGAGCTGTCTTTAACAATTGACTGTGTGGGTCTGAATTTGTGACTGACGCCGCCTCTGATGCTCTGTGACATCTTATTGTCTGCTGGGTAAAAAACTGTCCCCATCTGTTAGTAAGGCTCAGGTCAGTGATTTGCTTAATGCAAAGTTAAGGCCCAGTCTAAGAACATGCTGATGATGTGGGGGAGCCTGTGCTTCATTAAAGACCTAACTTTGGCCAATTTCATGCAGCTAGAAAAGACTTGCAGTTCTGGACCAGCAGTTCTACTTAACCTACAGGCAGGAATGTGGGCCTTTTTCACTGAAGACATTTTAACCTGTAACAGTGGGAAAAGCACAGCCTTAATTATTAAAATCAGCGATGGTTGAATTACATTTAGC
The DNA here is from genome assembly GCF_001640805.2 of Lates calcarifer. NCBI lineage: Eukaryota > Metazoa > Chordata > Actinopteri > Centropomidae > Lates > Lates calcarifer. The sequence continues at coordinate 7,766,695 of NC_066848.1, forward strand.
TTCAATTTCAGGGTCCTGGTATTGTGCATGCTGGCTCACTGTCACATTATCATGACTTATGGGGACACTTGGATGTAGACAACAATGCTATCATATATCCTGCACAACACCATCTACTGCATGTTGATGATGCTAAAGGGGTATCTCTGGCACGCTAAAAAAGTAACCTGTGGTTAAAAAGTGATGCCAAGGGTTCAACACCAAGCGTCCATATGTTGGGAGTGTTAATGTAGATGAGATGATGTGTGACATCTTCTTTACAGGCAAAGCGATACAAGTGTTAAAACTGCAGCAGTTTTTTTTTTTTTTTTTTTTTTTTTTTAAACCTGTTGCATGTAGGTGGGAACATAAACAGATTTTTATTACTTTATTATCCTAAAAGTGACAAGTAGAACTAATATTGACAATGACAGAACTTTCCTTTGACTGTTTCATATATCCACAGCCAGGAATCAGCAACAGCATATCTGGTATATATCACAGGTATCTTCATATTTTCCTTTTGTACAGACTGTATATCCCTTGACACATTCCTACTTTTGATGCTGGCTTTTCTGTGCTTTACATTGTTGCACTTGAGTAGAATAATATTGATCTTGTCCTCCTTTGTTTTGATTGACTGTACACAGTGAGGGTCACCATACGGTATACCACACCATACTATCTGTGCTCTTCAATCTGTGTGGCCATGTGGCACTAAGCTGGTGGTTAGGTGACAGAGATGGGGTGAGCTCCAGTGAAGTATCTCTGTTTGATGATAACTCTGCCCTGTGGGAGGAAGCAGCAGGATGCCTGAGACAGCTTGGCTCTGGCACTGCTCCCTCTCAACAGGTACAGGGGAGTGAGTTGAATGCTGATTATCTAGTGGGATTCTGTGTGAACCTAGAAATGACAAAAACAAATATGTGGCATAAATGAAATCCTTAGGGAATTTGCTCAACCAAATAAAGGTCACATTATTAAAATATTGATCTAGACTTTTTGTTTTAAAAAAATCCATAGATATCAGCTCTTTGGAATATAATGGAACCACTCCATCAGCAAAGGATTTGTGAGTGCCGGTGGGATGTGAAAAATGTCTCCTCTCCTTTGCCAATTGTATCCTGCACATCCCATGTGCATCCTTTAATGCTAGGTCATAATAAGCCAGGACACATGCACACACACACACACTGCCAGCCGGCATTTAAGGACAGATGGAAGCCTTAGGGGCAGAAGTTTGCTTGCATTCAGACAATAGATGGGGAATCTCATTCCCTTGTGTTGATCAGGGACATGACTCGCATAAATTTAAAGTGATGGCACTTCACTAGTTTATAATAGTATCGACCACACAGAGTAAATGCCAGCCTTAAGTGGGACGACACACAGAGATGGAGGCTTTATGGACGGCAAAGCGCATTGATTACAGTGCACACTCGTGTCTGAATCAATAGACCACTGAGAAGTTTGGAGCTGTGTGGTTTACAAAGAATAATTGATATATGAGATACACACTCAAATTGGAAAGCTTATACACAAATGAATGCCTCTATGTAGTGGGTGTCAGGAAAGATATGGTTTTGTTTAAATCCTAAATAGGTTTGGACAGTTGGAAAGCAGCGTGGTTGTCTCTCTCATGACCATCATGTCTTCATCAAGCCCAGGTTTGTGGTTACACCTCAGGGCAATGTAAACAGTGGCAACACATCCTCGTCTTTTACACTAAACTAAGCAGACAGCTTCCCTCAGACTTGCATTATTCAGTATGTGTTATCCATCACAGTTAATACTCTATGGACAGTTTCCTATGCCACATCTGATGATTTAATACCCTGAAGGGCTGCATGTTTGTCAGTGTGCATGACTGTGCTTGCCTTTACTGTATTTATACAGTGCAGAAGGTTATCACTGTGCTACATATGCACTGCATTAGAAGACCAGTGGTCAGTGGTGTGCTTCAGTGACTGACATAATGAGAAACGGTGGTTGGTAGTTTATCCATATCTTAGGTGCTGCTTCATGCACGGCTGCTCCTGTGGGTGGAGGTAAAGCTTAGGTAACCTCATACAATAGGCTGTGAAAAATGAAACGCAGTATGCATGCTAGATTGCGGCCAAGTGCATGGCCCTGTCTGTCCAGCAAACAACGTCTTGTGCTCACAAGGTGTATGTTGGTGTCTTCAGTCAGGCACTAAACCTATTCCTGATGAGTGTGTCCTTGCTAGTCAGTCTAACCCAATGATTATCTCTCCTCATCCTTGTTTCAGAGTTTACCAGCTCTTGATTCCTTATGTCCTTTTTATTATCAAAGAATTTAAAAAAAACTTCCCCTTGTTATAAATTAGTAAACTATATTGGGGTTGCAATTAAAGGTTGTTTTCATTATTGATCACTCTGATTAGTTTTTCAATTAATCTTTTACTCTGTGAAATGTCAACACATAGCATTATAGTGTCAAATGCTAAAGTCCAAAACCCAAAGACATTCTTTGTAAATATAATAAGACATACAGAGGCAGTAAAGCTTTATATTTGAGATGTTGGGACTACAAATATTTGCCATTTTAAACAACTACAAAACAATTAGCAGATTATCAAGATAGGTGCAGATTAAGTTTCTGTTGACCAACTCATCAGTTGAATGTGACCATAGGCCACTCATCCTTAACCACAGCATGACACGCTTACAACACCCATGTGCATATAGATAAGCGTAGCTGATTTCTTGTGTTCTTATCCATCTTCCCATGTGGTGCCATATTTAAAAAGATTCCATTTCTCTTTCTATCATCAAATTGCACCCTGACCTATGTCTGACCTTTTTATCTACAATTCTTTCCCCTGTTTGAAGCAGTGTGTGTATGCATGTGTGTGTCTTGTCTCATCAGTGCTTATCTGCTATCACATCTCAGCTTGAACCAAGGAGACCTCTGTGTGTGTGTATATGTATATGAACGAATGTTCCCTTAACTCCTCTCTCACTCCAAGGCCCATTCACCTTCTCTTGTCTGATTGTGCATTGTTTTGGTTCAGGTTTAAGCCACATCTCTATACAGTAAATCATAGCAATATCAACACATTACTTCAAGTATTCAAAATAATTTTGTAGGGGCTTGGTCCCACTGAGAGGGAAAGCTGTTGCCAAGATTAGCGGTAAAAGCTCTTCCTGACAACGATGTGTGGCAAATAAAGCAGAGGCTAATCCTCCCTCCATAGCTGTTGGCTAGATGGCCATTTATGGGTGGTTTGGCTGTTGTGTTCTGTTTCCATCTCCTCTGTTAATCCGCAGGCAGCTGAAGTGGTTGATGAGACGCTTCAGCACTTCTCAGTATATACACAAACAAACCAGCACATTCACTGGCACCCGAGCTCAGCCTGAGCATAACGCACCCTGCGTTGAAAAGCTTTTGTATTTTTTGTCTTTGTGTGTGTTTATATATGTGTGTACTGTATGTGTGTGTGTGTGTGTGTGTGTGTGTGTGTGTGTGTGTGTATTTGTGTGTGCGTGCATTGTGTACAAAGAAGTAATATCCTCCACTATGAGTCACAGGGTGGAAATTAAAGCTTGGGATGATCCCTTCCTCAATAAGCAAACACTTCATTTTGACAGATCATTAACTAGACATTATCTTTCATTAGGCGCCTCTGCATTACTTATTCAACACCCATAGGACACACATGCGCATTAACAAATGGAGGCAAACACACAGATAACCTCTTCCACACACACACACACGCACACACACACACACGCACGCGCGCGCAGAGCTTAAGCATGGACTGTTTTGATACAGTGCATTTGAAACACTGCACTCATCTATGTCACTGGATTTGACTCTTACGGGAAAAATATTCTGTCCGTTGAGAAGTCTTCTTGTAGCTTGCTGTGGTTAGACTTATCTAATATATTATACACTCAAATCTAATTTCTGTCGCTCCCATTCATCTCATTCATTCCCCACTGGTATCATAGCACACTGATCACACAGCCACTTTACAGATGGTCAGAGTAATTAGATTGACGATGAGTTTTACAAGAGAGAAGAGCAGGCGGTGTTGTAAAGAGCATCCTGATAAAAAGAGCGACGCTCTTAAGAGCATCATGAGAGAGGAAATCATTGTATCGTGCAGTGGTAATTCAGATGCTTGCTGCTCCTGCCTCTCACAGTGGAGACAAGTAGAGAGGGACTGAGCTTAAAATGCCAGCAATGTGAGCCTCCCCCTCCTCCACAATAGTATCAGTGATACAACTTTTGTTGCAGCATGAAAACAACCCTCTGGCGACCATTAATGGGACAACACATTTCTGGGTAGGGGCTGGGGCAGTTTCCGGCCCGCCAGACTCCATCCATCTGTCTGCTCGGTACATCGGCACTTTTCCTGTTTGCTCTCTCCATCATATCCTGCATCTACCCACCAGTCTCTGCTCTCCATCCATCTCCCTTAGCGGCTTTTTTCCCCCCTACTCGTGCCTATAAAACCCATGCGCCTGCTCTGGCCAAGCACACCCCGGCGATCTATCAGAGGGTGATTTTATGGGCTTTTTTCCCCCCTACTGATGGCTATTTAGCTGTCCTCACCCTACTCAGGACAATTCATTATTGTAAGTGTTTGTCCAACACATTAGACTGTTTGCTCTGATGGTACATCAACGGAAAATGAGGAAGGTTTATGGAAAGTTATGACAATTCATTGCACTGACAGATCAATGGCACGTCAGGGAAATAAGAGGTGATAATGAGATTGCTGTGAAAGAATATTGAATAGAATAGAATTCTAGAATAGAATTTACCTTCTAACCAATGAAATCATGGAAAAAGGTCTCCAGCCTTTAATTCCACGTCTGTCTCTTTCTTTCTTGTCTCTCTATTGTTGGCTATATTGGCTTTCATGGGCACGTGGGGGACTTAACTGGATTCTGTGCGCTTCATTGCTGTCGCTGCTTCAATACACAAGCTCAGCTTGTGTTGCCCTGATGGAAGGGCACATACACACACCAGCACTGCCAGAGGAACACAAGAGGCTATGTTACCTCAAACATGATGCCCATTGAGCAGCTATGAAAAATCACTTTGAAAATTGACTGTTACACCCCACTGGGAAACATTCGGTAGGTGATTATAAAGTGAGATGTAGATGTTTCCAATCTTCTATATTAGCTTTAAGTTTCAATGGCGTTCTCATCTGGGATGACTGAACTGGGAACAATACAATCAGGTGTCCTATAAGCAAATCAATTTGAAGTTTGTAGCGTAAACAACAGCCTCTTGGTTCACTAAACATCACTTTTCATTTCTCTGGGGTAGTGCAGGAGGTGTATAATACATGTGTGAAAGCACACATGTATACATGTTTTCACACAATGCGACTCTTAAATAGATCAATAGAGGTAAAAGTACTTGGTGTTCATTCCCTGTATAGACACATATACTGGGCATCTTTTGCCCTCATTAGAGAAATAGAGACATAGGGAATCACATGCAACAAAGGTCTGGGGATGTTTGGCTTCATGGTCAGCATCCAAACTCCAAAACACATCTGCAAAACATTCAGTGACAATACATTTAATCTATTTTCCCTACAGTATGTGCTGGACATAAGACTCAAAGCTTGGTCCCAAGTGTTAAAGTACTGAGCTCAGTAGAAGAATGTGGACTGGAAAAATGCTGCCAGTAAATATAATCCAGCCAGCAATTAAGTTTCCTTCATAATGTATTGAAAAAACATTCAGCCGATTTTATAAATGAAATGTTTAGGAGACAGAGTGGCAACGTAAGATGAAGAGGCAATAGCATGACAACAGCATGGCAACAGTCAGTTTTATGTTCTTTATCTTCTATAAACTTACCACTGGAATGTAGACTGAGACTTTTAAAATGACAGCCCACTAACTCGACTCTGAGTCCTTCACCATTAGACTGTATTTGAATGAGGAATGTGGCATATAGCAGATGGATGATTTGTGTAAACACCAATTGTCTGTTGATTAACCATCATAGAGGGCACCTCCACATAATATGCTCCAGTTTAAATGTGAGTGGGTGTGTGAGTCTGTTTGTCTACCTTTCCACAGAAATGACTTCACTGTCTGGAGGGAGAGGACATGTCTGGGACAGACTCCACAAGGACAAGCAGCAGGAGTACAGAAGATGGCAAAAAAAGGGCCAAAAAGAAGAGGAAATGAAAATGAAGAGTGAAGCAAGTGAGTCTGAGAGAGAAAGCATGCACTTTACACTCATGAGTAATTCATACAGGTTTCTATTCTGCCTGGTTTTCTTTCCTCCAGGCCAGTAAACATAAAGAGATGCAACATTATTCAGCTACTCTCTATAGTGTACCAGACCTAAAACACAAGCTATATACATTATTATATTTCCTATCCAGATGACAGGCAAGTTATGGCATGACTGTGTGTGTGAGTGTGTGTTTGTGCAACTGTCTCAGAGGTTGTCATCCCTCAGGCAAAAGGTGACGTCGGTGGCAGCAGTCCAGCTGACATCTGTCAAAAGCTATCACAGGTTTTAAATGCTCGCTGAGACAGCAAACGTACCTGGGGGTCAGGGGTTACGTTATCCTCCTATTTCCTGAGACAGCATCAGGGAACAAAATAAAAACAATTACAGTCAAGTGTGATTGCAGGGAGGGAAAAAATTGACGCATGTGGCAAGTGATTTTGTCCATGTTTATTGAAGGTCACACACTTGTCCTCTCTCAAATGGCGTCACTGTGTATATCTGGCTTAGAGGAGTGCATGCGAAGGTTTCAGCAAGATGGGGATACAGAGACAACAAAAGAGAATCAGAGTACAGTGGGGACAAGCAGAGCAGGAAAACGCAGTCAGTTTGAATTAGGGTTACCGCAGGCTCGATGAAAACAGAATTAACTGATCGTAGTAAGTTAAGATGGGAATAAACAACTAAAAGAAAGGGAAGGATGGGGACACACCAGCAAAACCATAAGTCCTTTAAAGTTCAGATGATAGTATGTGGTTTGAAGCCATACTGCAGCCGTGGTTATTAGAACTGTATATAAGAAAGTGAAGTTTATGGATCTAAATGAGTACTCCCTGCAGATAAAACTGGGTTCAGTTTTGAAGGTTTAATTGTCAAATGGAGGCATGCTGTACATCATCATCAAAAATTACAGTGTATAGTTTCATCAAATGTGAGTTTGGTACCAAAACTAAAATTAATCTGCCCAGAAGGAAATGGTCTCTTTATGCAGTCCTACAAGGGACCAGCCATTTCAAAAGCATGACAGAGCAAGAGCCCCTGTTACCCTTTTGGGATTTGTTTTACTTCTCTCATATATAAGATGGAAAGAAGGCAGCAGTAGGGACTATAAGAGCTGATGCATAGTTTTAGTTAATTAACCTTAAAAAACTAGAACACTATACACATTATGAGCATGTTCAAAAGACACTGAAAAAATTAATATAAATTGAGAAGTGCATTAGTCATTCATTGTTTTGTTTTTGTGACTGTATATGGGTGCTAATGGTAACAGTCTAATGGTGAACGACTCAGAGTGTGTGTAGGTCTTTGTTTTTGTGTGAGTCTAAGTTTCACTGGACATCATCAATCAGTCACTCTGCTAGTATTGGCTGTGTGACTGAGGCCAAGCTGACAGCTCTGTGCTGGAGGTCGCTGGCTGCGGTGAATAATGAAAGGAAGTGTCATTTAGACGTTTGAAGTGCTTTTTAATACTGCTTAACAAGGAGGGGTTTTCTTTCTACTTTGGGATTGTCGAGGCTTTGAAATACCGTCGGTGACAGCTACTTCTAAGTTAATCCTTCTTACTCCATCTTTTCTGCTGAGGTGCAGAATTGTTCTGGCTGGTATCTTTACGTGTCTCTCCCCCATGATCCAAAAGAAAATGCAAATATTGAACTTTGTGTTTGAGGAAAAATGTAAAGCTTTACGTAGAAAATTTCTGCATCGTCTTGCACTTACGGTGCAGTATGTGACTTACTGATTTGATTCTGGCTGGCATCACTGTAGCTATGATTTGAACACACACACACTCACTCACTCCTTGGTTTGGGTATTCCAGAGTTTTGTGCTATTAATATTCACGGTGCAGTTTTCCAAGGACAGGGGACTAACCTTGGGGTTGCAGTGGGAGCCAGAGGGTACATCTGAGTACTTTCTTCTCAGTTCATGTCCTCAAGTGCTTTTGCACATTTGAGTTGTTATCAATTACTTGCAGACACCAACAACATAACCTGCATGTCCGAGTATCTTTTTGAGCTTTTGAGTAGGTGTGAATAATCCAGTTACAAGGTCGTGGAGGTTTATGGGTAGACTAGGATTAAAAAGCTAATTCGGGCTTGGCGGGGTTGAATTTTGCAAGTTGCAATGTGCAGCTACACTCACATGCACACTGACAAGGGGTTGAGTGTCAGTGTGGGTACATATCCCAGTGAGGATTTGCGATGACTTATTGCTAAATAGGATCATAGATTAAAATCACTGAAAATACAGAGATGTTATGCGAGTTCAGAAATCTGTCACAAAATCTCACTATTAGTCAACAGTAGTCTCTATATCAGTTGATTGAGTAGGTGAACTGTAGGAAATGATCTTTAATCAGAGACATTAAAAGACTCTTCTCTTGTCCTTAATCTTCTCTGGTGTTAAAAATATGGATACAAACAATACCTCATGAGCAAAACAGCAGACCTCACTACCCAGCTGGCATCATGCCCAGTATCTGCTATTCTGTTCTAGGATACAACAAGGTTGTCTCTGGGTCACTGCACAACTGCGACGTGTGCCTGTCCATATCTAGGTTTGTCTAGAAGTCCCAACCCCTCCTCTAGCCCCTGTGGTTGCAGACAGCTCCCTCATCAGTGACTTGTAGATTCTCTTTATTTTGGCTCTGAATCACTAAATCCCCTCTAACTCACCATGAATCGATCTCCACACCTCCCCTACCCCTCATTCTTGCACACTCCTCCTCACCTTCATTTAGAATCCACCTCCCCTTGTCTCCTTTCATTTACCACACACAGAAATCCAATCGCTATCCAATCGTCCGTATCTGTGAAATATTTTGTTGGTATTAAATGACAGAAAAAGCAGGCCTTGTGATTATTGTGGGCCTCCCTCTGTTTACTGGCAGCATGCAGGGTTCAAATGAGGCTTAGCAGGGGGAACATCTAACTCCTTATGACCTTAACCCACCTTTCTTTTTCACCTCTTTCAGTCATTATTTAAACTCTTAACTGTGAACGCTCATAGATAAAGCAACCATGTAGGCATCTATATGGTAATGAGACTAGAAGCTAGGGCATTGTATATCAGGGTGTTTGTCCACTTACTGCTCCTAAAGTTTCATCCATAAACAAAGCTCAGACAGGCCACATTAAGGCTTCTTATTGTTGTGTGATGGGCTAAAAAAACAAATAGCAATAATCAGAGATCTGACCAAACAGAATTGGCCTAATGTACCAAGGCCAAACTCATTTGTGTGTGCTCCCAGTGTGTCATTAATGCTTGCAAACACAGCAATTTTCACCCAGGAGGAAGCTTAGTGAGTCAAACCCACATGTCTTTTGGTCTGCCAGCATGAAAGGCAAACACACAAGAACAAATAAGTTCAAAATGTGGAGTATAATAACAGAATGGCCAGTTTAATCGAAGGAGTGACTTTAAAGCAATACTCCATTTTTGTCCCTCAGACAACAGCAGCTGCAGCCAGCTTCAATTCATATCAGTTACTAGTGACAAAAATATAAACTACTAACCACATTTGTAAAGCATAGTGCAAAATCAATGTTTGGAACATACTAGGTTTAATGGAGAGAGTGGATTACGCATCAGGACTTATCTGATTCAGATTTTGATCTTTTTATTCCATCTTGAAAATGAGCATTAAATCTACAGTATATTTGAAATGAACTAGTTTGTACAATGTGCCATCCAAACACCTCTCAAATGGTGTTTTAAGTAGTTTAAATGGAAACGAAACAAATGGGGATAAGGGCACATGCTTTTGGACAGTCTCAACATTAATAGTGTTTAGGCTTCTGGAGCAGTTGAACGATCCCACAAGCACTTAACTGAAAGCCCTTAGAGTTTCACAGCTGACTTATGTTCTCTGTGACAGACAAAACTCTCAGCGTTCTCTAACTTTCAGCAGCAGTCTTTCATGGCATATTTAATATTTGATAGATTCTGGTCGGGTATCACTGTGATGTGACTCTCATGTAAAATAAAATCAACTATGATTATAACATGTTATCTTGTGCAGAACCCAAACATTCATCAACAACATTGTCCTCAAGAATCAATTTACATAACTGCCACTGCACTGTATATAATCACATGGTAACAGCCATGAGCATTTGCATGTATAGGCATTGCGGGACTGTAACATAGAGAAATGTATGCTTGAGTGCTAGATATGACACTGATATGGCAGTTCCATCTGAGGTCAAGCAACCTCTCAGTGATGTGTGTCTGAGTCACATGCCATTCGATTCCTGAAACGAAGGATGGATGACCGGGCAGAGTAGTGAATGAGGAGGGAATCGAGCACCCAGTGCACTACAGTTCCTACCCTTCCTTCAGCTGAGGGCAAAGGGCATGAACATTTAAATGAAAGAATAACTTCACCACATACTGACAGACTGACAAATAGTACAACTGCTCATGCCTGAAATAAATGAATGAACGGATGCACAGAAGGTTGGAGAGCATTATTGATGCAAACTCTGATGTAATGTAGAAAAATATGGCATCAAAGACAGATTGCTTGACAGATTGTGACCAAATGTCATAGTATAGTAAGCAAGCATGAGTTAGGCGAAGGGAGGTGAAGACACTGAGAGGGAGAGAGGGAAGAAAAGGGATGGATACAAGGCTTCTCAGAGCTAGTGAGTATTTATAGATCAGATATAGTCAGAACCTCTGCCTGGCAGCAGCAGTGTGCTCCTTGTTGCTCCTGCTGATGTCTCTGTACACATCTGACACTGCTCTGACTCAGTGGAGAACATTAGGAGAGGATGTGATGGTGATATTAATGGTAAAGAGGCAGGCAGACGACCAGTTCATTGAGTGAGATACTGCATGAATGAAAGTAAGATATTACTTTAGGCCACTGGGGGAAAATGCTGAGAAACTCACTACTGTCATATTCATATTTTGGCCATGCATATGTTTGTTATAATCCCCAGAGAAACGATCCAAACCTCAGCAGTGTAGTTAAAATATTTGGATTATTTCTGTAGCTGATTCTCCTCCGTCTCTCTCAGTCTCTCTCAGTCTTTGTGTGTATGTGTGCTTAAGTGTGTGTGTGCGCGCGTGCCACCCCAAGTGAGAGTGCCGACCAGAAGCGCGCTTGGTTCACTCAGCTCCTGGATGCCGAGAGCGCACACAGAAAGAAACAGACACGGGAAAACAACGACTTAGATGGCTCTCCTTTGTTATTCACGGCAAATCAAATATGACATGTTAACGGTAATATACTTGTAGCATTCCTCCCGTGACAGCGAACAAAACAAAACCACTGTTATTTTCACAACCAAGAATCGCAACATATCAGCTGTTTCACACAGTTCCACATTCCGGCGCACAGGGGGGAAAATGAAGGCGAAAAACCGCGACCAAAGCCTGTCGGACTCCAGAGAGCTGGACGGATCCTATGACCAGCTAACGGGTGAGTGAACTGACGTCTCAAATACTGAATGTTGTATGACTGCCTGCAGGAAAAAAGATTTAATATGCAAAGCTGATAATCTGGAAAGAGCCTGGTCCACCTAACTTCAGGTGGCTTTGAAATGTTCACGACCTGTTCGCCATTCATCTCATCCTCTTACGAAAAAGAACTAAATATTTTGTAATGCTTTATATATATATATATATATATATATATATATATATATATATATATAGATAGATAGATAATGACTGTTTATTTGTAGTGCGCCACTGCAAGTTTATATGTAAGTTTATATCATCTTTGTCGTAGTTTAATTTTCAGCTTCCATGGTAACACCATTTTTCAGTTTTATTCCTGTAAATGTTGTTACCGCCACTAAAGTAGTGGAACGTATATAGTTCTTTTTTCTAAAGGAATAAAAGAGAGAGGGGCGACGAGTTGAACAGCAATATTTGAATAGAAAGAGCACACATATTGAATCTTTTAATGTCAGTGTTGCATGTCAATGTGGTTGCGTAAGTGGTGCGTAATGTTAGTCATTGATGTTTGGTTTCGGTCTACAAATTTAAGGCAACTGTTTGGTTTTTTGCCGGCCTGGCTCAGTTATGGGAGACCACCTTATCGTCGCTGTCCTGACTGTTGAGAAAAGCGCTTCGGGGGCAGAGAACACCTGTCTGACCGGTATCTGATGATGAAATTGTGGCGCTTGAGCAGATTCCTCTGCATTTTGTGTGTTACCACTTTAGACAGAAATCTCCCATATCGCCGTGAGTTTTATCTGCCGGAGCATGTGTCTGTGGTTTTAAAAAGGGCTGATGTTCTCTGCGAGCGCAGCAGACATCTGAGCCACACTCAATGCCATGTGGATTTTCAAGCGGGGCAAATTTGTGCCTAATTCCGTTTGCGTGTGTCTGTGTAAAAAAACAAAAACCAAAAACAAACTTTATCCTGTTTTGTGCTATAAGCGAGTGTAATTGGGTTGAGTGAGCTGATGACATTGCCTCCACTATATCAGTACAAGTGACTAGACGCACATCAATTTTATATCAATTTAATGAACCTGTTCATTGTGTGGCAGGAAGCATACCTGCACGTACCTGTGGTCTGTATCTGCTCCTTGTGAGCTGAGCACTCTTGAGGTGTTTTCCTGTCATCAGATCCTTCCATTGTCATATTATAGCTCACAGCTCTCCCCACCTAATCACCGTTTGCCTCTTATGTTCCAGCTGCCTAAATAAAATGCTTGCGTTTATGCCTGAACTCATCTCAGGCCTGCAGAGGGAAGTTGTGTCTGGCCAGACAGCTGTGAGCCTCGGGCTCGACAGGGACACTAGAATCTCATTTGCACTAGTCCACTCAATAAGCAGGGCTTTGCCACACATTTAATGCAGCCTAAATTATGAAATGATTGCAAGGACTGCTGATGTTAGTGTGAGTGCAACAGACATGCAGTATGTGCTGAATTTATCTGTGAATATTTTTGTGTGTATCAAAGCGTGTGTGTGTATGTGTGGGTGAGTTAAGGAGCAGCAAAGCAGCAGTTTCACTTTTTCCACAGTCCACTGCCAAAAGTTTAAAAAGAAAAATCGAGGGATATGTTCTGCTGAATTCAAAAACATCCATCACCAACATATTGGTATTGTAAGTCATGTCAACCAACCCACACAGTGTGCTGACCGTCATGCTTGAACAAACAATGAGTTTTGCAAACACAACAACACACTTCAGCAGTTCAACTGTCATTTCCTTTGCAACTTTACCTTTAGCTCTGTGATCAATTTCAGGTTAGTATGTAGGTTAATACACACCTGGCAATGAGATTTATTATGGCTGATCAGCAAATGTGACAGTGGAGGAGATGAATATTTCTATAATGTAAATCTAAACTCTACAGATGAACCAGTATTTTCCCTCTTGTTTGACATTTCACCCCCACCCCCATTTCAGTCTTGTTGAAGTGGTCCCATGTGTCTGACCACAACAAATCATACTGCTTTTTTATTAGTTGAGCAAGGGGAGAGAGAGAAGGACAGAGGAACCAAGTCATTCAGTGTGGCGGAGCAATTTACTCCTGGCATAGTTTTTAATGACTTTTTCAAAGCTGTGAATTGCATGGTTAATTCATCTTTGCAAGACGCTGTCAACTCTAAAACATACTTAGCCCTGATAGTTTGCATGGCTATTAAGGCTGGCTCTTGCCAATAAGAGTCAGTGTAATGAAGATGTGATGCAGCTAAAGCTGTGGAGAAATACTGCTGGTCATTTGTTTATGGCATTTTTCATACTGGAGCAGTGGCCTGTGATCCATTGTATACTGTGTGTGTGTGTGTGTGTGTGTGTATGTGTGTGAGGGAGAGAGACAGAGACAGAGACAGAGAGAGAGAGAGACAGAGAGAAAGAGTGAGCGAGCAAGAGAGAGCAGGTGACCAGTGATTTTCTGCCTAATCCTCACTAAAATGAAAACGTATATAGTGTGATGTGAGTGTGTGACTTGTGAAAATGGAATCTTAAGTGGGTTCTTTGTGCGGGAGGGACAGGTGAGTCATTCTTCTTACTTACAAGCAACTTGTGTGTATGAGTGAACTAGACAGTGTGTGGGTCTGTGTGTGTGTGTGTGTGTGTGTGTGTGTGTGCGTGCGCTCAAAGTGAAGCTGACCTGTGTGTTGCTTAAAGGTAGTGTGGGTGGTCTCCAATCACCATTTGAGTGAAATGTAACCCTCTAGAAATAACTCCCTCTCAGCCTGTTACATTGTACTGAAGTGCGCCCCACTGTGTGTGTGCATGTGTCGGAGTGTGTGGTAGCCTGGCATTCCCCGTTGTGTTTAAGAGCACCGGCTGAGAGATGAGAGGTAATTATAGAAGCGTGGTGCAGTAATCTCCTCTTCCACCTCACAAGCCACACTCAAGAGGAATCATATCACCAACACACTCAAATGAGCACACACACAATGGCTTCTTTCCACATATGCATATGCAGCTATTATCTCAACCTTGTCATGATTCCTCTCCCTCACTCCAAGTCTAGAGCATTATCTAAAGCCTAGATCAGTAGTGACTGGCAGCCAGTCTGCCAGTCGTGCCTTTGTTCCGTCTAATAAAGTGTGCAGCATCTCACGTATCGGTGAGGAAGAGGTTGTTAAATTTAATGTTTTAAATATTTAATCTTTTTTATTTTAAATGATTGAATCTTTGCACTGCTCTAGTTTGTTTTTCTGCTTGTGTGCTATATTGTGCCACATCAACCTGATTTTCAAATGGTCTGTTCCTTTTTCCTTCACCCATCAGTCATTTTTATCAATGGCCAGTGGTTTAACCTTTCATTGTAATAATGTCTGAGTGCAGAGGGATAGTCACGGGTATATTTGAGAGAAATTTGTTCTGTGTGTGGTAAAAGGGTTGTTGATCGACAGGAAGTTCATCTGCAACAGTATGGATAATTGGTTGATCATGTAAGTTGTTTTTTAAAAGCAAATATGCCAAATGGGCACCAGCTTCTCAAATATGAATATCTGGTGGTTTTTGTAGTTCTTTATGATGGAAAACTGGATATATTTGGGTTTTGGACAGTGTGGTGGCTAAAACAGGATCACCTGAACCTGAACCTGAACATTTTATGGACAAAACAATTATTTGACTAATTGACAATCATTAGATTATTTGATAATCTGAAAATAATTGAGCCTTCTGTGCTGTAAGTTTAATGTGTTTCCACTCATTACTCAGTGTCTCTTTGTTTTGGATAAGAGCATATGGGGGTCAACTGATCTGCATCTGATCTGCAGTGTTATGTGTAGCAGATTCAAGAAAACAGAGAATTAAAGTGTATCTGTGAGTGTGTGCACATGGGACAGACATCCTCAGATAAAAGATATTGTGTACAAACACTATTTGTGTTTAGAGGATATACAGTACATGGAGTACAGGTTAGGCATTGATGTCCATCTCTCAGATTAACTGGATATCCGTTCTTGGCAAAGTGAGCTGATTGCCACTTCCCAACAGTCAGCACAATCCCACGGATGCACTGTGCACACACTCAGGCTCAGTGCAAATTTGTACACACACACACACACACACACACACACACACATACATACTAACACACACAGTCACAAAGAAAGCATACATTCCAGCTATTATTGTTGCTGTAATAATTTAATCTATGGTGCGCGAGGTCACAGGCACAAACTCATCAGGTTGCTTGATTTGAAGTGTTTTTTACTTAACCCAACATCAAATATTTAGAGCTTCCCCTACAGTTGATTTGTCTCATGCAGCTCTAAGGAAGATGTTTGGCCTTTGATTTATCTGGACAGTTGATTTCTCACTCATGCAGCTCTTAATGAGTGATGTTAAAGGTATTGACGTTCAGAACTGTGCCGGGCTTTAAGTTAGGAAAGATCTCTCACACAAGCAACGTGGCCAAGAGAGAGGGTAGAGGTGTGGAGGTGAAGGGTATTAGCTGGTCTGGAACCCACATGTCACACACCCCAACCTAATGACTGATGCAGAGGCCCCATGGTGAAAATCATAATTTACAATTGCTAGACTGAACCGATTCCAGGGCAAAGATTGCCTTCATAATTGAGCCTGTCAGAAGGAGTTTAGCCTGGAGTCACCTTCTTGGCACGGCTGCTTTTGCTGCAGTTTGAATTGGAATGGCCACTGGCACTAATTAAAAGCCTTGATTTAATGTGTCATCTGATGTGCCAGGACGCGTGTGACACAAGTTGTCTCATCAGGGATCCTCTCTGGGTTCCTGGGCTTGGGTTCCTCCTGGAAGTGCCAGAATTGTTGATGAGAAATGACTGGATTCCTGCATGGAGGAATGCTTGGAGTGGTTCACTTAGGCTTATCTGTCACATTGGTTGCATCACTGATTGAAGGGAAAATGGAGGGAATAATGAAGGACAGGAAGGAGGGAAAGGGGCGAAGGAAGGACAGGAGCAAAGTGCAAGATGATGAATTAAGTTGCAGACAGTATTGCGTTTGCCAGGGAAATCCCAGGGATGCTCTTTGGTAGTCTGTAGGTGTTGTTTGCCCTATTACAGAAGCTCTTTCTGCCAATTTTATCCTGTTAATGCACAACTCCTATCCATCAGTATAGTCCTGTAAGGATATGGGAACTGTCCACCTGAGAACTGACTTCTTTTTGACATTCAGATTTGTGCCTCTTTAGGTATGTTGGCATGTAGAAATGAAGACATTTTAATAATTGCCCATCCATCCTCCCCCGTCTTCTTCCTAATGTTCCCACTATATTTCTAAATAATCTGACTGACAGTCCCCACTTAAGCTGCACTCTCATTCTTGCTTTTTTCTAACTCCATCAAACTCCTCCCCCTCACTCTGTCTCCACTCTCACAAATCAGATTATATAATAACATCATATATATTTCTGTCTCTAACAGTGTCTTCAGCGTCTCACTTTCCGTGTCCTGACTCATCCCGCCTCTCCTTCAGTGCTCTCTCCTTTGTCTGTGTCTGCTTGCATACCAGCGGCTTCATTTCTCAGCTTTGCCATTGTCCATCCTTGTACGAAACTCTGTCCCTGACCCATGTCCTTCCTTCCTCATCTCCAACTCTTTCAGGCCACGGTGGGACCTCAGCTTAATGGGGCTGGAAGCCAGAATCAATCCTAACGAGTTTTAATCTTTGACCGAATCTACAGGCGATCGTTAATTAAAATAAGCCCTGCTCATCTCCCCCCCCGTGTCTGTAAACACATTCATTTATAAATGCCTGCGGGGGGAAGAGGAGAGGGGAGGAGGAGGTGAGAGGATGAAGAAGAAAGCAACGGGAGATGGGTAGACTGGAGGGAGGAGCAGAATTTGGCTGGGAAAAGTCAGTGTACGCCTTAGATTGAGGATGAAGAAATTAAGAGGCAGCAGGAACAAAAACTGAAAGAAATATTTGATTCTAGGCATTACAAATGTACAAGAAGTCAAGAGCTTTTTTTCTCAACATCAGTCTGACACTGTTGCCTTGTCAGAGATGTTTATCAACAGTTTGATTGACTGACGGAAAGTGTCTCAGAGTGTGACGGAGCCTCATGTCATTCATTGTGACTCGTTCTCTCGCGCTTTGCTCTGCTGTCACTCTGAACATCTGATCTGCATTAGAGGATGATTTTCTGTCCATTAGCTCAGCCATTCTCCATTAGACTGATAGTAACTCATCAGAATGGGGAGGAGGAGAGGCCAGCAGATAGCAAAGCAATGTTATTGTGTGTTACAATGTAGGTTGCAACCCTTGTTCTGCTTTCTTTGTGCTCTTTGACTCATTTTGAGTGAGCATGTAAGAGAGAGTCCTTTGTCATGAGAGGTTATCAGCTTGCGTGTCTCAGATTGAAGATAGGGGATCACTGTGGGTGTGTTGCGTGTGCGTGTATGAAGCTGCACGCATTTGTGTAGAGGATGTCTGAAGGACACACGTGACTGCCACTGACTGAGGAGGAAAGGATGTCTGGAGTAGTGTGTACTGCTATCTTTCTCCCTTTTACTTTTTACTATAGCATGACTCATTCAGGTGGTGCATGTGTGAAAATTTTGTTTGTATAGAAGACACTGCATGTATGATTTTTAAGTATGTTATCTTCTCTTTCCTCTTGTCTGTGTGCGAGAAAAGTAGACAAAGCACAAACAAGCAGACAATAAGTGACTGAGGCCCACAGAGGACATAAACTCTATTCATTGAAGGTTCTTGAGTAACGACTTCAATGTGACTGGCAGCACAGCAGAGAGTGATAAAGACAGAGGTGGGGGTGATTAGAGGAAGCCTGGGGTTTGCTCTTGACAAAACCAAAATCTTTCATACACACACGCGCACACACGCACACATGCGCACAGGTTTTTGGCCTGAGGGATGGCGGTGCGGGAGAACTGCAGCAGCTGGTCTTACAATCAATCAGTTAGTTCTGACAGAACTTTGGACAAGGTCTAGTCAATAACACAAAGCCATGCACATTCACACACACACACACACACACACACACACACAAACAAACACACACACACACACACACACATATACACATACACACACATGCGCATGCACAGCTGTGAAACAGACAGAGAAGAAAGCACAGTGGGCAAACCTGGTCAATATCTGTCAGTTAGCCCACCAGTCAGAATAAACTAAGTGTCTCCCAGTGCACACAGTGTCTAAAAGCCCAATGGAGAATGTTGTCCACAATTTCCAGTCAGCAGTAATGAGAAGTGTTACTCTTTCCATGCCATATGGTTCTAAACAGTCAGGAGAGTTTAACCTGGACTGTAGATATTGGAGCAATGTCTTGCAATGGTCACTGAGGCAACCAGAAGAACGTGACTTCTGGTGTATTCCTGTATCAAAGCAGAAATGGACATCCACTGAATACCTTGAGAGGGTTATTGAGAAATGTTGAAATGCTGAATACAGTTTGCCTTGCTCTCTCTGCTGCAATTTGTGTGGAAAAGTCAAACAAATTAAGAAAAGATTGTTAGAGGTAAGAGAGAATCCAATTTGAGTTTTGAATTGCTGTGCATGCTGTGCTTGTTAAGTTGCATGGTAGCAGAATTTGCTAAACCAGCTGTTATTACAAAACATCTCTCGGACAACGTGATATTGTCCAGGCTGCCCTTGCTCTAGCCCCAAAATGGCTGCCTTCATCATTGCTCCTCTGTCAGCCTGAGGCCAGGTTGTCAGAGGGGACACTTCCTGACAGCTTGGTCTTCATCTCTCCCAGGAGAGATGCTGAAGTCAGCCAAATCCTCAACCAGCTAAATATGCACAGTGTGACAAGATAGACGGAAACAGGACCAATTGCATTTTGGAGGCTACGATATGGTTCAAAGTATTGTGTGAGAGAAGGTTATTGAGGAATGTTGAAATGCTGAGCTGGGAATTTTGCATTCAGCCTCACCGAGTTGTGTCACTCTGTGGCCTGACTCGATTGTTGAACCAGCCCATACTTCCTCGCAGGCAGCCATGCCAAACTGCACACTTGTAAATTCTAAAGATGCGGACTTTAGAAGTCCAACAACATATTTGTGTTCTTGGAAATCCATTTTCTATAATCATTTCCATTGCACACTGCTTGCTCTGGGTGTTTGCTTGTTGGCTGTGGGGCTTGAAAATCCTATTTTCCCCCTGCTATCTCCCTCTGGCACTGGTAAACCGATTACTCACACAGCAACTTGACGTTCCATAAGTGCTTCTCCCCAGGCACTGTGGCTTGGCACCAGAATTTCATAAGAGTTAATGGAGTCTACTAATCAACACGCACACAAATACACACAAAGAGAGACACGCAAACTCACATGAAGGCAGGTCTGATTGATTGGTGGAGTGACAGTCATGACAGCAGTGGGATCGTTACCGACCTGGAACAGCACAACAGCCGCTGACATTACCCTCAAAGGTGGACCAGAACCTAATATCGTCTACAGAGTGGAGAGAGGGCTAGCATTGAGGCGGGGAGTGGGGGTGGTGGTGATGAGGCTGAATAGTAAAGACAGAGAGTGAAACAGTGCCCTCCTCCCAACAAAATGCCCTCTGTGACTTTTTGTCAAATTCCACTCTGATACGATGTAGGTACAATATACATATTATATAGTTGAGCAACTGCTCACATTCAAGAGCTTCTCAAGAGCTTGATGGGACATTTTGTTCGCAGTTCTGCTGTGTTAGCTAAAAATGGTCTTTCAAGCATTGTCACATTCACTGGAGATGGCTGTATTTTGAACTAACTTAACTTGGATTTCAAGTCATGTATTTGTGCTTTTCATTTCACTGCAGATAACTTTGCTCAGCCTTGTTACTTGACAAAAAAATAGTTCCTTCCCTCGATTTATCCAGACAGATATAACATTGGGTTTGCCAAGTATCATTAGTTAACAGCTTAATAGAAGCCTAAACAACTGCTTGCTTTGTAGTATTTCATTCAGGTTACTTTTATTTTACTCCCTCCAACATAATAGCCAGTTAAACAAACAACTAATTTATTATGAATATTTATTATATATAAATTATATATATTATATAATAAATATAGACATTATATATATTTATTATTTACTGACCCTCCAAATTGAATGTGTGGGGTGTTTACATTCCCTTGCAATATGGCTAGAAGTCTTTCTGGGTCCCAGGGTATCACTTTACCTGCAAATTCAGCTGTGGCCACCAAACTCATCACACACTGCAGGGCTGTCCTTGGTGGCTTGCTGGGGCCAGGTTGTTAGAAGGGACACTGCCTGACAGCTCGGTCCTTATCTCTCCCTTGGAGAAAAGCTAAAGTCAGCCAAATTCTCAACCAGCTTCAGGTAATTATGTATTTTTTCCTGGCATTTCAGAACATATTGAGACGCTCTAGATGGACAGGTAGAGATGAAAACACACAATAGGATAAACTCGGTGGTTTACTTTTGTATTCAGGAAACATAAAATAGAAAAACTAACTGAAAATGCTTTCTCTGTATAATCTGTAAAATCCAGTTTGCCACGCATGACCAAGCGTGATATTGAACTGTTACTCTTAAATTCACAGCTTACTCAGCAGCAGTAATACCCGATTTTGAACTAATATTACATGTAATTATATAGTGGTAATGAAAAGTGTACTTGAACAAAGTCATAGAGTAGCATCTGTCTGAAGGTTGTTTTTTTTTTTTTTCAGTGTTTTTTTTTTTTTTTTTTTTTTTTTTTTACAACCACAAGATGTTTGCTTCTAATGAGGGTGAATTAAGGAGAACGTTATGATGCACACTCAGAGAAAGTCATTAAAAGGGGTAACGATTATTAATGAGGCCAGTATAAAATTCATGCACTAAAATATGGGCCTGTTGTTTTCTTCCTGTGTGCTCATGACTGAGAGAGGCTCTGCTGGATTTTGGCATCAAAGGAGACATTACTGACGGTGTACGATGGCACTCCTGACACTCTCACTTAATTAAAGTTTCATATTTTATGTGGGATAATAAGCCTGTAAACGTATCACAATGCTTTGACATGCCAGTCATACTCTTATTTACTGTACTGTCTGGCTGCATGTGTATGTGATATGTCTGTGTACATGTGCATGTATAGTAGGAAGTCTGTGGCTCTCAAGCTCTTCCACCCCTCCTTTTTTTCTTCTCTTCTTCACTTTTTATTCTAATTATCAATTTATTCCTGTTATTTTTGCTATGGGCTCCATGGTGGAATATTTATGTATTATTTATATCAAGGCTGTGATGATGAAATCCTGGACATTCCTTTTAAAAGTGATGGCATGATGGCTCATTTTAGTATTCTGTAACAATCCAGCTTCATGAAATATTCTGATTTACTAAACTGAGGGGCCACCAAATCTCTCGTTGAATCTTGAATGTTTCGGCACTCTTTATTTATTAGAAAATAATATATTTGGCTAGCAAGTATCTCATTTTTAGCTTTCACTGACCATTGGTTTTGCCAGTTAAATGAAGTGACAGCAGATTATATTTCCTATTGCGGATTAACAAACAATTCCATATGTAGCTTGCCAAAAGGTAAAAATTAAACTTATAATGTAAAGTTTCTGCGCTCTCTGTAAGCTGGTGTCTATACTCAGCCAAAGATTGTTAGAGAAGCAAATGGCACTTTCAATGAATGAGTGGACTGTGTGTTTTTGCATCTGAATGAGACCGAAGGAGTCTTCTTTGGTAACAGAATCTACTGGATTGTATTTTCATTTGTCTCTTTTTGTCCATATCTCAAGAATTTGACTTAATAGTTCTGATTTGTGACCTCCCATATTTGAAGAACACAGCTTGTAGAAGAAGCCCAGTATTTAGGCTAAACACATTATTTTAATTTGTCAGATACATCTTTAAAAAAATGTATATCTTATGTTGCTCCTCTAATCAAATAAGCTGTAGCTACTGGTTGTTGTGAATATTATTTGGGATACCACACAGAACTGTAGCGCTTGGACTTCTGAGCCAACAAAATATCACTACAGGTCTCAAATCTTACAAATGTTGAAAAATGATTCCAAGTGTACTCAATAAAGGAACTGAAAAGAATCTGATTCAGTGGGCAAAGTTTGAATCAATTTGATACTGGAATATTTGAATACCAGCTCATCACCATCCAGCAATTAATTGTACTTTACTGTGTTTAAGTTGTCCTTAAGTTTCACTTGTTTGGTTTAGTGCGTGGTCACAGTGGTTGCATTTATAGCTCAGGCAGTCTGTTAACAGTACAGGGGAAACACCCCAGTTGTGTGTGCCTTTGTGAATGTCTTGAAGTGTTTGTGGGAGTGTCTTTGTGTACAGTACTATATCTCATTGATATTCCTGAGTAGATCATGACATTAGGGAGTCATTAGAGTTTGACAAAAGAGGCAGAGATATATTGCAGATTCTTCCCACCACTTCTCTCACCTTCACGTTTCACCCACCTTCATCTCTCCTCTCCAACTTTCTCCTCCCTTACATGCCACACTTTTATGAATGAGAAGTAGTATTAGTAATGATGTTTTCCCATTTTAACCCTCTCCTCTCCTTTCCTCTCCTCTCCTCTCCTCTCCTCTCCTCTCCGTTTCCGTTTCCGGTGACTGTGAGTGTGAGTGGTGGTGGTGGTGTGTGAGTGGCGCGGAGTTTAAACTGGTTTTCTGGTCTGTTTTTCAACTGGTGTTTCCACTGTTTTCTGTTGCATTATCAGGTAAGACAGTTTTTCTTTATTCGTCTGTAACATTAGCTGCTGTCAGGAGGTATGGCGTCTGCGACGCCTCCTCCAACTATCCGGCATGGTGCTCGGATAGTTCCTCCAGACAGTTCAGTCTCCGTGGAGGAGGTTCTGCTGGCAGCAGGTGAGCAGGTAGGACATGACAACATCTTGTTTGCCTCTCGCATGAACAAGGCGGTTGTCGTGTTCCTGAAAAGTGAACCTCACGTTTTTCAGTTGATTGAGAGCGGCGTGTTCATCGGGGACCTGTTTGTGCAGGTCTCCCCGCTGACAGCTCCCTCAACGCGGATCACCGTATCCGGTGTTCCGCCGTTCATTCCAAACGAGCTAATAGAGAAGGAGCTTCGCCGGTTTGGAAAGTTTGCCAGCGGGTTTAAAACTGTGAGTTTGGGGTGTAAAGACCCAAAACTGAAGCATGTCCAGTCTCTGAGGAGACAGGTGTTCATGTTCCTGGACTCGCCGACACAGACTTTGGAGGTGTCTTTCCGTGTTAAACAAGGCGACGCTTCTTACATGGTGTATGCGAGTTCAGGACAGATGAAGTGTTTTGAATGTGGTGATGTGGGGCATAAACGGTTTGCGTGTCCACACAAGCAGCAGGGGGAGAATGCGAGCGCCGGAGCAGCGGGTGTGGTCGCTTCCGCGGCTGGCGGGTCTGCGACCGGCGCGCCGGAGGCCGATGCCCCCGCGGGAGCTTCGGCTCCGGAGACTAATATGAACAATGAGTTGGTTGTCAGGGAACAGGAGAGCTCCACTGCTCTCGGAGATAACAGTGCTACGATGAGCGTGACTGCAGGTCAGGAGTCTGTAGATGTGGTTGGTTCGAGCGCCTCTCAGGCGGCTGACAATAACACGGTAACAGGGCTGGTTGAGAACAAAGGAATTGTCCCAAAGAGTCATCTTAATCAGGAAATGGCCTTCAGTGATGAGAACTTGCTGTGTAACAGCCAGGCCTCATGTGCACGGGAGGACATGGATGATGAATATGAGTCAGACAATGTGTCCATCTCTGAGGCACCCTGCATGAGCACTGACCTGTACTCTTTGGAGGAGATAAATTTGTTTTTGGATGAAACTTTCAAAAAATCTGTCAAAGTGGAGGATTACTTTAGGGATACTGACAAATTCATTAGATCGGTGAATGTACATAAAAGACAAGTGGGTTTTGACCTGCTGGATGAAAAAAAGCGTTTCCGTCTTAAAAAACATATCACCACTCTGAGAAAAATCAGCGGTAAAACCAGAAGAGTCAAAAAATGAAATGATGATGCATCACTGGGTGTTTCTCTCTCTCCTCTGTTTTTTAACTGTTTCTATCTGTCTGTGTTCCTTCTCTGGCCTATCTATGAGGAGCCTTAAAGTAGGGTCTCTTAACATAAATGGTGGGAGGGATAGACAGAAAAGGGCTTTAATATCTGAGATCTCAGATCAAAAAAAGATTGATGTGTTGTTCTTACAGGAGACACATACAGTCATACAAGATGAGACAGACTGGGGTCTGTGGTGGAAGGGTTCCCATAGGCTTAGCCATGGAACAAATTTTAGTGCAGGAGTAGCTGTTCTTTTTAGAGAAGCTATCACTATATCTTTCTTATCTTGCACAGAAGTAGTTAAAGGCCGTTTGCTCGTTGTTAGAGCATCCATAGAGGACTCAGTTTATTGTTTCGTCAACATCTATGCCCCAAACAGTGGAAGAGAGAGAGTAAGATTTTACACCCAGCTAAAAAATGAGTTGATAATGCATCAGGAAGAGTATATTATTATTGGTGGTGATTTCAACTGCACTTTAGATTTCACTGCTGACAGGATTGGCGAAGAACCCCACCCACAGTCATCTCAGACCCTGAGCAATGCCATGCTACATCTGGACTTGCTTGACTCTTTTAGAATAAAACATCCACGTTCCCGACAGTACACATGGGTGAGGGTCTGCAACAACCAGGTTTGTGCAGCCAGATTAGACAGAATTTACATTTCAGAAACTCTCAGCCCTAGATTGATTTCTTGCAATATAAATCCAGTTGGTTTTACTGATCACCACTTAGTGACAGTGGAAATAGCATTTTCATCAGGTGCACGGGCTAAGTCCTGTTGGCACTTTAATAATAAATTGCTGCTTGACAAAGTCTTTTGTCAGGATTTTGAACGGTTTTGGAATCACTGGAGAACTCAAAAAGTAAAGTTTTGTTCCCTTAAGTTGTGGTGGGAGGTTGGAAAAGCACAGATACGTGTTTTTTGTCAGCAGTACACCTCCTATTCCTCTGCTAGGATAAAAAATGTAATTAATGACCTGGAGTCTGATATCAAGAGCATCGAAGAAGGCTTGAATAGGAGTGTAAATGACATGAGTGGCCCTCTGCTGGAGAAGAAAAGGTCGGAGCTGAGCTCACTCTTGCAAGAGAGGGTTAAGGGAGCCCTTGTTCGATCCCGGTTCCTTCAGCTCAAGGACATGGATGCCCCAAGCTCTTTTTTTTTCAACCTTGAGAGATCGGTGGCAGAAAAAAAGCTAATGACATGCTTAAAGCTACCAGGGGGAAGCATTACTACTGACCCAGCTGTGATGAGGAAGCATGCCATGGACTTCTATGCAGGCCTGTTCAGATCAGAACCCTGTGATCGGGAGTGTCGTGAGGAGCTTCTAAAGGATCTTCCTCAGCTCAGTGCAGAGGAGAAAGCCGATCTGGACAAAGAATTGACTCTGGAGGAGCTAACATCTGCCGTCAACCAGTTGGCATCTGGACGAGCACCAGGGATAGATGGCCTGCCTATAGACTTCTTTAAAACCTTCTGGAACATCATGGGTCGTGACTTGCATGGAGTTTTTATGGAGTGCTATAAAACTGGTTGTCTTCCGGTGTCCTGTCAGAGGGCAGTACTCTCCCTGCTGCCCAAGAAGGGGGATTTGGCACTTTTAAAGAACTGGAGACCAGTTGCCTTGCTCTGTTCTGACTATAAAGTACTGTCTAGAGCTCTATCCAATAGACTTAAAGAAGTACTAGGCAATGTTATCCATATGGATCAGAACTACTGTGTTTTGGACCGGAATATCATGGATAACATTTTTCTAATTAGAGATGTCATTGATGTGTGCAAATGTCACAATGTAAATATTGGTATTGTTTCTCTAGACCAGGAAAAAGCGTTTGATAGGGTGAATCACTCATACTTGTTCTCCACGTTAAGGGCTTTTGGCTTTGGTGATGGGTTTGTGTCTTGGTTGGGTTTACTTTATTGTAATGCACAGTGCTTGGTGAAAATAGGGGCAGGGTTGAGCCGACCAATCTCTGTACAGCGGGGCATAAGGCAAGGTTGTCCCATCTCTGGCCAGTTATATAGTCTAGCAATTGAACCTCTGCTGTGCAGGTTGAGGGATCGGCTCAGCGGTTTCTCTTTGCCTGGGTCCTGCGGGTTTGAACGTTCCTTAATATTGTCTGCTTATGCAGACGATATAAATATTTTTGTGTCCAACCAGGAGGATGTTCAGTGTCTGCAAGGCGCCTTGTCTCTTTATGAGAAGGCAACATCTGCACGGGTGAACTGGGCAAAAAGTGAGGCACTCTTGTTAGGGCAATGGAGGGATCGGGCAGTACCTTTTCTGCCTGGAGGTCTCAAATGGGAGAGGGAGGGGCTGAAGGTGTTGGGAGTTTTTTTGGGCACTGAGGGGTACAAGTTAAGGAACTGGGAGGGAATGAGGGAGGAAGTGTGCGCTCGGTTGTCTAGATGGAAATGGTTGCTGCCCCAGCTGTCTTATAGGGGAAGAGTTCTGGTTGTTAATAACTTGGTTGCCTCGACTCTCTGGCACAAACTTATCCCTCTGACACCGCCGAGGGGCTTCATAGAGGACATTCAAAGGACAATTCTGGACTTTTTCTGGTCTGGTAAGCACTGGATCCGGGCAGCAGCCTTGTGCTTACCTGTAGCTGAGGGTGGGCAAGGACTTGTTGACATCCAGTCCAAAGTTGCTGCTTTTAGACTACAGACAGCGCAGCGGATCCTTTACAACAGTGGTCCAAGCTGGCTAGACACAGCTCGGCTGCTCTTGAGAAGAGCTGGGCGTTTGGACTACGATAAACAACTGTTCCTGGTAGAGAGTGCAGATCTTGATCTGTCTGGACTTACATCATTCTATAGTTCCGTACTGCAGGCCTGGCAGGGGTTCAAGTTCCAGCGTGCAGGCAATCAGACTCCGGGTATGTGGGTTTTTGAAGAGCCATTGTTTTGTAATGGTTTCTTGAAGACTCTAGCCCTGCAATCTGCCAGCCTGCGGACCAGCCTCAGAGGTGCTGGTTGCACCAAAGTTGGACATTTGATGAAGCTGACTGCTGTGCCGGTTAACGTCCGGAGAGAGAGGAGTAAAATTACTTCCATTCGTTTGTTTAACAGGGTGGTGGCAGAAGTCTGTGAGGCTTTTCCACCCCATCTAAGACCCTTTGTAAGAGACCGAACCCTGTGCGAACAATGGAACGAAGGCAGTGAGTACAGTTTCCCCGCTCTGTCTGTTTCCCCTGCAGTGGGGGAGTGGAGGGAGAGGGGGGGACGGCTGCTGTCTCTCACAACACCACACCTGGACAAGTTCAAGGATGTAGGGAAGAAGGATCTGTACCTGATCTGTGTTAAAGTCCTCCATCTCCGGTCCCTCTCTGAAGTTAGGGAGTCGGGGTGGACTGAGTTCTTTGGCCCAGACGCTTCCCCGAAGGGCAGCTGGCGGTCCCTGTACAAGCCGCCCGTTGAGAAGCGGACAGCAGACCTCCAGTGGAGGGTTGTACACGGTGCAATAGCTACGAACAGATACAGAGCGCACATAGATCCTGGGGTGGGAGAGGAGTGTGTGTTCTGTTCACAGACTGAAACCCTTGAACATTTGTTTGTTCAGTGTCATAGACTAGAATCACTGTTTGAACTGTTAAAAAGGTTGTTTCAGGGATTCGGGGTGTGCTTTTCCTTTGATTTATTTATTTTTGGTCCTAAATATTGTGCAAAGGAGAAATCTGTTTGTACTTTGTTGAACTTTTTATCTGGGTCGGCAAAGCTGGCTATCTGGCTGACACGCAGGAACAAGACCCAGAGTTCTGGGTGCTTGGACCTGGTGCCAGTCTTTGAGGGACTGTTAAAGTCTCGACTCAGGGTGGAATATGTTTTTTATAAAACAATGGACAAGTTACAGGACTTCATACGGGTGTGGGCTGTGGGGGGGGTGTTGTGCTCTGTGGAAGAAGATGGGGAGCTGAGTATGAAGCTATGAGTTGATGGTTGATTGTTTTGAGTTGTTTGAGATCCTTTGTTCACGTTGAAAAATGTCGTGTTTTTTTTGTTTGTTCATGGTGTTGTTTAGCGAAGTGGTTTAATAAAGGGACTTTGAAAACCAAAACCTCTCCTCTCCTCTCCTCTCCTCTCCTCTCCTCTCCTCCTCTAGGGTGGAGAAGGTGATTAAAGTGGATGTAAAGTTAATAGTTTCAGCTCCAGCCCTCATGCCTGGGTGGGCACAAGTCATGAGTGTACTGGGCACAGTGATGGAAAATAATGTGTGTGTATATGTGCAGGGGTTGTTTGTCACTAAAGGAGATTTATTCATATTAGCCCTTCAGTTCAGTGAGGGTGGCAGGGTGAACTCAGACTAAGGTCGTACAGTTAAGGCAGTGAAACACATGCATCTTTCTGCTTATCAGATGTATTCTGCAAGAGATAAGTCGGTATTAAAGAACATACAAGAAAATAACAATGTAAGATAAATAATGTAAGTAAAAATGTTACCCTTCATGCATTGTGCTATGAAGTGACATATACAGTGCAGACAGACCATCTGGTGTACTTCCAGGGTGAATCATTTCTAATGCAAGAAGCTGCCCTTTATTGTCATTCCAAAGTTATGAATTTTTAACATTTCAGTCTGTTAATAGTGGATAGTGCCAAAATGAAATATTTGTGAAAATAATCACAGACTAACATCACTGAGTTTATCTGTTAATATGATGTTACATGCACATATGTCCACTCCTAATCAGGTTTTATGTTGTTAAATACTTTAATTTTTTTTAAATTGTTCATGCAGTCATCTATACTTTGGTCGGTGGTGTAGCTATTTTGCTACACCACCGACAGCACCCTAGCTATTTTAAGTTGTTCAGCCTGCTTTAAGTATAGCGTTGTGAGACCAAACACTAGTAATTACTGGGATGCTGTTTGGGTTATGTTTTCTGTTGACAGAAAAAAGTTACAAATATCATGTTTTGTGCTTATTGCTTTCAGTTTTTAGACTGAGCTAAATTTGAGTTGATGAAGAAACAGCAGGTGTCCTTATGCATGAAAAAATAAGTTTGCAATGATTACCCACAGAGGAAACTGCATCATTTACATACAAACATGCTGATTATCATCAGCACAAACACACGTACATACATGCACAGAACATAATCTGCAGTCATTTTTGTACAGTGACTTTTAATATCCAGTATATATATATATATATATATATTTTTTTTTTTTAAACCCAAAACCTGTGTATTTTATCATATCTTTAGTGGACAAAAGATGAATAAAATCATATAATCTCATCTCAGTTGTTGGAATGTTACAGTGATGGCACAGTACATTAATGTGTATGAATAAACAATTACAGGACAATGAACAGTTCAAATTTCCCCTCTTAAATGTGCTTTTAATTTGTAATTCCTAGGCATATGCTAAAAAATCCCTGAGCTTAGTGTGAAGCAGATCAAAGATTCATTGTCTCCTATGTGTGTGTGTGTGTGTGTGTGTGAGAGAGAAAGAGAGAGCGAGAGGAGGACAGAAGTCATCTCTAGAGGCTTGCTCAGTCGTTCCCTCTCTGTGATAGTGATCATGGGATAAAAACTGAAAACAGAGCCTAGTCACCAGGCCTCAAATCCTTTTTTCTCTGCACCTCTCCCATTTCTATCAAAGACTTCCAGAAAAAACATGTCTAACATGCAGTCAAATGTGATCAGGGCAGGCAGCTAGACAAAAATACACACTGCAGCACAAACACATGACTATGGGCACCAGCAATTTAATAAGCTCAGATACGACTCTGAAGGTCAATTTTTGACAAAAATTAAATAACTTCAAACTTGGAAGGCACTGATATCATCTGGTCTTGTATCTCCTGTATTTTTTTATTAACAGGGTTTCCAGGCAGTGAACCAAATCAAAGTTTAATGGACTAATGCAACATCCATTTAGTGAGTAGGAGAGGATCCAACTGTCAGTTACTTGAGACACAGCAGACACACACAGGGCAAACACACACAGGTGAGACTGATGCCCATTGATTTGTTGACTCACAACTATAATAACACAGCTGCTCTCTGTCAGCACCTCCAAGCAGCTAGAAAAGAACCTCTGTCACCGCTTGCCTGCCTCTTAGTCTGACTTTATGTCTGTGTAATGCTTATGGGAAATATTTTTAGCACCTCTGTCATTTTGTCTTTGGATGAGGTGTGGTATTACAAAGGCTGGAAGAGGAGAGGATGGGGATGATTACATGAAATTATACAGGTGTTCTTTATAAACTAGTCACTCTTAGTAAATTTGACTTTTATAATGATACACAAAAGGCAAAAAGTTTGATAGTCTGATGTCCTCATATACAACACACCACACCAATATGATGACAACTGAGTGATTGACTCCAGTGCTCCTGCACTTACACTTTATTGGTGGTATTGCCTACTGCTTTTTTTCTCTCAACTGTTCATCCCTCATCCAACATGTTTCCGTCACAGTAACATATTTGGCCTCACTTTGGGCTGCAGAACTGTAGATCTGGAGACAGCTGGATGACGTTAATATGTCTTCATGAACCTCAGCCATTGTTAAAGTGGGTCAAAATGTACTTGGGCAGCTGCTAATATCAGTTGCACTAATATAGAATGTGTGGTAAGTAGTGAAGTGATTTTAAGTGTCTCTAGGATTTGGGTATGGTGAGGAAAGTACAGGATACTTTCAGTGCTGGATGCATCTTACTCCTAACCTTAGTCCCACTACTCTGGTCCTTGGAGGAATGCATCTTTGAAAATCTTCATTGAGAGCTTACATTAGATATGAATTACATCAACGTGCATGTCCACTTTCAGTCTCTGGAATGGCTTCATGTGTCATATGTATCTGTTCTTTGTGCCCTTGAGTCAGAGACAGAGATGCTGTTATCCCTGTAACAGAGGTAAACTGTATCTTCCTGTTCCTTGGTTCTTCACCTCTTGCTTGCCCTTATGTTTTAAGGGAGACAGTCAGCTACAGAGGAAAACACACAGGAAGGACAGATGCGACAGATTGTGAGTGCATGTGTGCGTGCTATGCCTTCAACAGAGACGTTGAGAACAGAAACGGACAGATGTGTGTTCCTCTTTCCCCAAGTCTGCTTCTCCTCCTTGGCTGTGCCTTTATAGCAGCAGAGATGAATTGGTCCCTCCATGTGTCTGTTTCATAGCAGCTCCTTAAACAATCCTGTGCACTGCTCTTCACTTTGCTTTGAGTTAGACAGACAGTCTAAAGATAGAAGGGAACCATGAGGACTGCACTACTGCTCTGCTCTAATAAGCAATGATTGGTATTTTTTGTGGTTTTTTAATGTCTCAAACTTTGAAATAAGAGCTGAACCAAGCCTGTTGATAGGCACCGCTCTCACTGCTGTTTACTGATTATGCATGATACGATTCTCTCGCCATGGCGTTAAGGATCACTTATTATCAGTAATCATGTATATATGCAGTTGTAGCCTTTCTATAATTTGAGAATTAGTGTTATACAATTTACAATAATAATTTCTGCACTATTCATATAAATGAGCAGCTCCCCGGTGTCTCTCCTAGGAGAATGTGTAGCACACAGGAAGTGATGCCTTTAGTGTGACTTGCAGCATCAACAGTTTCTTCTGTAATAAATACAAAAGAAAAATTTGGTAGTTAGCATGAGCAGTGACAGTTACCGTGGTTGACCAGACAAAAAAATTGGGTATTATCATGAAGCAGTCTTTGGAAAGTTGTGAAAACACCTTAGCGATATAAGAGAGGATCTCATAAACTGCTGCTTTAACTGTGTGGGTGTGTGTGCATACAGTAGGAAAGTGATGAATGGTGTTGGCAGCTGCTCTTACTGTCCTGATTGTGTGTGTGTCTGAGTGAAAAAAAATTAAGGTTTAGAACAAGAGAAGGACAGATACAAAATGCTGGTCAGTGCTTTCTCTTGGCACAAAAATGAAATTATATGTCTTAAGGGTTTTAGGAGGTTCGGTAATGCTGAGGACACTGTTCGTCCCTCATTTGTTAGTCCAAGTGCAGGCCATCTTGGCTCAGTAGGAAATCCTCCTCCTCTCTCCCTCTTTTGTCCTCCAACATCCCTCCCTTTCTCTGCTGAATTTGCGACCTGCACTGTGGCAGTGATGACAGAAAAGCTTTGACAATAATCCTCTTGCCTCTGTTCTCCTCCTCACCTCCTTTATCAGCCCCTCGCCCTCAGCCAACGCAACAGCGACTGTTTTCTGCCACAAGCAGACAGCCGCTGTGTCAGAGTGTAGGTTTCCTCTCAGCTCACTCAAGTAGGAGTGCTTTTCACATTGTATTATGAATGTAAGTGATATGCTATAGTGTGATCAAAGACACTGGATTGTATACACACACACAAACGTTATTTTTTTATGGTCCCTATAAAAAATAACAATTTATACCATGGATTCTCAACATTATGCCCCCCCCACTCAGCCAGAGGGTTTGCCTGTATCATCCAGGAAACACACACAACCGCCATACACACTTGAAGTCCTCTTTTAAGATGGTTGTTTGACAGCAATAATGCATGCACATCAATCAGAGCTTTAATAACCACCTGCATGAGGAAATGGAACAAAACGCAGAGAGTAGAGCTTTCACTTTGGCAGAAATTTCTGTCAGACTGCCAAGCTGAACTTCAGATGAACTTTATGCATTGTACTTTCTCCCTACCTTTTGCAGCCAAAGCTGTTTTTCTTAGGATGCGCTGTTCAGAGCATAATAGGCCAGTTCTCGTTATTGACTCCTTCTAGGTGTGAGTCATACTTGAATTGTTAGACTTACAAATGGGGGGATTTTTTTCTTTTTGGCTGTTCTCGTGTCTGTGTCTTTCTGACCTTGTTGAAGTTTGGCATTTTGAGCATAGCACTTTGAAAAAGTTATAGACAGATGGGAAATCAGACTGGGTAATAGCCCAATGTGAAAGTATGGTTTCAAACACACGCCTACATGCACACATCCACACATAAATGTGTGCGGGCACATACACATGCATAGACGCCGTTCCTGTGTAAATCTTATAAAACTGTGACATTTCTCAGCGGTACACCTCCCTCTCTCCTCTCCACCCATCTTCTCCTCCTCTGCTCCTATTCAGCTGCGTCCTGATGGGGGAGCCTGTTTGTCTTATCACCCTCTGCCAGCTGCGGTTCGGATTTGGGATCTAGGGGTCTCTCCTTCCCTCTGCTCTCCCCACGCTAAAAGACAGGGGGACAATAATTTGGCATGCTTCACACCCACTCATAAACAATTACAGCACACATGCAGGCTCGCAAAGACACACTGACAAATAGCATGCAGACGCACACATGCACACATTCATGGAGCTCATCCAGATTTCATGGCTGCAAGTTGTGTGGACCCTAGAAGCAAAATAATAATACTGAAGAGGAAATATTGTCTGACTCCTTTCACATGGCTCTTTCCCCTTTACCCTGTCATTAGATACTCTCTTTGCTAGACTCTGTAACGCCACCTGCTTATGGCTGTTAATGACTACAGCCACTCTGTATTCCCCCATTGTGCTCACACACTTCAGCACCTTAATGATCCACCTGTACAATGTGTGTGTTTCTTTGCCTGTGTATATGCATGTGTTTGTGAGTGTGTGAGGTAGCCAAACTGCTGGAGGGTTGCCCCCTGTGTATATGAGCCAATTATCTTTACTTACTTCTCTCCCAACGACTACTTTGAAATGAGCACAGAGTAGGTGGAATAGAGATAACTCTGGCAGCCACAAGGAGCATGTGTGCTGGCGTGTTTGTGCAAGAGGCCAGAGGTTGGAGCCAATCATTGAGATGGCTCTGGCAAGAAATGAGCCTGAATTTGGATAGTCTCATTATTTGGATTACAGCTCCTGCAGCAGATAACTTGCCTTATTATTGGTTTTTGATTTAATTATTTAAACCATGCATATTACTCATGTCCTTTTATGTGCCCACATTTCTACACTGCAATCTCAGAAGGGATGGCTGACATAGCATTGTCAAACTTAAAAAAAAAAAAAAAAAAAGTGACCAGAATGAGTAGAATTAGGAAAAAAACAAACAGATAAATAAAAGATGGCAGAAACAGGATACTAGTGCTGTAATTCAAAGACAATGTCAAGTTGGTTTTATTAATGTATGTCATAACAGAAACTAGTTGAAGGTACTTTACATATACAGCAGGTCTAGAGCATACTATTTACAATATTATTTACGGAGACCCAGAGACCCAACATTCTCCCATGAGCAAGGTCTGGTGACAGTGGCAAGAAAAAACTTCCTTTCAGCTTTAAGAAACCTCAAGCAGAAGCGGGCTCTGGGTGGGCAGCCATCTGCCTCAGCCAGTTGAAAAGTATGCAATTGTACCAAGCTGTGCATTGCAACATGAAACATATCCCAGCTTTGACATGGTTGGATAGTCTCTGGTGGATCTATTTCCTGTCTTTACTGAAACATTCAGCATGAAAATTGTTGCATGACCTGTGCATGGTCTACCAGAACAAACTAAATGTTGCATCAGTTGGAATTTTTATATTGACGTTGAATTACATGACTTTAAATTGTCATATTAAATTGATAGTAGTTCATTATAATTACAGAACCAGATTTATTGTCCAGATCAGATTTTTTTTGTTTGTTTTCTTTTCCAGAAAAGCTATGATAAAAAAAATATAAGCCACCTGCCTAACAGACAGCAAGTTTGGTGAACAAAGTCAAACATCTAGCAATCTGCAAAACCAGATATCTGAACCTGCATTTATTTTTTGCCACTAGGGAGCAGCACAACAAGCTGTTAATACAACTGACTGACATAATATCCCGTCATAAAGTTGATAGGAAAGGTATCATTTATTTGGAGTTGTGTTGGTGAAATTAAGCCCAATGTTCAGTCTCCTTCAGGCTCTGTTTCGGTCTCCACCATCTCTTGAGAGAAATGTGTTGTTGTTGTTGTTGTTGATGTTGTTTTTTTTTTTAGCTGCTAAATACTCCACTATGTTCACCAGCTACTGTGTGTGTCTGCCGTTTGGTGCTGGACTGGTAGAGTGCAGCAGGGTTTCAGGGCATATTTGCTGAAAACAGCTCCCTGCTGTTTCAGATTGATGGCAGTGAGAGCCAAAACAATAAAATTGTGGGCTGGAAAATGAAAACATGGAGACACCAAAATGCTCTATAGAGCTTGAAGCACAGCTAGAAGACCAGGAACTATAAGTCAATGTGAAGACAATGTTACTCCATACCTGCAAGATGTGTTGTGACAGGGCTTCGTCAGCTATTTCAGGGAGTTTTACTGTCCCCTAGTGGCCAAAAATTGCTTAATGCAACTTTAGATTCTAGCTTCAGTGTGTTCAGCAGGTTGGAACAGATTGGCTTAAAAAAAGGAGAAAAAAAAGCCCAACTTTTTGCCTCAACTGAAGTCAGTAATTGGACTGTCTCTCAAGATTTTTTCCAGACATGCTTGCCCAGACCTGCCTAATTAAGCACCCACATACCTCTGACAGTTTCTCATCACTTTCGCTGTACCCTGGCCTTTTCTAATAAAATTGAGGCCTTAAGAGGTAGTGGTGGTGGTGTTGTAGCTGACAATAATGCCTTTGTTTATGCAGCTCTCCATGTCACTTTCAAATTACCTGAACACCAGAGGCAGGAGTTCCTATCCACTGGAACCTCTGTTTAATAAACAGAATTCATTCCCTCTGTCTCTCAGCATTGCCACAGGTGGGGACTGTATTGTGATGTGTTGCTGTACACATGGTCAAATGGTTGAAGTGTTTTAGCTTGTAATGCCAACTAGACTGATAAATTTGTGTTTTTTTTCTTTCAATGTTTGAATATAAAGTGGCTGTCTTTTGTTGTTATTATTCAGTTCATTTCTTTGGCATGCAAATGTGTGCACATGTGCACATGGTATTAATGCACTCTTCAGTAATCGATTTATTCTTATCAATAGAACCCAATAAACAACAACTCACAGAGGCCAAACAGCTGGTAAAAATCCAGCAGTGTTTAATACTCTGACTTGCCAACACATCACACAATCTAATTCTATCTCTATGACTGTTTCATGGCTCCATAACAAACTCAGGGATTAAGGCAGTGTTCTCACAACAAACACACACATACTGTCTGTGTGTATTTTTGTCTCTCCCTGCTGACGGTGTTTCCAGGTTTGTAATGTCTCTGAGGTGTTTGCTTAGATAAAGGTCATTCCAACAATTAACCTTGTGTGACGAGTAAGGTAGCAATATAAACAACAGGACAGCAGCCCCTCGGTAACAGGCACACAATCTGTGCTTAAACAAACACATCAATATATACCTGTACGCTTGGCACACACTCACCTGGGCTTTGATTTCAGCTGGCCGAGGGTTGAGGTGTGTGACCCAGTTCATCATATTCTTAATGCCCGTCTGAACAGCAGACTCAATCTGACAGGAACCCAACAGAACAGAGGAGCCGTACCTGCTTTGAGTCCTCGAGAAAGGACGATACAGCTGCAGCCAACAGCTTGGAGGCAAGTTAGCTTTGTTATTGAACACCTGCTGGGCTGTTACAGGGCTTTGGCTTCCAGTTCTCTGGGGTACCACAGAGCAGAAATATGTCCAGGGTTAGTTAAAGGGAAAATGGGATGTGAAAATGAAAACACCTGGAGGTGATTTTAATCAAATTAATAAAAAAAGTCTGATAGAGCTGACAACAGCTTTATACCACTGAACCTACGCCGTTTCGATAATGGTCAAATACATCTTAACTGAGTGCATGATAGTGCAACTAGTGTATAATTACAGCTTTCAGAGTTTTTGCAAATGGAAACAAAATCCTTGACTGCCTTTCTTCTGAGATCTGCCCATACTATTTCATTGAATATTTGTGTAATTACTGATTTGATGCCTGTAGTGAGTTCACTGAGCCAGGTGAAGATATTTCACATATTAACTATCAGCAGCTTCAAGAATGTCTACTGTACATGCACGCGCATGGATAGACACAGCTGGTTTGTTTTGTCACATGCAGTAGCTCTATTTCCTTTTCATATTCTATTGCCTCCTAGACTACAGTTTAGTATGCTTTGCTATACAGTCACTATGCAGGAAGCTGCTCCACGGGGAGTTGATTTCCAAAGTAACAAGACGGCAAAGTCTGAGAAACTCTGTCCCACACACAAAGTACAGTAGCTGGCAGAATGGCCTTTGTGCTGAAATGTCACACTTCTGCTCTTTCTTGCCTGGCTTTTAAATTACAATCGTTGTGACACCCAAATAGAGAACTGCACTCCTACATGCTTCATATAGAGAGCTTTTGTGATACCTGTACTCTGTACTTGTCTTGTATTACAGTGTTTCTTTTATTATAGTGTGACATGGGTTAGCATTATTACATCTTCAACTTGTTAATACAACCCCTGTAGACGCTTGTACTTTTCATCCTCCAGTTCAAGGCAGTGTGTGTGTATCATATGGAAGAGAGTAGGCACTGGCCAGTATGAGATTCTGACGTTATGTAATAATCCTAAGCAAAAATATCAGTTT
This sequence comes from Lates calcarifer, assembly GCF_001640805.2. Classification (NCBI taxonomy): domain Eukaryota; kingdom Metazoa; phylum Chordata; class Actinopteri; family Centropomidae; genus Lates; species Lates calcarifer. The sequence goes on from NC_066848.1 coordinate 7,804,823, forward strand.
CACAGTTTAGCTGTATTGTGATTAATATTTGAAATGCCTGGTGAGTAAAACAACTTTTATATAGCAGGAATGCTATGATGGAAAATATTAGTGCTTTTAAATCTTGACTTTTTCAAATCACTGTTTACCTTGAAACCGATACTTGACCCATGCCTAGTCACAGTAGGGTGGCACATTCTGTCAGGTAGAGAATACCTATCACAATAGGGTAGCACATTCAGCTTGTACGGTATGACGGAAAATATTGATGGTTTTGAAAATTTGACTTTTTCAAAACACGATATACCTTGAAACTGGTAACTGGCCCATGCCTAGAAGAGAGTCATACCCTACAAGAGGACAATATTTTCTCAGCCAGTAATGCTCGCTGTCAGAGGCATGACACTTATTTCTGGATCCTCACTTCCTGAGTATCTCTCTGTTGTCATTTCTCCTCGTTCGCCCACTCATTTTTATATCTAGTTTGTGTGTTTGCACACAACCTTGTGTGTGTGTGTGTGTGTGTGTGTGTGTGTTTTAAGATTTGAGTGTATTAGCTTGGATGCAGGCCTGTTTGGATAGAACTAATCTCTCCCAGGAGATATTAGAAATAATAGAAAGTTCATTCAGGATTTATGAGCAAAGCACAAACATACGTTCACGTTTACATACACACACAGATACAAACCCACACACATGACCAGTGTCCGAGTCACTTCCCATTATTCAGGACAGCGAAAGCTTTCTATTTCTGTCTTTAGAAATGGATGTTGTATTGCAAATGCACACACACACACACCAGCAACATCAGCAAGTTGATGGGTGAATAGGCTGCTGCACACACAGATGTAGGGAAAATTTTAATCTCCTTATATGTTGTTGATGTAAATTCACAATAATCAAACTGTATTACCAAAGAAACAGAACTGAAACAGCCATTAAATTGCTTAGTTGATTAAGAGAAAATTAATCACAACTGTTTTGATAATCGCTAACTGCTCCAACTCTGTCTCCTAGAAATGACTATACACCTAAACTGCAACAGCAAGCACCATGTATAGGAAATGTTACTGTGACCAGACAAATGTTTATTTACATTTAACCATGACAGCAATGCTTCCCTAACCAAAGAGCTTTTGTTGCCTAAATTTAATAACAGACAGGGCTGTGGATGTGAACCTCAGTCTCTGGTGTGACAATCTGCTGCTGTTAATAAATGTACCACTTGATTCATTCAAAAGATGTGTCGATTCTAAAGTGAATCCTGAAGTGACTTGGTGGTGTGGTCATCTGTCCTTGGCCATCTCTTTCAATAAACATGTCACCGCAGCACTATAGAAATAGTAGGTGTTCCTGCAGCGACAGCTCTCTTTATCCGTCTTTGTTTTGGGACTGTCAGAATATTTTGTTTCTTCCTGAGACAATCTGCCAGTATACAAACAGGAAAACTAACTGTCCTCTGCCTACAGTATGCTAATATGGAGGCTGGTTAAATCAACCGTGATATAAAACTCTCAGACATCCTGACGATGTTTTGTGTGTTTGCAGGAGTGGGAGAGCCTTTTTCTCACCACCTCCTGGCCCTCAGTCTTTGTGCATGAATCAGAAGGATGGTTTCTCCTGATCTAGTTGAGTATGTGTCATCGTGACCACCTTTTCTGCAAAGGGAAACAATAGAGATATTTGTATGTGTTGGAGAATTTAAGAGTGAGGGGATGAGGCAGGAGGAAAGCAACAGAATGTTAAAATTGTGCATGTAATTCACTGCATCATTCATCTTTGCAGCTGTTTGTGAATGCTCCTCTCTGTTTTATTCTGTACCTACTCTCAATTAGACTGACTCTCTCTGAAACTGCCTTTTCATTTTTTTCTACTGTTGCCTTTTTGTTTTCCTCTTCCCTTGTCCTTGTCCATCCTTCCAAACTGTGTGTCAAGACTTAAGAAGCAGAAAAAAGGACGAGAGAGAAAAGATTGAGTCAGAGATAGTGGGTGTAATAGGCAAAATTGGTTGGCAGAGATGGGTCGATAAGAGGGAGATGGATAAATGAACATGAGAGAGAAAAAACCCAAAGCACCCTTTTATAGCTGCAGCGTTAGGGCCCATCCTTTTCATGGGAAAAGTACTTTTGGAAAGTTTTGGAATGGAAATGGTTCTGCAGAAGAGTGCTTCACAGTGAAGCCAGGAGACTTAGTGGATTGGGAACAAGGGGCAGCACTGCTGCATTTAATATCAGCCACACTATATATTATAGATAAAGTAAAGTTGTGAAGCCTTGAGAGTTTCTTTTCCTCCATCACTGGCCTGCCTGCCTCACCTCTCCTCTGTCACTTGTGCAGAAAAAAGGAGGGTAAGCAGCAGGAGTAAGGAACACAGGGTTTATATTTCAGAGGAAAAACCAGCAAGAGTAAAGCAGAAAGGAGGTATGAGGCAGTGTTGGCAGAAATGGAAATCAGAAGAATATGATAGAAAAACCTACAATACATATACTGTAAAACAGTGCTTACATAGGTTTGTATATTGGCAGTAATTAAATAAAGAAATTTTGTATTTGTTGAATCGTTAAGCACATAATATCTTTTTAGTCAGTAATGGTGCAAGTGTAATTATGACCACTTTACAATGCATAACTCATCAGAGTTTATGTCCTTGCAGGATTACATTATTTTGCAGTGAAAGAAACTGTAAATCACAATTAGCCACACATGTCATATTAACTGAAAACCAATTAACAATATATGCCAACTTAAACAGAGGCCTGACAATCACCATTTTTGTGATTGACTTTTGAAGGTAATTTAAGAGAATGTCCAGATACAAAGATGTCAGAATGCAGCTGCATTGATCATTGAATCACTGATTATAGGCAACAGTGGACACACGACACAAGGAGACACAGAGGTTGTATTGTAAGGTATTTCTGTTTTTTGTCCACCCCTTACAGCAGAGGGAAGTCATGATTAGATTAGCAGGAGTCATTGTGGAGTTTGAATAAAACATGTGTATACACACACACACACAAAAAAAATTACCTCCTGCATGTTTGACGAGACCTTTGTAGAGCTGTTATATGTTTGTTTCTTTGTCTCTGCGAAGCATCAGATACACAGGCCTGTCACAGAGACTGAAAGGAGAAAGAGCTGTGCTTCTTTTCTTTGTATTTTTGGAAATGAGCTGTTCTTTTTATGTTTTCTTATAGCTCGGGGCATCACCAGTGAAATAATGCATTAAAAAATGTCTGCTTATGTGTTTAAGTGTTGCTTGGCGAGTATGCTGGTCGGTCATTTGGTCTGTGTCCCTGATATTAGTCAGAAAATGGTTACATTTATTATTAGACTTTGAGTAATGAGGTGTCAATAACACACTGAATTTATACTTATTTCTGTCCTCATATTTCGGTCTAACATATAAACACCAAGAGAACTGAACTGAATAAATTCAACAAATATGTTTTCTCTTGAGTGAGTTATTATTATTATTAGTTTTTATTTTAATTTTTTTACAACTTCCCACCTAAAGCGTTAGAAAAGGCATAACATTTATGTAATATGTAAAATGTATAATATCACATTGGAGTGGAATGTTTGGGATTAAATTGGTGAATTAAACTTGAACACTTACCTAATGAACACTCAAACACACAAGTGCACCAGTGCCTTTTACTCTTGGAGTGGCCAAGGTATCCTTATAAACAGCACCAATGTGGTATTAAAATCTGCTCCAGACATTTGCCACAGTAATTTAACTCATTTAGACACATTCTGTGTTCTTTTCCAAAGACTTTTTTGATGAGTCGTTGTGTGTGAAAACTTTGCAATCACTTTGATCCCAAAACAGGAGATTGTTGGTTCTGTCATTTTTCCTTGTCTAGAGAAGTTTTTAATTCACAATATAGACAATGACCAATTTGGGTGAACAATAGAAGTTAACCACTCTGAATAGGTACAGGTGTTTAGGAAAAAAGAAGAGAAAGAAGCCCTAAGAGAGACGCTGGGAGAAGCAGAGCGTTTAAAAAAGTGTTAGTGAGTGAACCCAATCCAACCTACCCGCCCTCCTCCTCCTGTCAGCGATCCATACCTGTCCGCCCACTGATTTCCCATGAGCCTTTGGGTGATTGTGTGAATTCAGCCAAACTGGGCTCCTTTCTACAGAGTCACTGTTCATTCACACAAACACACATGGAAGTACACACTTGTGCGAGAACACATACTGTACACAAATGCTCGCATTAGCATTCACTCCCACACACGCACATACTCACTGTCCTCTGTGTCTTACATAACAGTTGTGTTTACAATGATGGAGGATAGATGAGCTGCTTGTTAGGAGACAACTTACAGACAACAAGTTTAGCGTCCTCTAGGAATCAGTACAATGCTAACATCAATTTTTTTCTTTGAAAGATGTTTGTCTCTATAGTGTGCATTCATGTTTACATTGGCAAGTCTGTCTAAATGCTACATCACTGTGTTGTTATAGTGGGAGTTCACCCTGGTTCACCTCTGGCTCCCTGCCCACATGGAGGGAGAAACAGAAACACAGAGAGACTTAGAAACAGAGAAAAACTATTTTCCATTGCTTCAGTCCATATGATCTCTGTGTTAGAAGCTCTAAACACCCACGCTATCATACCAGTGTCTTTAGGTGTCTCCTGTGCACAGGTACGCACTCACTCTGCAGATATAGTCGAGTGGAAGCACTTAAGCTCAGCAAGAGCGGGAGAATGAGCTCTGAAAATTGAGTTGAGAGGGAGGTGGAAAGTTCAGCAGCAGCTCGGCTGGATAGATAGACAGAGAGAGCTCCTTAAGAAAGCTGTAGATGATGTCAAGAGAAGTGAGGGATTACATTAGGAGAGTTAGTGATTATAGTAGTGTAGCATAAGTGCTGCACTTGTCATGATCAAAGCTGCTATTAGTGCTCTTAGCGAGGATCAAATTGGGCTCATGAAACATGTAACATGAGCACAAATGGAGGAAGCTGTCAAGATGGGGAGGAGGATAAGAAATGAAAGAGAAATGGCTATTTGACATATTCGGTTAATTTTTCTTAGGTGTTTGGTTGTTTTTGGTCAGTGAATGGAGAAGTGTAGGTTTGGGTTTTGCTCAAGGAGATACTGGCAGGACATATGGCTCTTTGGGGATTAATGTGACTGTCTTGGAGCGGTCACTGTAACCACCGTTCTTAGACACAAGTTCACCATGCTCTTGTGCCTGCATAACCTTTGCACTGACACATTTTTGATGAATTATGCCCTCAGGATGCAAGGTGCAAATACTTTGCCATCAATAATCCCCATCTACTCCTTCATTTTCTGAGCTGAGTCTGTGACAGCCTTGAAAATATCTCCACTGTGGCACAGAGCATGAGAAAAAAGTTGCTGCAAGCTTGTTGAAATACAAACAACACTGACACTGCATTGACACTGCATACCTGTGTCACACACACACAGACACACACACACACACACACACACACACGCCTATACACAAATGGACAGTTGCTCAGCTTCAGGCAAATCTCTCTGTAGATTCCCAATCAAGTGGACTGTGCCTAAATCATGGTGAAGGTGACCTCTTGTCCTCCGATGGTTGACAGCAACGGGACTGATCTGTCCCTGTTCTATTAGGACTGATTATATCATTTAGATACAGATGGGTCATTTAACCCAGCAGCTGTCCTCATCAGACACACCAGACTGAGCCCCCCTGGTTAATGGCTCACACAAAGCCATGAGGGGAACAGAGGCTGGCAATGAAGAGGAAACACAAATTAAATACATGGGCACCAGGGTGGCGGAGTGGATGCAGTCACCAGCGTGTTACCAAAAGGGCTCGAGCTGCCAATACCACGATTGTGTGGTCTATGATAACTGAAGCAGTATCCTGAAACCTTTTGTGTTCACTCCAGCACTCAATAATTTAAAGTTATTACAACAAAGTTTAACTTGTCCCCACCAGGGGGCATAGCAGCTCTAATTTTTATTTCTGAATTGGTCATCACCAAAGCCAGATTACTACCAGATTTCCATTTCATGTTAAATTTAAAGCATGAGTCACAACACAACATTGTCCAAATGATCATTCATCTGAGCAGCCCCATCATTTGATTTATTTATAGTTGTTTTCAAAAGATCATTCATGAACTACAATGAGTTTAGTTTAATAATTTTGGGGACGTATTTAATGGTTGTTGTACATCAGATAGGCCATATTGTCTGCATCTTTCAGCCATCTGCAGCTCCATCTCTTTTGTTTTCTGTTCATAGTTGGAGTGCACAAAGTAACACTTTTTTGCCAACATTTATGAAGACACGATCAAAGGAAAAAAAACAGTTAAAAACAGTTATGTTTGTACATTCAGCGTGAATCTCATTTTGTTTCCAGGTTGACTGATGCATACAGTGTGAGTATAGATGTTTTATGTTTTGCCTTTAAAATGTATTCATTTTGATAAGTTGACAGTGAGTTGTATGCATGGAGATGTAAACAAAGGCAGTGAACTGGAAGCCTAGTCATGTAATACTTAAGACCAGTTGGTTGCTTGCACAGTGATGATTGGTGGGCAGAGAATTGGATCATTGTGAGTCAACAATTACTTTCGTTCCTAAATCGTCCAACCTGGATAACCATATAGGTTGTTGGTCCCTACCCTGTAATATGAGCCATAAAAGTGTCTCCTGAGATAGCACCCCAAAGGTGGTAGGTGCACTGGACCTTGGTCCTTTGTTGAAGCAACTACAAGTGAGGGACAACACTAAAGTTTCAGTGCAGTAGGAGACCTTGAAATAACTAAAAAGTATTATATCTTGTTCAATAAGACAAAGTGCAAGGAGACCAGTTAAAGAAGTCCACTGAAAGTGCATAGTAAGTGCTAGTTAGGCATGTTAGGGTGTTAGAGGTGTTAGGAGAGGAAGTGCTGTCTGAGGAGATGAGAGATTCTTGAAGACAGAGAGGAACGCTCCTGCTCTAATAGCATTTGGGAGCTCATCCACCATCAGGGAACCACAAATGAGAACAGTCTGACCTGCACTTGAAAAAGTTTGCAGGGATGGCAATGCTAGACAACGATCCTTGGAGGAGGGCAGTGGCCGAAAAGGAGCAAAAGCCTGTATGATTCAGTTCAATGGATGGGTGCAGACCTAGAGGCGGCTCTGTAGGCAAGCATTAGTAACATGTACTTAATCACTCCTTTATACTACATCACCAGACTTCCTCCTTTGATCATGTCACTATCGCTATGCCCATAAGAGGTCGCCTAACAGTAAAACATAACTGTGGGTTCTCATAAGCTGCTGCACAGACGACCTATGGGGTCATTTTTTACAAGAAGATGGATAGTAATTTTGTCTTTAATTGAACAATTCATTGCTGTAAATGCAGTATTTTCCTCTCTGTTGTTACAAACCATATGCACCATATGGTACACTACCATGAGCCGCCTGTCAAATAAATTCCTAATACAACAAACAAATATAGAAGCAAGTCAGAGGAGGCCAGGCAAGATGTTTTTAGAGGGAGAATTATGTCATACAGAAATAAATGTTCCACTCCACACAGTCATCCACCCACAAGTTGGAAGCTGTGCTATTTCCATGTCTGTTTTAAATTCAGGCTACATAATTGAGGTAGGTAAAATGGAGGATGCTCTTTAAATTGGTCATTTACAATACTCTTGCAGACTGGCATTAGAGAAAAGGTGAGCAGGTGAGAGAGGGAGGGAGAGACTGTGAATAAGAGATAATCAGCACACATGATGTGGTTTTGGTATTAAGAATATTGGCATTATTAACACAGGAACCATCAGTGCAGCTACATGGAGTCTAATGAATGCATGCTATAATTCACAAAACTACTCTCAGAATGAAAGAGAGAGAGGAAAGCAGTAATGGAGTGTTTGAGTCAGCATCACTGAAACTAGTTTTAGGTCAGAGAGTGAGGTGCGGTGAAATTGGGTTACCTCAAAAAGGTTTGATTTAATCAGTGCAAAGTCATACTGTGTTTCAGTGTTATATCTGCATATTTCATGCACAGAATGGACCTGATGAAAACAGTTTCTATTTGTCTCACTTTATCTCACCCTCCCTCTCTCCTCTCCTCTTCATTTGCCATATTAGTCCATGCATGTGTGCACCCACACTGCCTTTCTCCCTAGTGACACCTCAACTCGGCAACAAGTAGCTCACGTGCTTCTCAATACAAAGGCTTCTCACTTAAGAAAGCTGTAGACATACATGAGCATGTAACATGGATAAGACATACGCACTGGTATGGAACTGGTGCGACTAGGGTTCGGGGGTGGGATAAGAGCTCTTTCCTGTTGCAGAGAGAAGACAGACTCTGAAAATGGAAGCGTAGATTTTCTCTCCTCCTCCTACACAGCCAGCCTAGCTCAGAGGGGCTCCATCTCTCTGAGGCTCTCTGATCTTCAAGTCACAAAACACCTGCTGCCTGCCTTCAGTCAGGCATGGAGAGGGAAGGAGGAGGGGGGGTGCAGTCAAGCAGCCAAGAGGTTGGGTGTGACAGCGAGAGGAAGAGGCTTCAGAGGAAATAAAGAGTGCCTGTGTTAGATGATAACATGTAAAACAGGAGTGGAACGTGGTGTAGCAAAGGCGAGGCAATAGCGAGAGTTCTCGTCGACATCTGCACTTAAGGAATATCAGAGACCTTTTGTCACCTGCAGAATATTTGATGCCTTCAAGAAGGTGCAGGTAGAAATGTGGGATTAGGTACTCCTCTTTTACAGTGTTACGCTTGACTGACTTTGCCACCAGTTGGTGCTTGGCAAATAAAAACTGCGTGAAAGCTACAGATTCACCCCTGTGGGTTATTTGTAGACCTCATGGCCCAGTGATCCATTCCTCTGCTCATCTCTCACTGTGTACTTGTCAGTCTTGTCTCCCCTGAGTCTGTCCCCTTTCCATCTTCATCTATCTGCACAGTAGCAGCTTCATCCCTTGCTTTAGCTGAAGGAATATGTAAAGAGCTCCCCCAGGGTATAAAAAAGAACAGTACAAGAGAGTGTGTGTTTGTGTAGCTTTAATGTGGAGTGGAAGAGAGTCGTGGCTTGACCTAATATTTATTGTTTTGTTTCTAACTGCACTACAGTGAGGCCAAAGATTAATCTCAACTGTTTTTTTCCTTCACTGATTCATGTTCTGTGTCCTCTTATTCTTAATCCTCTTTCTCCTGTATACACTATGAACAAATCCCTGATAGCACCAAGTTCTCCCATGACCTTTCAGCTTTTTTCTCACCATCATCACCCTGATGCCCAGAGCAAGGAGCAAAGCAGAAGTCTGATCCTTAAATCTATAGTAACTGGGCTATAGGCCGATGAAATCCAGTAAATATCTCAGCTGCATTTAGCCTCCAACTCTTTCTTCTAATGGTTCAATTACACTGTTACTATATTTTCTGCAGGCGAGATAATTAACCCTATATACAATCAGACAGCAGGAAACTGGTGCTAGACATTAATCCAAAGGAAGTCGGTGCAAATAAATGCTTTGCTAAGATTAGTATGAAGACATTACCAAGATTTAAAATGGTTTTATTTAAAACTTAAATATTAATTTTGAGGGAGTGCCAACCTATCTATAGTCTAACCTATTCAGTGTTGAGGTAATGCATTACTGATGTATAGAATTGTAATGACAAATTTCATTTGCATTCTGCTGCTCAAGTGAAATGTGGAGGGAAAATTATTATTGTTGTTTCTTGCTCTGGGGGACATGAGTTTGTATTCAGTACTTTTTCAGACTTAAAGTAGCTGTGGTTTTACTGGTCTGTATCTGCCCTCTACTGGCCTCAACAGTTTGGTACAGCCAACTGTTTGGCTGCTTTAAAGTCACTGGACACAGCAGGGAACATCACACTGTATTTTAATATAGAGTGCCAGATGCCATTGAATTACTAGGTCAGGTGTATGTCAGCTGATAGTTTTGCTTGCTGGAAATGTTAATACTTAACACTTGACATTTGAATTGACAGGTAATGCACTTTATGTTTATGCTCCGTGTCTTCTGACTCGAAAATGACATGGAGCCTCTCCTTAAGTCAACTAGTCTTTATTCTTACTCTACAGGCCCCTTTTTATGTGTGTAAAAGGTTGTCCATTAGTGGTCAGAGGGATGATGGAAAAACCATAATATGTGTACCAGGTGGCAGCCTGACCCTAGAGGCTCACAGACACAAATGCACATACCATATTTCGTCACACACACAGACACAAAGATTTTGCAATCTATATTTTCTTATTCTTAGAACAGCTTTTAATGAATATTCATTAGTATTCAAATTCAAGTGCGCTATAGTTGTATTTCTCTCCCAGCTGGAAGACGCATGCATCATTAGTTACTTATAATGTTTCGACATCATTAATATCCCTCTCTTCCTCTCTGGTCTTCATCAAAGTTAGAAGCTGGTGTGTGTATGTGCATGTTTCTGAAGTTTATGAGTTTCTTTTCCCCTGTGCCTACTCTCAGTCCATCTGTTTGCCCTCAGGGCAGATGATTGCTTGTGGAGTTGTCGTGGTTGTGCAGGTTTTTGCCTGCAGATGGCAGCAGCGTCATGGTGCAGCATTATGTTATGGTTTTATGTATCTGCACCACTAGGCAGCCAATGGCTACAGTGCTGGGCTGTTTAATAAAGACGATTCACTATATCTTGTTTGAAATCTAACTGTAGAACCAGTGTATTGCTGCAAAACATTAACAAGGCACAGATACAGATAGGTGCGCTCTCGTTCTTTTCTTCAATTTGCTTTTTCTAGTCAGTCTAGGAAATGTCCCTTGACACTGGCAACAATACTAAATGCCATCCTTAAATGTAATAGGAAATGAGAAAATGTATGATTCCAGTGTTTTGTTGTTAAATCTGGTTTATTAGATATCATCCAGTTACAGTATGGAATGCTAGAAAAGCTCTTGTGGTCACTGAGAAAATTTGTGAGTTGGGTTTCAACTTGCGACATTAAAATACATGGCACGTGTACTGAACCATAGCAATGGACTTTTTCAAGAAGTGAGTTTAGCTTTGACCTGGAGTCTCAACATATATCATGGTCAATTAGTACATTAATGGACTGGAAACTTTGTTGCTAATAAAGATTCTGTCTACTGCTAACAAAGATTCTAACTGTATGCATATGTGGAAAGATTGTATGCTGCTGTGATGCCGGTGTTTCTTGGATGCCTCAGACAAATTTCTCCTAAGGGAGACAATAAAAGCTAATACTAATTCTAATATAATGAATCACACAGTGTCCAGCAGCATTGCACTGAAGTCTTGCCCTTTTAGATCATACCCAAATTCGCTTAATCTGGTGTATCTGATGTAAATTTTCAATTATAGATTAAAGCTTATGCTTCACATATGTGTTTATGTTGGTCCTTGTACTTCACTGTGGAGTGTAATTCTGCATTCAATCGTATTTTAGAGTTGTTGAGAGGGAGAAGAGAACGCAGAGGGTATAAATAAACAGGTAAACTGTAGGACACACACTCCATAAGCAGAAAACATCCATCACCATGGATATGGATAACTGCATTGCTCATTCAGCTGTTGAGTTACCCCATATGATTTATAACTGTAAATATTTAACATCCTCCAAGCAATATGCATGTAACGTTTGTTTTAATTGAATGATGTGTGCATATGGGTGTTAGACGAAGCAAATACGTTTGTAACTAACTGATATTCTGTGACTTATGTCTGAGGCTATCATAGAAAGGTAGTGTTAGGAAAGTATAACAATGGTTTATGACCTAAATACTGTATCAGATGGAAAAAGACATCAAAAAGACAGAAAGATTTCAAACATTTCTATAGTGGTGTGAATACAGCTTAAGTCAGCACAGGTGTGGGTTTGCTGTTCAAGAGCTTTATAGTTCATTTCCAATCCACACTAGCTGGTTTATTACAGCCTTTAACAGGACTAACCTCTCCAAGCAAATGTACAAACAGAGCAGCAGTGGATGGGGAAACGAGCCAGAATGTTTATCTGTCTCAGCTCTGTGAAAACTTATTTTCATTTCTGTTTGTATTTAAGACTCAACCTCACATCCCTGAAGACAAGTGTTTCTACCTGTCCCTCCTTCTCATTCCTCCCGCTCTCTCTCTACTCTCTCCTCTGTCTCTCTTTCTCCTCTCTCTTTTCCTTCCCTCCTCAGGCACATGTTCTCAGTGAATAGAGTGTTGAGTGGGTTTCACCAGCTGGTGCCTTTGCCTGCCACATAAATAGTGTTAAAAACAAATCTGTATGTGTGTGTGCATGCGTATGTGTGCCTGTCTTTGCCAGATCCTTGAGTGGAGTGTCAGTGTCACATCTGCCCTCCAACATTCCTCTGTGTCTTTGTGTTCATATGGCAGCCTACACAGACTGCTTCGCTCTTTCCAAATCTGACGAGAATCGTTATGTTGTCCCTATTAACACACTCACTGAGCCACACAAACTCTGTCTTTCAGAACATTTTCTCTCATTCAGTTCAAGTCTTAATACACTAATAAATGTTAGAATTGAGTTTAGAAACAAAACAGGCAAAGAGAAGAGGGAAGCAGGTGAGGTTAATCAGATAGTTGGTTAGATCTATAGATTTATCCCTCTCTTGACCTGCCAAAAAAGGCCAGATCCAGCTGCTCGATGATGTTTCTGACAGTCTCTTGATGGTCAGGGCAGGTTAGGTCTCTATCCTAATGATGGATCCAATCACTCCGACAGCTTGCAGATCTGGGGCTTCTCTGACAGGTCAGTGGTGCAGCAAGTCTGCCTACTTCTTAACTCATCTTTCTTCTTCTCTTTTTGACCTCTCTCTCTGTCTGCCAGGATATTCCTCCTCCCTGTCTGCCACCCTGTCTGTCCATTTTTATGTTTTGGTTTTTTATCACTTTGCTGACATTTTAAGACTGACACTATTTTTACTCCTTGCATGAAAACACAATTAAGAGCTGCTGGCATTTGATTGAAGTCTCTATTAACATGTCAGTACTAAATACAGAAGGTTCTGTCAGCTGATAATTGCTGCTAAAAGGGTCTGCTGTGTGAGGTGTTGTGTTCTTTGTTTGTGTTTCCTGGTAATAATCGCTAATGGACAGCAGCCTGGATTTGGCTCTGCTAGGTTCACTCCCTGGACATCTTGGTGGTAGTGACTCAGACTCCTGGATGGAAACATTTGAAAAAAAAAACATGCACAAACACACACAAATGCACAAACACACTCTGAGAACAGGCAGCTGAGTCTTGGCTCAAATCCTGGGCATGTGTCACAGTGTTTAAAACAACAACACATGCAGAGCTCTCGTTCTGGAGCGGCCACACCCTTTCCTCCACTTCTCCTTATCGCCTCTTTTATACCCTCTGTAGAAAATCTTTATTTCCCTGCTGGGTAACAGTCACCTAATCTTGACAATGTGTGATTTCTACCACTGCTTCTTACTATTTCTGTTTGTCCTGTCTGGTTAGTTCACCTGATGGTGCCTCAGTGTTGCAGACAAGCCTCTCTACATCCTCCGTAAACCTGTCGGATATCTGCAGAGGGTCTGACATGCTCTACCTCAGCCACATGTCAGAGCTGGAGGTAAAAGAGTTTGGACTATGTAAAGCTATTCTGGAAAAAAAGACAGATCCTTGAGTGACAGCTAACGCTTTGACAGAAGCCATGGTGACTTCAAGTCTGAGTCAGATTCATGGTCCAAAGCCTGACAGATTCACACTCAAATATAGGGCAGTTAATCCTGATCTGATCCCAAGTATTTCTTATATGATCTTTATCCTTTCAAAGTCTTTTTCATCCCACATGTTCTTAGGTGCCTTGGCTCAGAATCGAAGGATTCAAAAGCCCATTTGTGTTTCTTGGTTATGTCAGGGCTCTTTATTCTGTCTGGCCATGTTGCATCGACTCTTAAGACTCCAGAACAGCTTGCTGTCAAACAATCACCTGTACTTTGACCCCCCTCTGTGACTTCTAAATGAGAATGAGAGCACAGCCTGTTGGAAGAGAGTGAGGGTGTTTAGAGGAAGCATCTGCCTGACGTTTGATTGATTTTCTCTCTGACCTGAAGGACAGACAGGTGTGTATGCGCATGTAAGCGTGTGTGCGCGTCCACCACTTAGACCACCAGAAAAATCCATGGGGTCTGGGGTTGCCGTGGTAACGGTAATCACTTTTAATTCAGCATCAGGGAGACAGAGAGAGGATAAAGGTGGAGTAGCAGCAGTTTAGTAGGGTAATGTGGGAGGTGTAGAGGGAAAAACAATAAAAAGTGTCAACAGGGAAAACAAGGTGAGTGTGTTTCCTTGTTTAGTGACTCTGCAAGTGTTGACACTGAGTGAGACGGAGAGAGGAGGCAGAATGATAAGGATGAAGACAGAAGGGCTTTACATAAGTACCTTTCTTTCTCAGTCCCAAAGGATTTAAAAGCTCCTCCTCTCTTTTCCCCTCTTCCTCTCTTCTCCTCCTCCTCTGCTAGCAGATAATAATCTGTAATCACTGACTGCTGGTAAGGGCTGGTATTTGTCCAACAACCTCTTTCTCCTGTCAAGTCTTTTCTCTCTTTTTAAATTTCACCACACTAGAGAAAGGAGGGAAAGATATTAATTATACATTCCCCTTTTTGCCCCATCTCCACCTCCCTATCTGTCTCTCCGTGTACCTTCACTTTTCCTTTTTGCTTCTCCTCTCCACCATCCTTTTCCTCTCTGTGTTATGAATACCATTAATGAGCAAGCAAAAGACAGACAGACAGAAAGACAGAGAAGGACAGTGTATGATGCTAATTAATGGGTTTGCTTTGTTTCCTCTGTCACTTTGCTCAACCTCCTGCTGGCTCAAACACACACAGACACGTAGACACACTCTCAGAAGCTGTCTTCTTTATGAGTCGCGAGTGGAGGAAAAATAGAAAAAAAAAAAAAAACACCAACAAGATGTGTGGAGTGTGCAGCTAGAGAAAAACCACCACCTGCCACTCAAGCCAGCCTCCTCGTAGTATACTGCTCACACACACATGCACATACACACACTCGCTCTCACAAGAGCTTTGGTCCGTAATTTTCCGCCACACTCCGCTCCCAGCCAATGAGAGGCCAGAACTGAGCTTCTCAAAACGTGAGGGGGAGGAGACAGAGCATGGCTGGCTGATTGACAGACAGCGCCCTACAGGTGGAGAGAAGAACGGAGAGAAAGAGAGAGGGGGGAGGAACGACAGAGAGAGGAAGGAGAAGGGGTGAGTGAGGAGGAGAAGAGAGGCAGCGGCAATCAGACTATCCATATACATACACATACACACACATATACACACACACACACACACACACACACACACTCACACACAGTGCTCTGTTCCTCCCCTCCTACCTTGGAAGCTTGCTTCTCCCGGCAGACTAGCTGACTAACACCACCATCACTGTCATCACCTCCACTTCCACCACAGCTGCACCAAGATGAGCCAGTGCAGAAAAAGGTGCAAGAGGCAGCTCACCAAGGTGGCTCGCTATTTCTACCGCTTCCTCATGGGAACGCTCACCCAAGGTAGGCACAAAAACTTCCACACCTAGAGGTTTGGCAGTGGCTTTCATGAGTAAAGAAGCAAAGTGGAGATGGTCTCAACTAGAGTTTGCTGTGTATTCAGCAGAGGTGTTCAGCTCCTGGCGTGGTCTCTGATCTTTGCTGATAGTTTCTGTCATTGGTCCATCAATTCAGTGTCCTGTGTCTGTGGCTCAGTTAGCTTTCTGTCTCGATGATGGCAGGGTAGATGTACTCCTCATTTGCACAGATCCAAAACATGTATATTATTTCAAAGAGCGTGAGTGGACTTGTAGGGTTTGCATTTGTGTGTATCCATGGTGTGCATCTGTGTGTGTACACAGTATGTATGAGTGCTTTGTTTCATCTCCATACAGGGAGACCATACAAAGCTTAGACATCAAACAGGCTGAAGACTGTAGTTACTATTCTCTGCATAATGTTTGTTCATATGTACTGCATATACATATATAAGTATGTATGCTTGTGGGCATATGTTTTTTCCACTTTTCTTGATTCTGATGCATAATAAACAATCAATAATCAGTATGCACAGTGAGAATTACAAAGCAGTTGGGGATGAACTCACTCTTTCCCTCTTTCTATCTGCCTTTTGACTCTCTCCCTCCCTCCACAGCCTTCACTGTCCTTCTCTCTCCTCCTCTTCCCTCTCTAGCAGTCAAACAGATTGCCCTCTGGAAGCCTGTGGCATTCCACCTCCATTGAGAAACTCTCAGTGGGAGAAAGCCTCACACAGCCTTTTATCCAGCCCTTCAGCCAGCTCCCAGTGTGACATCAACTCACCATCCACATCCCCATCCCCATCCTTGTCTCCTCCCAGCTCTCTGTACAGTTGCACACAACTTTATAATGCTAATCTGTGCACTGAGATTAGAACAAAGTTCCTTAAACTTTAAAAATCTTTTCTTGATTCTTAAGGTCTTATTTCTTTTATGTCCTCACACTCTTTGTCCTGCTGAGATTAGTGTTGGCTGAATAAAGTGTCCTTTGGCAGAAACACCTTCTATAACATTGCCTATTGACAGCCCGCTGCTAAGCTTTACACCCATTTTCCTTTTTTTTTCTTGTGAGTGATATTGAGCAGCAGCTCACATTGCCTTGGGGAAGACAAAGTAGGGTGGTTCTATTGAATCCCAGCAGTTGATCCTCAAAGGTGGAGATAAAATGGTGTTTAGATGACCTTGTCAATAGCGCAGTGTCTGAATGCTAATTTGACATCTGTGCCACTCATTTCCACCTCTGCTTTTCTCCTCGTTATCTCCTTAGACCTTGACATCTGCAGAGCTTCACCTTCGTGCTCTGAAAACAGCATTTGGACTTGCATGCATGTGTGGAGAGGCATGAACACACACACACACACACGTTACAACACATGTATGAACACTGTCCAAAACAATAACAGTGGTTTTGATACTCAATTCAGTTACTTGTCAGGCAGATAGTTTTAGAACATTTTACTCTTAGTAAATAAATGTGTGATCAGTTACCGCATTAAAACAGTTGAACTCAAGTATTAAAACTTTTAAAATTCAAACAGTCAAACTTCAGATGCAATAGTGCAATGCTGATGTACATTTTAAAATAATATTGCAATATATTAATGAAGTATTGGTAAAATGAATGGACTTAAATAAAAGTCGAACCAGTGGGCTAGGCACTGAGTCACTGAGACAATGGTTTGGAAGTTGGAAAGTACTGATAAATGGACTATCACATCATTGGTTTGGATGTTTTCATGGGATTTGTTGACAATAAGAAAAGTACCGAACATCAGCTTGGTCCTTTTAAGCAAAAAACTTTGGTACATCATTTAACATTAACTTTGGAGATTATTGTTTCATTGAGCAGTGAAGCGTAGATGTACATTTTTTTAAATCTATCCATAACTGATTTATGAATTGACTTTGATTGGGCTAATTTGCTAATTTATGCCCATTAAAATGTATGAAAGAGTTGGACTAATTGTAATAATTGATGTTCCCGACATCTGCTGGGTGCCTCATGCATATGCACACAGAGACCAACATGCACACACATCTGTAAAGTCTGATGAGAAAATAGAAACATTGGTAAGTAACAGAGTTTGACTTCATGCACTGAGTAGTCATGCAAAACTACTCAGTGCTCAGACAACTAACAAACAACTACAGTTTCAAAGCCCCTTCACCAGCAAAACATTATGTGGGTATGTGTGTGTGTACATACATACACATCCGTAAGTTTACCCAGAATGGAGTTACCATGACTACTGGCTCCTGCATGTCTGTTCCATTGGGAGAGCAAGAGAAAGAGAGCGATGTCTGCTTCAGTGCAATGGGAGCCAGTGAGGGCTGAACTGTATAATGGCTGTGCTACATAGGGATTTCATCAAGGCCATTCAGAGTTTGGTATTTGAGTGTTGTGGCATTTTTGGCGGTGCAGAGGTGCAGAGGGAGCTGCCATTTAAGCCAGACATGGAGAGACAGAATTCACTCTGCCGTCAAACTGTGTACGAACAGTGATTTAACCTATGTGAAAGAGGACACAGGACATTAAAAAGCCCCAGGTTAATTGGTGTTTTCATCCCACTTCATTGGGTAAACTCAGTAGACCATGTTTGAAAAATTCTTCCAGTTTTTCTTCCCCCCCACCCCCCCACCCCACCCGAGCATTAATACCACACAGTGTGTTTCTGGATAGGCTCTTGTGTCCATAATTCGTTTTGTCAATTACAACTATCCCACCATAGACCTGCACAGTGGTACTGTGTCTGGTTATGGTTCGTTGGTGTTTGTGTGTGTGTGAGCATTACTGATGACAGTCATTTGTAGTCACCCTCCCTCTTGCCCCTACTTTGCCCACTAATTAGTTTGTTTCATGAGCCTCTGTAGGGGAAACAAGGCCACGCTGGTGTGTATGTGGTTCCTCCTGTGTGTGTGTGTGTGTATGTGTGCGTCCATTGTTCCCCCCCTGCCCTAGAGCTTTGTTTGTGTCAATTTACCTAATGGTGGGACTAGCTCTGCAATTACGGTGCATTAAATACTGTTCAACTGCCCGCCCACACACACGCATGCAGACATACATTAACTATACCAGTTAATGTACACCTACTGTACACACACTATCCTGCCCTTCTACTCCACTCAGTTGTATGACACTATCTTAGTCTGTAGATATTGTGGTTTTGGCTGTATAGAATCTCTGTGAGCTCTATTGATCTGTCCTTTAGCTGTGCTCTTATCTAACATAAACGGTCCAAGCTGACAGCACAGGTCTCTTTCTTCTTTCTGTACCTGACCCTCTCCACCTACAGTACCTCCTGTTCCCATCAGTGTCACATACCTCTGCTGTGTGTCATTACAGTGTCAGGAGACAGCAAAGTAGCAGTTATGTTTTCCACAGTTTTGTGAAATGAGCATAATAACATGCTCTTATAGAAACTGTGACAGATGTGTCTGATTAAATGAGGAAATGATTTGTAACAACAGCTGTATTTTGACATGAAAATAAAAAGGTCAGATTTATGATCTTATCTGGGAAAATGTGTCTGTGATGTTGCTTGTGCTTAAAGGTGTTTTCAGTTTTTAGGGCTCACTAGACCATGGCTCAGGTTAAATTGAGCTATGCTGGGAATTACATGACGAGTCAATGTATAATAATAACAAAATAAAAATTCTAAAGATGTAAGATGTTCCAATCTTCTTAGTTCAACAAAACTAGTCTCGATGTGTCCACATAGTCCTGAGTTAATCAAGCAAGATTAGTGAAAACTTCTCTTTGGGTGCACTATGGGTGTGTAGAGGTTTTAACTGTCAGCTAACCTGTTTGCATCACATAAAACAGATGAGATGGTTATGTCCAACTTAACATATTGTCACATGACCATGTTGTGCTCTTGTCCCATGATTTAATTTGTACTAATGCAACATAATCCCCTCCTGGTGGAGAAACAACATCTGAGTCCAAAACAAAACTGAATTTGAAATTTTAGTTGAAATTTTTTCTGATCAAATTAACCAGTGACACCTTTCGCAATAACAACTTTACTCCACGGTAACTGAACACAAACACTTTGTTTTCCTTTGTAAATGACTTTAGCTTTTAATAAATAGCCTGAAATTTATATTTCATGTCTGAAGATTAATGTCTTTGGAAGCTGTGTAATGAGCAGCAATACATGCTGGTCCCTACTGCAAAATAATCATGTGTTCATTCCTCTGACTAATTCATTTTATAAAATGAACCTGCATCTATTTTATTACTGAAAGCTTTCACCTGCACTTCAAAGTATAAATATAAGCACCAAGAAATAGTCACATTCATTTCCTTCTCCAGAGAAGGAGTCATTTGTTAGGGGTTTTGACATTTTTCTAAATGAAACTGGGTGTTAATCTTCCTCCAGAGGCCATTAGAACTTTGTACTTTCTAATTAATAACCTCTGATTACCTCCCCCATGTGCTGCCTCACCTTGCATGGGCATGTTTACTTTCACACCAGTGAGGGTATATATACAATAAGATACACATATTGGCTCAGATTGACAGAAACACACACACACTTCCACACAGTGTTTCTCAGCTCTAGTACCTTGAAGCTGATTCTCTTTGCAGCTCACCAAAGGGATTTTGTTATCAACCTTTCATCTATAAATAAAAGATGTTCTGTCCAAGCCTTGGCCCGAGCATAGAGATGCTGAGCTTTGTGTGTGTATGAGATGGTGCTGCTGTTACATTTTGTATTTCATTATGTTCTGATACTGTTATTTGGTGAGGAGTCTTGGTATTCACAGTTGCACTGATTGACTCGATTGGGGTCACTGTAATTTATGGTCAACATTTGATTTAACTTGGAGGAATGATGCATCATCTTACTGAGGTGTGGAATATGTATGTGTATCTATCCTCTGAACTTATCTCCTTCAGCACCTGTAGGGTTTATTAAGTTTCACAGTGTTATCTCTGTTCCTTTGCTCTTGTCTCTGACGTGTGTCATTACACACCTATCCATCATGTTCCTCAACTTTTGACAAAAATTGACATTACACTTCAATTTCAGGCTTAATAAATAAAACATGGTATGCCTGTGATATAAAAGTCTGATAAGGGCTTGCAGAGGTTAGTGTGTGTGCATATGTGTTGCTGTATTTGCGTGCGTGGAGAGTACTAAGCCATATCGCAGTGTGTGGTAAGGGCACTCGCAGTGAGAAGGGAATCGTTCATTACCACAAGAATAACATACTCCAAGCTAAAGTCTCCTGCTTGTGTACTTTACCATGGGGTAAAGAAGAGACACTCTGCCAGACTAAGCTGGATGTTGCCTCATATCAGTGCATAATAGGCAATATGAAAACCCAGCAGGAAGCAGCACTGAAGCCTGGGGTTTGTGTAGACATGACTTGTAGAGCAGATATATTTGGATTCATTTACAAGATTTTGTTCCACTTCATTTGAGATTATTATTTCACTTGCTGAAGTTCTGAATTGTGACAACTGTTTTGTCATTTGATAATCTGCTGTGTGACGTGATAGAAAAACGATCTTAAAGTTAGGGAAAAGGAAGATAGAAAGTGACCAAGTGAAAAGACTGGAAGAGAAAGATGGAGAGAGAAAAATGCCTCATCCTCTCGCGTCTTGAGTGCTCAAATCCATTTTAAGAAGACGCTCGTTTTGTTGCCAGACATGTGAAGATTCTCACTCAAGTTATCTCACTTGCGCTGATTATTCGCTTCTGTTTCTGTCTGTTGTTGACACCTCCTGACTCGCACATTCACAGTTAAGATGAAAAGGTGGCCTAAAAATAAACTCCTTCGCAGAAGTTCAAGGTCAAAGCCTGTACAGAAAAAACCCTCTTTGAGGATCTATATTTAAATTACACTTCTGTTTTGCACGTGCCACCGTTTGTATGCACATGCAGTGTCATTCCATATCAAGTTATTAAAAGAAAAGCGACAGTTGGTTTGTAGTTATTTGTGCGCTTGTTGTATGCTGAATAATCCCTCCGTGTATCTGTTGCTTGCTTTCTTCTCCTTTGTTTTCTCTGGCATGTATCCCACAGTTTTAGTCCCTAATCTGCTCCATGCTGTTCACATTTCGCTCTGCCCCAAGCTGATTGAGTCAGGGCTCCAGCTTGCTCTGCCTGTCAGGTACTGTATTGTCTACATTGACATGGTATCTGCAGTTTCTAGTTCTTACATCCACTTCCAAGATGATTTGAAGCAGGTTACACCTGTGTCACCTCTGAACAGCTTTCAGACTTCCTCTCAGGAGATACTGAGGGAAAGACAAGAAGCTAGAAATGATATATGATTAAATTTCATTTTTCGCCCAAAGCAAAAGCTGGTGTGAGCTGAATTTTAATTGGCTGGTACAGTACATCAGGCTGTTCCTGTCATCCCTCATCTCTATGAAGAAGAGCACCATCATCTGGTGCCCAGTGGCCTGTTGATCTTCAGCCGCTTGTAGGTTAGTTTGCAGTGTTAGCTGCGATTTCAGGTGGAAGCCTCCCTCGCCTCAGCCGAACACTCTTCAGCTCCACACTTTCCGTGTAGTAGCATGTGCCCTCACTCACTAGCCTGCTTGTTGCCCTCCCTTCAACCTCACCTCCCTTCAGCTCCATCCATCCCTGCCTCCTTCATCCCTCTACCCCTTACAAGAAGAGTGTGAAACATCACCTCCATCCATCATGTGTATACACACACACCTCACATGAGCTAAAAATAAACGCCTATTAGTAGCAGTCTGAGTGTGGGGGTTGGAGGGGGTAAAACTAGGTGTGACTGGTGGAAAGAGAGAAAGCGAAATTTGATGCAATGTGCAGAGAGGAAGAGGAGAAACTGAAGGATAAGCTTTCATATTTTTAATCGTATTTCTCTGATTAGAGTTGGCAGAGTTGAATTTCTTAAAATTAGTTCTTGGTGCTTTCTGTGTGAATGCGTATGTGCCGTTTCAGTCCGGCTTGATACGTGGGGTCTGCAGAATATAGACATAACCTCACTGAGGTTTCTGAAGGATGATTTAACCTCTGAATTTTAGTAGATTTTTAGCAGCCATCAAGAATGGCACTGGGTTAGGAAGTATGGAGGGGTAATACAACGCGTCATAAAGCATTAATATATTTTCTGTCTTATTTTTTTGGAAACTGTAATTTACTGTAGCCCCAATATTTAATTTCAATTAATGAGTTAAAAGAATGTTTCACTGCAATTTTAGCACAGAGTGTCCTGGATATGTTGATAATGCATGTTTTAAAACTCAAAGGAAATCCCAAATTAGAAGAAGAAAATAGAGTTGGACCTGAAATTAGATAATGAAGCAAAACTATATTGATTTTGTAGTTCAAGAGAGGATGTGTCTGACTTCATCAATTATTTTTTCTTTTAGTCAGCCTGGAGTTAGGATCAGAAAAACTGCTTCTTAAAAACCTTTTACACTGTTCAGTGTTCACCTGTGGTAGTCTCTACTAATGATGGACAGGCAAACATGTTGTGGCTCAACCAGCTTTAAAGTTGTAATCTCATAATCCCCTTCTGTTTACCTTGAAAATTCAAAATGCATGTCTATGGCAGCTACTAGGGTGTCTACTTTCATCTCTGTCCTGAATCACAATTTTAAGTCAGTATGTCCTCTGCCTCTGCTCTCAGGCCTATATTTGTATTATAAAGTAAGTGCCTCTTTTTGTATGGGCATCAGAGTTTCTCACTTCCTTCTGGCACAGTTATAAAAGGAAGAGGCCAAAATGTCTTGTTTGATACATTTTTGTAAGGTTTCAGAAACCAGACATTATGTACAAGCAGGAGACAAAGAATTTGGTCACAGTTTAGTGGTGTCCAATGTTTTGAGAAAACTTTTTTGTGAAAATGGTTCTTTTGCTTTTTACAAAGAAATTGAAAAAGTCATTTAAGGATATAAAATATTTTTCGACTTTTTTTCATGGAGAGGTATTTATTTTTTCCTCTTGTATGTGTAGAAAAGGAACATAAATAAATTGAATATTACTTTATACAAAAGTCTTACTCAGTCAGCAGAAGAGAGTTAAATCTCTCTCTCTCTCTCTCTCTCTCTCTCTCTCTCTCTCTCTCTCTCTCTCTCTCTCTCTGTGTGTGTGTGTGTGTGTCTGTCCATGGTGCTGAAATGCAACTTCACTCACAAATCCTCCATCTGTTCCTTTTTAACCTTCAACTTATGAAGTAGTTTCTGTCTTAATGGAATGTTTCCAAATATTAAACAGTCACATTGTGTTGCTGTGATTAGATTTTTTTTTTTTTTTTTTTTTCCCATATTCAAAACTTGCTGAGTGCACAGTTTCTGCAGCTAATAGGCTGAAACATCCATTACACGATCAAATTATCCATTATAATATATACTGATCTTACAGTACATTAACATAAAGGGTGTGCTGCATATGCATAATTAAAGTAAAAGTATATAACTAAAGTAAACTATATAAATATGACTAAAATACTACTGCGCTGGTGGCATATTTGTACACACAGAGAAATACTTATGCTCACCTTCAGTAGCGGTGAGGTGGTGCTTCTTCTCTATCCTTGACCTCTGATTGTTCCAGTGGAACACCTTTTTCACTTCTCTCTGCACCCAAACAGTCATAGTAACATTATTGCTTCTGCTGTTTTCCTAAACCTGTATCAGCAGATTTAATCATTACCTCCAGGTTTCCATCAACATGCTGAACAAATCCAGGTAGCCCCAACTTTCAAGTCTGTTTATCTGTATCATATGTTAAAAAGCCTCTTTGGATGAATCATCTTCTGTTATCTCAGAACAAAACAGGATTGTGTACCTGCCGTGGCATGTATTGCTAAATTTATTTTATTATCTAACTGAACCACTAGGTTTCTGCACAGAGGTGCCAAACTTGTAGACAGAGATTTAAAGTATGTTATTTTCTGTCCAGACCAATAACCACTACCAGTTTCAAAGCTTTAGTGAAAACCAGTTGTTATATAATTTTGACACTCATGTAAGGAGGTAGGTAGCTGGATATCAAAAAGGTTCAAGAGAATTGTAGCACTGAGTTTCACGTGTGTTTAAAGGAAAATTGTGTGTTTTCCATACGCAAGTGACCGTAAGTAACAATACGTACTGTAGACAGTGACAAGCTTAAGTAGGAAACATGGGGGGTTCCCAAAGACACGTTTAATAAACCTGAATCCCCAGCAACTGTAGTCAGTGTCCCATATTTGAAGACACGATTAAAGCCTGTTTAAGACTGATAGTCTATCATCTGAAATGATCAGCAATATTGAATGCAGGACTGAGACTGAAAGAACTAAGGATTCACCAGTGTCAACAGCAGACCAGTAAATGATTAAGGGCTTAATGATTTCTCAGAAAGTTTGTGATCATAAAATTGATGGCATGATCAGCTACATTTTTCCAAGAGCCACTTTTGTTCAGGAAAGAAAAGGTCAATAGCTTGGTACTTCAATATTCTTCAGCGCTTCTGGATCAAGGGAGAGTTTCCTCAAAAACTATTCAAAACCTGTAGCTCTAAACTGAATATGAACAGTATCATCAAATATAGTAAATGTATTATTCAGTGATTCAATGATGACCCCAGATCCAGACAGGAGGATAGAGAGGATAATATAGAGAAAAAAACAAGGATGAATGTGTGTGTAACATGCATAATACTAGGAGATTAGGATTGCTGGGGGCACTTAACATAACAAGCCAGTCTGTCATCAACCACAGGCAAGGTGAAAACAGTTTAGTAAGTTATTGATCTTTCCTTGAGATTGATGAAACTCCACTGTCAGACACAGACAAGCCCCTACCACACACCCATATTAACTAATTCAAACTCACACAAACATACATACATGCAGTGAGAAATGCACATGAACTCATACATAAAGACTTATGGCCCTGATTTTAAATTCAGAACATTCAATTTACACCTTAATGACTTGTTCTCAATTTTTCAGTTTTCAGGGGAAATTTTTAGTAGTATTTTGATAAATAATTAATTTTCTAATCATCTCTTTCCAGCCAGCCCCTTCGTCATTAAAAGCTAGCTAACTCAATGGAAGTGTATTTTCCATCCTTCGTTGACAAGTTCCCCTGGCAGGTGGATAAATTTACTGCTAACTATAGCTATCAGAGCAGTGAATAAATCTATGCTAACTATAGCTATTAAATGCCTCAGGGATCTCTCAGTTACACTTCCACTGCTGCATGGATGTGAGCACCATGTGTACAGCTGACTCTTTACTTATGAAGTTCATTCTTGAGGGTAAACTGCATGCTTGTTTTCAGCCTTATACTAGCTACAAAGACAGGTTATTATAGAATAGGGTACCTGAATAACTGTCTCAAATACTGATTTTAATTCATGGACGGCCTGATAAGTAAACTCACTGGAGAGATAGTGTCTATACAGTGGATGTTATGTACAGTGTTTTAACATGGGCCTAAGCTCACAAAGTCAGTGAATCACTTCAGGTGCCACTATAAAAATACAAAGCAGGTAAAGCATCTGACACCTCAGCAAGATTAGAAAATGGTTGCCATGATCTGAATACTAATCAGCTATTTTGTCAGGGTTGGTTTGTGTTTGTTTTTCCCGACCACGAACAAACCACACCTGGAAGATGACAGAGACCAGCAAATCCAGGCAGTGTCTGTGTGGTTGGTCAATGTATTCAAAATTTGAATGATATCTATCTCAACTACTGAAATAAACCAAAATATAGGACCAAGGTTTTAGGGTTTGGATCTATCAAAGAAATCAGGATTGGTGTGTGGCATCTTGCATTACATACATATTTGTTGACTAATGTAGAAATACAGTATATCAGACTACTAGACAAATTCTGTCCATATTTTAGACTAATGAAGAGGGCCATTTAATCAGATTTATTCCATCCCCTTTAAAGCCACTCCTTTATTTGCTCCTGTCTGTCTCTATGAGTCACACTCTTTATAATGGACAGCAGTGGATGGGAACAAAGAAAGGATGCACATCAGGCCAATCCACCAGGGATGCCATTGGTCAGAGGCACTAAAAGTCTGATGGTCCCCAACTGGGACAGAACTGTCTGTTCCACTCAGCCATCCAGGCATGAGGAGGCCAGACCTCGGACAGGGATGACCTTGAGAGACTGTGCCGCTGACCTCATTGTCAACACAGCAGAGAGGGGAGAGAGAGCGAGAGGAGGGTGAGAGCGAGAGAGGAAGTGGAGGGGGCAGGAAGAAAAGGACAGATTGTGGTGATAAGAGTGTCTTCTGCTGAGGTGACAAAAGGAAGTAAAGCTAAGCCTGGGAAAACCAAACCAGGGAAAAAGAGGAAGCTGAAGGTGGCAACAAAAGAGAGAAAGTGCAGAAGTTGGGATGGGTTGATTGTGCCCCTAGATAATATTTAATTTTCAGTTTTTTTTCTATACAAACATTTCAAACTTAACCAGCATAGTTCCCCAAATCTATCATTGTATTTCTGTATTCTTTCCCCTAATTCTCTCTCTGACCACAAACTTATTTAGTATAGTTTAATAGTTTAATATATTTCAGTGTCAGTTGGTAATAATCAGTTTCATGGCATGTCAGGGCACATTTACATTCAGCATAAAACATTTTTAATAAAACATGACTGTTGTAAAATATTTCATAGGCTAAGAAATTCAGATAATTCAGACCAAAGGGAGGTTAAAGGGCAGCCCTCCCTCCTGAACAAAGGATTCATTTAGTCAGTTATGTTAGTGATAATGAAACAAGACTAAGCACTCTTGACTTTTCTTGGATAAATAAAGGTACAAAATCAAATGAAAAACTATTAAATAAATAACTGATTAGATGAATAAATATATCTTGCCCCACTGAGAGACTTCATCACCACCATTCTTGATTGACAGCAGTGCTCCATGTCTCTCCTCTCTCTATCACTGTAAATGTGTCACTTGCTTGTCATTTTCTCGAGTGGCACTTGTTTGTCATCTTTTTCTTCTGCATCAACTTGATGTCTGTCAGTCACTTGTGTGCTCCAGAAACATGTTTGTTTGTGTGTGTGTGTGTGTGTGTGTGTGTGTGTGTGTGTGTGTGTGTAAGTAACCATGTCTCTGGTGTCTGTCTGTGTGTCACGATTGAGAGAGATATGTCTTATAGTTTGGGGAAGCAGAGTTCAACATACAAAGCAGAGAAAGTGAGAAGGCATTCAAAGACTTTTTTTGAGTCACACTGACTGACACAAACACACTGTAAACCTTTCTTGATGTTTTGTACCTAGAGTAAAGCAGCACAACACCTTTAACTTCTAAAGAGAAAGAGAGACAAGAAAAAGAAAGAAAAAACCTGCAAAGGTTGAATTGGCAAACAATGTGTTTGTGTTTCATTTTCATTGTTTCATTCATTTTAACACTTCAGTGCAGTGGAAAAAACTTAATTAGTAATTGGCTTATTCATTGTATGAAAGATAAGCAACATGCTCTAGCTTTGGCACTCTTCATCATCAAGCAGCATGATTTAGTACCAACTGTCAGCCTGAGTACCAGATAACTTTTTTCAGATGCTGGATTTTGTAATGGAATAGTAATACAGTCAAGTCATTTAACTGTCTTCCATGGTCGTGTCTTCTTGTCCTTGGTGAAAGTCAACATATTCAAATCATATTCATATGGAAAACAGAATATTCACATGGCCAATTTATAATACGGAAGTGTTCCAGTTTCATGTCTTATTAATACTGTGGTGTCCTTGAAAGGCTGCATGCTCAGAACATACATGAGCATTGCACATATCAACATTTCACATGCCCACAGTGTCATTTAGACATGTGTCATTACATCTTTGGTTTATTTTTGTTCCCTTGTTGTCATCATTCACATCACAACTAATGTACCATTTCCACCATCCTTCCTCATCCTCCTCATCATTGCTGCAGCGAGCCCCTCCCTATTTTTTATTTAATTTTTTTTTTTCACCAGGTAGCCACCTTGATGTTACTTTGCACCCTCCTTCTCAGTCGTAGTAGTGTGTTCAGCCTGTTCCTGGTCTCTGTTCTGCTTCCCTCCCGCTGTTCCGCCTTCTTGTCTGTCTGCGAGTCTGCATGATGTCAGTCTCCATTTCCTCAGATCCTAGCCTTTTGTGGGCGTGCATGTGTATGTATACTCTCACACACAGACACACACATATGGGTATGTGTGATCTCATCAGTTCCCACCTCCGGTTCTCCAAATCTGATTCCTCTCAGGGCTATTTATAGCTGTGGAGGCCCACTCCACACTGTGTAACACGTCATGACCTGTGTTCCTGCCTGCCATTGTGAAAAAGGAGCACGGGACACTTTAAAGCAATTTTATCTGGTGTGTGCTTGTGTGTGTGTGTGTGTCTGCCTATGTTCTCTCTGTAGCAGCTTTCCAGGAATTTAACACTTGCTTACTCGCCGTGTGTTTAAAGGTTTTAAGTTAAGGTTCACACATTCTGTGTTAACTCTGTGTTAATACCATACATATAAAGAACACTTTTCATATTCATTTTTCCTTGCAAAGCATGTGTGGCATATGTGCCTTTTGTTTTTCAACCATATGAGAAAATCTTGACATAAACACACACACAAGAAAGCACACAACTGTAGGCTCAACTGATAAGAGAGACAAAATAAATTTCTTTCTTACCTCTAGCGGTGCAGATTCTTCTGTACTCAGTATGTGTGCAGAATTACAGATGTGCAGTGAGCTAAAAACACTTCCAGTAAAGGTTGAAGACAGGAAGCCTGCAACTGTCAAAACTGGAAACTGTGTTCAATAAAACACACACCAACAAAAAAAAAAAATCAATGATGTTGATACAGTTAGTTACAGCAAACATAGAGTAAAAATGAATGACGAAGTAGATGCACACAAGTAAAGACTAACTGTCAAATTAGTTAGATAGTCCCTTGTGTAATTATTTATGTTAAGATATACATAGTCCACAAGTATAAACTGTATGTTAAGTCAACAGTTATTTAGTCTGTGTCCACAATCATTACTTATTTCCTATATAGTGTCCTACATTTATCGCCTGCCATTTTATTTTAACATCTGAACTGGGAGTATGTGAGTATATCCACTATGTAGTGCCCTGAACAGTTCCACAACAGGACAAAAGAATAGTGTCCATGGTGTGCACACTGTTTGATGGAAACAATCTCACAAAGCGATACTTCGCATTTTTCAGATGTGAAAGGCGAATGGTGACTCTGTTACTGTTTGAAGTGGGTAGTGAATGAGTGAATGAGGGACAGGGCCCAGGTTTTGAGTTGTGTGTCTCACATATACACTTAAAATGGATGCTAACGTAGTTTGGTGGTTGTGATCATGACATTGAAAAATGTTTTAAAAATTCTACATTAGACATCTTGCAGAATCAGTGTCTTTCTGGATAATCCACAAAGTTGGCTGTCAGCAGATTTTATAGGAGCTTCAGTATTTCTTCTGCAGAAATAGCTCCAATGAAAACTGTTTACAGCCAGGTCTGTGGATCTTTCAGAGTAACTGAAACATTGTTTATGTAAAGTCATGCTGCTGTCTGTAAAATGTTAAAATGTCTTTTTCGGTACTTTGAGCACCACAACCAAAGGAACTGTAAAGGACAGTCAGTAGGTCACAGGAGGGGACAAACAATGACTGAGGTCAATAGTTAGCAGTATACATAATAAGAAATCTAGAAAACAGTGGTTGATCATGATTGTGACTGATTGTATTCTTGCAGGCAAGGATTGATTTTTCCAGTCTAGAAATAGAAATCTCTTCAGATAAATGTAGTACAGCATATTTACTTCAAAGATGGAAGAGAAGCAGGAAGAGGATTAGAAACAATTATCTGCTGGGAGGCATATGCAACTCTTGTATGAAATAACCCTACTCCACGTGCGTGCACGTATTTGTGTGTGTCTGTGTGCCTGTTCTGCAGAATACTAATGGGCACCATAGCCTGCACAGCCATGATAATGAGGTTTGTCCTGTCCACAAGGTCTGGTAATATCAGAGCACTACAAAAACTTAACTGTGTGTGGTGAGCCACACACCACACTGCCTGTGTGTTTGAATGTGTGTTACTGTGTGTGTTATATGTATGCTGGATCAATAGATTCACTGGCACAATGTAATGGATGAAATGGGAATACCTGTCTGTGCCATTTTTTACCAGTACATGGAGCTGACTGAAAATAGATGGGGTAGGTGTGTGTGCGTCTAGGTGGCTTTGTGTGCTCCCAAACCTGGGGAATTGATGTTAT
This sequence comes from Lates calcarifer, assembly GCF_001640805.2. NCBI lineage: Eukaryota > Metazoa > Chordata > Actinopteri > Centropomidae > Lates > Lates calcarifer. The sequence goes on from NC_066848.1 coordinate 7,835,552, forward strand.
GTGTCGTGTCCATGACGACAGCCTCTCTCTCTGTCTCCCTCTGTCAGTCTATTTCTCTCTCACTCGCTCTCTTTGGTGACAGTTGACAGGTTTAACACAATAGAGCGTTTGACTGGGCCTGGCTGTCAGGGACAATCACAGGTTCATCTGGTTGCATATATTGATTTAAATTGTTCCTATTTGCAGGTATAGGTTCCTCATCTTCATCTTGTTTGTGTGTGACTGTGTACTTTTACATGTTTTTATGCTTGTCCATCAATATTGTGTTATCCTCCCTTTGTGACTTTGCAGGCTTTTGTGTGTGCAGCACAGGCATATTTGTCCTCTGGTATAGGTTGGATCATTTTGTGCCTTTTGATTAGCTGCTGAATCAGCGTAGCGTCAGCTCCACGTGCTTGTTGTCATTGTCCTATTGTCCTGTTGTTCACATTCATTTGGATACCAAAGGGTGGACTACGAGCAGAGCAGCAGTATTTGTCCTCAACTAGACTGGTATGAGTCAGTCAAAATAATGAATGATGAATTCAGTTGGCAGTTGGTCTCTTCAACAGTGGAGGTGACACATTGAAAAAATGCTGCACATGCTGTAATTAGGAGTTTGTTTTGTATTCTACATGAATGCATTTGACGTCAGACATTTTGCTGCACTGGTAAAACATTTAAACCATGTCAGATCAGGGTGCTTCTCAAGGTCTTTTACCTGTAAGTAAACTGAACCCTTCAGTTATTGCCTCTCAAACATCAGAGCACCCAAATGTATGTCAAGCTACATGCTCAATTAAAGGATGAGATGGTGCTGCAGACTTGGCACCAACACAAAAGTGATGCTTTTATCAGCTTAGTGGATATGTAAAGAACATTTGAAAGTCACATTTTAAAAAGATTCAAAGGACCAGAACATTGTTTAAGCAACTGTGTGTATGAAAGAGGAAGCTAGAGACAGAGAATGAGTATGTATGTGTTTGAAATGCTTTGAAATATATGTAAATACTTTAATCTATACTGACCTCTAGTGGAGGTTGATTGAAGTTGCACTTGTTTTATTCAATGTCCAGTGGCTGTGACAGTGCCTATTCATGACTAAGGTGACTTTCCCACTACATTTCTGTATGATTCCTTTCTGTAGTCTATGTTTTCCAAATGCAACAGCACCTTTTATTTTTTTCTGCAACTCAGACTCACTGACTCCTGTATTATTTTAAAATTCTCTTTTCCTCTCTTACAGTCTTGTTGGTCTGTCTGTCTTCCCTCACAACCTTCTTTCCCATTCTCTTTCTTCTTTCCCAGTAGATTTCTAGCCATCCAGCACCTTCTTGCCGGTACTGTGAAATTCAAAGTTCACTCACTCTGCATTTGATTCGTGGTATAAATAATACATTGTTTATTTTGAACCCTGCATACAAGACTTTTTTGTACTTTTGTGTTTGCTTGCAGACATGAAAATTGGAAATTTCCATCATTCTTATCCCTATATCTCTCAACAGCTGCGGTGCCATTTACTGTAGCTGCACTTGTTTGTCTGCTGTGCTGGCCCACCCATATTGCTGTTCCACATGTATTGTATGTTGCCATGGGGCATAACAGCAACTAATACAACAACTGTAGTTTATAAGACATACTGTCAGTGCACAAACTGCGCATAAATGAATGACATAAAGGACCTCATTCAGACCTGCTGAATAGTTTAATTGATAGTGGGCAGCTTTTTTTGTAAACCTTTACAATAGTAGCTAGATCATGAAGGAAAGACAATGTATTCCTTATCAAAACAGGTGGTGCATGACGGCATGTGTTTGTTCATGTGTGTGGGTGCACATAGTACATGTTGGGAGGCCATTATGTGTATGATTACGCCCACAGAAGGAGGAGTATAACCTGACTGTGCCACTGATTATGTCTGAATACAACTGTCTGATAACATGTAGTAATACGTTGCTGATCGTGAACATTCGCCTGTGTTGGTTATGTGGGTTTTTGAGTCTGTGGTCATCCTGACTGGCTCTCAGGAAGGCATTGGAGGTTTCTATGCACTCATCCTCATGTCAATACTCCCACTGTCTTACTTCCTGTTTATGAGGAAAGGTGAGTGTCACTTTCTCAAAGTAAGATTCAAGTAATTTTTGATGCCATACTGCATTTCTGATTTGTCATTGGACTAAATGTCAATATGTTTAATGCATATGCCAGTTTTAGTACAAGTCAATAACATCAATATAGCAGACTTATCAGAGAAGACAAGTGAGTGATAAGACTATTGGAGTGTATATCTAAGTGGAAAATAAGTTACAGGAGACAAAGCAAAGCGATTAGTGTGCATTAGTGCATTAACATGCAATATTGGGGTGAAATTAGATATCCTCTTGTGATATATATGAGTGTGTATGAACATTTGTGTCGGGAAGTGTCCATCAGTCTTGTAGAAGAAGGGTCAAAAGAAGAGACAGACCAAGAAAAGCTGTACCTGTTAGTGCCAATTAAGAGAAAATATGAATGAGTGTGAATGAGTGCAGAATGGATGTATTTTCTTATTTGGTGCTACAGTGTCGGATCTTTGCCCTTTGTGCCCACTAGATGTCCCAGTCTAGCTGACCCAGGATTTAAAATCTGCTCTCCTCTAGTTTTCCAGTCAAATCATCTGTTCTGTCATGTTCGGTTGTATCTATATTGATCATCTGTGTGCCTCACACTGTGACATGGAAACTAAAGACAACATGTTTGGCCAGACATCTACCTTGTTATTGATTTCAAACGTATTCTGCGTGCTCATCCGAGCCCTTGCATGATGCCGTACTGTCAGGTGAAAATACTACATGTGACATCTGGAGAGTGAGTGTGATCTCAGTAATCATAACATTTTTCCTGAGCTGTTCTCTATTCTTAGAAGGCATTTGCCATGTGTGCCTGTGACTTTGTGTGTCTATTTGTGAGATCCTCTCCCGTAAGCTTGGTTGGTCTTATTGAAGCAGACATCAATAGTCATGTTCTCCAATTAGCACATTCTGTAGATTAGAGAATGTAACATGTGAGGATCGATAGTGCAAGACACGGCCATATAGCGGCTTAACTATCATGTAGTTTCGACCTTCAGCACAGTGGAAGATTTATTTCTATGTGCTACAAGAAAAGAGAGCTTGCAGGCCTGAAATCTGCCATAAATCCTACTCCACTGCTTCAAGTCATAATCTGATAGAGCTCAAATGCCAGATCACTGATTCATGGTATTCCCCTGAGGCCTCAAGTTTGACATGTACAAACAGTACATACTGTAAATACTGAGATGCGCGTCAATACAGCAATTCACATCAGTCATCAATCTTAGAACCCATGAATCCATCAGCACAAATGTGAGCATCACACTCCACGTTTTAGCACCTATCAATTGTCTAGCTTCCCTTCAGTGCTCACGTCCCATAAGCATCTGTTACAGTATATTTAGCAGCAGAAGAAATTTGGAAAAATCAATAGGAGCCTGAGGGGAAAGGGAAAGGAAGTGAGGTAATTTGTGTTTTGTTTTTAGAGTTTAGTGATTGTCTCATATTATGGGTCATATGAGAGACTAAAGACTGCATTAGCTTGTGTGTAGAAAGACTGTTTTTTTTTTTTTTTTTTTTTAAACTTTAGGAGACTTCATTAGCCTGAGATGTCACAGCAGGGCGCACAGGCATCAGAATGAAAAGAGCATCCTCGGGCACTGTATATTTAAGGGACTGTGTGACAATAATGCAACTCTGAACTTGCATTATATTATAGGTTTATAGGTTTGCTTCAAATAACACAATTATTCTCACTATAAATCCATTTTATGTTATAATGCTGAAAATAGTTAAACTTTTAAGAGGCTAAAAACCTTGTTGGGATTGGTTGAGACATGGACAAAAAGACAGCAGAAAAAGTACAACTCAAACTGTCACACATCAAACACATGCAAAAAACACAAGCAATTTCCACTTAAAAGCACATAAAGGTGTAAGAGTAAGACCATCCATATAAATTAGAAGCAGAAAATTGACCAAGTGAGCTATTGTTTTATATTTGTGTACGTCAGAGCCATATCTTGCTATGCACGCTCTGAAATCTGAAATATGCCATTGTCTTGAAACTATTTCTAGACTAGAAAATTATCTGGCTCTGTACAAGTTGAATTGATAACTGTCTGCTCATTAGTTGCACCGAAAGAGAATTTTTCAGAACGATGTCTGCTCTCAATTACTGGTGGAGAACTCTGAGTCAGATAGTGAACAGATCTGTTGCACAGAGTTTCTGAAGTTGAGCGAATTTTCAGATTCAGATAATTGTCCTTCCTTGTAAAATTAAAGTACATAGAGTTAGTCTCACCAGCCTTAGCTCTGAAAGTGTAACTGTGCTTCCTGTTTGCATAAATTTGATGAAAAATAGAGGAGAAAGTAAAGGAGGAGAATAGTGAAGGAGTGTAGGACACATCTGCAGGTCCAATTTTCTATCGTGACAGCCAGAATGAGGTGAAAAATCCTCCAGGAGGGGAGAGATGCTGAAGGGTAATAAAGAATAGATGCCTCTTCCCTCTGTGCTTTGCAGATCGCTACACAGAGGGATCTGACCTTAGTCACTCTGGCTCTTGAGTTTGTCCTTCCTCTGTTCCTTCATGTTCTGTTTCTGTCTGTCTTCTCTTACTTCTCATTACTCTCCCCTGCCACCATGTCTCATGCAACAACCTGCCTCGCTTCTTCTTTCCTTCCACTTCTCCCTTTCTCCCCTCAAATGACAACTCTTCAATAAATAAGTGGGCAGAGAAATCATTTTTAACCAACAAGTCAGGCTCAGATTTCTCTTTCTCTCTTCTCTCTCTGTCTCTTTGGAGAGCGTGTGGTTCAATATTTCTCTGTTTACGTTTACTGTGTCTGCAATCGGAGCTTAGCTTCAATACAACCAGTATGCATTACTTCCATAGATTGAAGAGAAAAACTGGTGTGGCATAGTTTGTTTGCCTTAACGCCATATATTAGAAAAGTGACATCACATAAGATTAGGTTTCCTATGTCTCAATTGTGTTGGGTGTTTGGGCGAACTCATGTTTTCGTGTTTGTGTGTAAGTAAACAGCAGACTGTCCCGCACAGAGCTTGGTGATGCTGTTTATGTGACAGGTTTCCCTGTAATGAGGCAAGCTGCTGTATAGCCCAGTTAAAAATGTAGGAACAAGAATGTCAACAAAGAGAAACAACAGCAGAAATGGATGCAGACACAGCACATTTGTCAGACCCCTGCTGTCTTGCCTCTCTCAACCTTTCCTCTCTCCAAAGAAAGAGGCAGAAAGGGATACACGGTGGGAAAATAAGACAAAGAGTGAACATACCTTTTTCCAATTCTGTTATTTTTGTAGCATAAGGTGAAGTGATACCCTCACTGGGAGTCATGCCGGGAGGGGCAGAACATCGGCCAGTGGTAAAGAGTAGCAGTCTGCACTGATTCTTGTTGAAACTAACTATCTCAACCTCACCTGGGACTGACAGATGGTATTATTAGCAATTATTTTTTGTATAAGAAAGTGAGAAATAGATGAAACCTGATATAAACCAAGAATGAATTTCAGCTTAAAACCTCCAGTTCACCAACTTAAAATTGGGGAAAAAACTGTAAGGAGGAAATATTTGCAAAAACAGAAAAAGTAACTAATCAGAAAGTATTCTTAAATGTCTGTAATTGGCTAGCATTGTCTCTCTCTAATACATTGCGTTCTTTTAAAACTAGCTAATTAACTAAAAGTTAACTAAACTAACTAACTTCAGTTAGAGACTGTACAAAAATGAATTACTATAGGGCAGTTACATTTTTTAGGAGAGCTGGGGAGGAGCTTTTATTTATTTATTATCCTTATCCTTATCCAATTTCTGTCTTATTTCCTTACCTTGTATGAAAATATAAAATAGTTACCTCAAAAAGACAACTTGTGGGCGCTATGGGTCATAAAGGGCCTTTTACCATCTGGAGAAGACAAAGATATGGTCCCTGTATCCTGCTCCATTTTTTCCCCATCAAAATAGATTTAGTTTCTAATAGGACCAATATGTCAATATGTGAAACCCAGTACAGGAGGATCTTATCAGTGATAAGTGAAACTTTCCAGTAGAAGTTTGTCCATTCTTTCACTGGCCAACTGGACTTTAACGATTCATCTTCTCATAATAGAAAGGAGAACTACAGCAAAGTACATGTTTCATATAAAGTAAATCAATAATAGGGAATAAATTCAGCATAGAAATAAGTTCTACACTGTTACATTATGGGTCCCTCTTTTTAAGTGAAGAGAGGGTCCACACAATATATTAATAACACTAAAGTGTGTGTGTGTGTGTGTGTGTGTGTGTGTGTGTGTGTCTGTCTTTATTTACTAAAGATAATGTTTCGTCCCTTTCACCACCCCAGTAATTTTTATTCAGTCCCGTATTTAAGATGTTCTTCAATCAGGATCTGATCTCAACTATTTGAGAAAAGGGAAGTATGACTAAGTAATCTGCTATTTTGCTTGCTGTTAGCTTTAAACTATTTTCCTTCATTAGGCCATTGCTGTGTGCAAAATCATTCACCACTCACAGTCACAATTACTTTCTGTGTCAGATGGCAAATTAAGATGATTTTTTGTGTGTGTTTTTATAATCCATGGTGATGACTTGTTGTTAACAACTAACAATTGCACACTAACATTGTATTGTGGGATTCTCAGTAGACATGTAATTTACACTACAAAAAGGCAAGTGTGCTATATGGTAAACAGTGAGTCATTTTAGATACAACTCAAAAGTTTTCTTTCAACAAAAAGACAACTACCAATTTCTTCAACATCAATAAATTGAAGAGTGGTTGGTTCACTGTAGTAAAAGTCAGGCTGCCATGACGTTGACTAAACGCAACTAACTGTTACACAAAACTGCATTCGAATGAGTTACTTTTTTACTTGGCTTTTGGTTTAGCTGATATGATGTATAGGTTATATCCTAAGATTACTGCATTTAGCTCTTATTTTTGTTCTAATCTCTGATGTTGGTCTCCCAAATTTTACGTTTTCTGTTTGAAGCCAAAAATCCATCAAGCTCTGATAGCAACACATTTAAAAAGTTAATGAGACATTGCTTCGACCGGCAGGCATACAGGCTGCAAAACAGACACAGTAATCTCCATACAGTGAAAACACACATCTGAGATGGGACTTGAATTCAAATGAACATAAATATATTTTCTTTCCATTAGTTAAATCTGGCTTTAAACACTCTCTTCCAGTTACCAAGGAAACCACATTAGGCAAATCAATGAAGTTAATGTCACTGGAGAGGGAGGGCATACCTCAACTCTCTCAACCCCCCCCAAACAATCTCTGTCTCACTATGTCTATATGTGTGTGTGTGTGTGTGTGTGTGTGTGTGTGTGTATGCCTCTGGCCCAGTCTCTCTCTGTCTCTCTCTCTCTCTCTCTCTCTCTCTCTCTCTCTCTCTCTCTGTTAGTCTTTCTCCCTCTCGCTCATTTTCTATGCCATCTCCCACTCATCCTCTCCCCCTCTCTTTATCTGCTGCCTCTCCCTCACTCACTCTCCCTTTCCCCCTCACAACACTTGCTTCCTGACAACCACTGCCAAAGGACTAGCAGGCGCAGCACATCCCCAGATTCCATCTCTCAACGGGGGCCTGGAAGAAGAAAGGGAGAAGAGAGGGAAGGAAAAAACCCTTAAAACTTTAGCACAGGTGTTGTGACAATCTGGAGCTCTGTGTTGCACCCTGTAGCTCCAGCAGTATGGCCTCTGCCAGGGAATAAGAGGGGTTGACTGAGGCCAGGTTTTGGGTGACTGAAAAGAAACGCGAATCAAGCCATCGACCGCTTTGTTTGATTTCCATTATAGTTGACAGAAATTTTTTTTATCAAAAGTCTCAAGTTAGAATTCTAGATTGGATCCAAGTGGATAAAAGTGAGGAAGTAGGCGGAAGACAACTCAGCTAAAGTTGGACAAACTACTCAGCTAGGGTACAGGTGGACAGGTCTTGTGTTGCTGGCCCGACCCGGCCCGGCTCGGTGGCGCAGTGCCGGGCAATGACAGACAGTGGTCTCCCAAGATGTTGAGTCTGGATGGCTTGGAGATGATTGCTGTACTGGTGGTCATGGGTCTCTTCATCAAAGTCCTGGAGCAGTTTGGGATGTTTGAGCCAGTCGGCGGGGAAGGTAATGGATCTTCTCTGAGATTTGTTGGTTTAATAATGGGACAGTTATGGTACAGTAAAAAAAAAAAAAAAAAAAAAAAAAAACAGATTTTAAAAGTGGTGCGGGTGTACGAGTGTGTGTGTGTGTGTGTGTGTGTGTGTGCATGGGCTTATATTTTTATCTGCAGTGCCCATTCCCTCTGGTCCTGAGTGGGCTGCAGTCCTGCCTGAGGGTTTGGGTTACTAGTGAAACTGTGGGCCATGCACCACATTCTCTCTCCCTCTCCCTCTCCCTCTCTCCTCTCTCTCTCTCTCTCTCTCTCTCTCTTCTCTCTCTTTCTCTCTTTCTCCCTCTCACTGAAGCGCACACACACATACACACCCACACGGAGTAACTTTAGCTGTGTGTGAGGCCTCCCTCTGCCCCTGGGGTGTGTGCTTTTACCCTTTAATCGATAACACTATGGGCAGAGTGGGTCTGAGTGCTGTGTAGAGGCACTTGTCTCGCTGAGGGAATGTCAGCCTTACTCTCAATACTCTCATTAGCCTTTAGCCTTTGTATGGAGCTATATCAAGAGAAGAAATATGGCTCATTTTCTGCAGATCATAGGTCAGCATGTTTTTGGTGGGTTGGCGTGATGTAATATGACAAACAAAATTCAGTTCAAAAGTGTATCACTTTATGAATTTTGTCATGTTAGTACAATGTAAAAGACCAAACTTTATAGAAGCCCTCATTGATTTGTGGTGGATCAGCAGTTGACCACATACTCAATTAGAGGGTCAATCCATGGATGTAATGTTTAATTAAGTTAAACAGAATGAAAGATTTTCTTAATGACAGATTTACAGAACTTCAAACAGTGCTTGGTTGTAAATGAAGGGTTGATTGAAAAGGTTCTTGTCCTGCTCTGGCTCTCCTCCAGGAGATGTCACCACACACCAAGGCCTTGTTTAGCCTGTCTTATATGGATGACCCATGTTTTGTCCCCTCTAAGTCCAAAGATGGGATTCTCATCTCCATTCTCTGTTTCTTTTTCTCTTTGCTCATTGCCCAGAGTGCCCTGCGCACTTGGGCATCTGTTAACAGTGGCACTCTGACAGGGTCTTAAGTTTTCTTCTCATGACAAGAATCTGTAGTGATGCTCTTTTGCTCTGATTTTAAATGACTGTGTAAAGGACGGACATGCAGTTTGCTCAGTTTAACATAAAAAATACTGCATAGATTAATAATTTTCTGTTGTAGATCCCTCCAGAATGCCACTCTATAAGAGACAATATCCATCCCTGATGCACCCGTTGGACTGCACCCAGTTGTGAAGGTGTGCCAACAGCTCAGTCATCTCAGAAAAAGTTCCCCTTGGAAACCTGTGGTCTGTGATACAGTGCTCCACATACACATGTATGAACATGCAGCCCTTACACATTGGGTTCTCATTTATACTCCCACTATACTCTGAGCATCAGTCTTTGGCATATTTTGACCATACTTTATGGAAACTGACAAACTTAATAAGTGAATGTGTGTGCCAACTCCCCTGTGAGTACTTAAGCTAATGAATTTTCTCTTTAATGGAGGAACTTAGTCGGCAGAATGACTGTATTACTCAGCCTATCTGCAGAATCATGTGCTCACTGGAGAACCAATGCATACTCCATATAAGGGCAGCTGATATACACTGGATATACACATTACTCCTTTAGCATTTACATGTAAAAAGCAACGTATATCCTATGAGGGTGAAACCATTATGTAATTGGTCAACTGATCAGTTTCCACCATATGTTCCTGAGTAAAACTGAAACATCTTCATTCATACTCATTAAGTAAGGTCTTTTCCCCTCCATATCCCTCCCTTGCTACGTCAGCTTCGCTCTTCTAACAGACATTGGTGTTTTCATTCTGCTTGACCTCTCTGCTATAACAGTGGAGTCTTGTGACAGCTGATTGTGTGGCAGCGTGCCTTTGATTTACTTCTCTCCCAGAATATCGATCTGCTGACATGAGTTGACTTCAAAGCAAGGTAGTAGTTAGTTACTGGTTATATGGACACTCACAGAACCCCTTTGTCTTACTGGCATGATAAAAATAACACAGAAATGAGGAAGTTGGCACAGGTAGTTTGCTGACCTTCTACCAATGGAAGGCCAGTTTTGAAAGAGAAAAAAAATAAACAGATAAAATATTAATTGTGGTTGAAAGGCCTTTTCTCCTCCCTTCTGCCAGACTCTTCTTGCCAGACTCATACTGAGTCATTTTCTGGTGAGACGGAGTGAGACAAGTAAAATAAAGAGACTGTGAGACTCCCATTACTTTAATGAGCTGTGTTGCTGACCTTACACTGATTAAACACACATGCGCACACACACACACACACACACACACACACACACAGCATGCACATATTTTTGTGTTCCCGAGAGAAAGTTAAAGAGGGGGAAAAAGACAGAACTGGCCATGTGTGATGGAGGATGCATACAGTTTGTGTGAGGTATGCTCTGGTCTGGAGGTTTACAAGGCTCTTGATAGATTTAAAGCTAATGGCTAATGGCTGGAGTGTGTTCTTTAGAAGTTTATGAGGTGGAAATTGAAGAGCTGTACGATGGGATGTTCTGGCCGGAGCTGGATGGCTGCGTGCCTGAGAAAAGAGTTTCTAACAACACAGCGGTTTCCTCCACCTTCCTCTTGTTCTAAAAACGTTTCCTGGGTAGAATTTGTTGGCTTTAACTTACGCAGGATACAAAAGAAATCTCTGTCTGAGAGTTTGCCAGTGACAGATACATCACTTTATTTTCTCCCACCTGCTCCTGACACAAAGATTTTCTTCTTGCTGTCTTTCAGTGGATGTATGTGACTAATTAGGAGCTATTTAGAAACTTAGCGCTAGCTGTATGTGCTGCAGTGAGCTTTGTATTCCTGGTCACTCACTTTGTGCATGGAAGGTGTGGCACCTTGCCATATGCACTACTGTCTCTTTCAGGCTTTGATACCAGAATAAATTGAACTGACACTCAGCTTGATGAGGTCCTGGATGTCAGGGATATGTTCCAGAACTGCTTCATCACTTCTAAGAGGCCTTTGATACTGGAATGTCTCTCCTTGCCTTCACATCAACTCATACCTGATTCAGCAGCAGGATGTGAGCCATGTGTCAAACCAGCCTGCAGAGTCTAATCCTTTACTTTCCTCAGTGATGTTTCATTTTGCTTCCTCTGTTTGATCCATGTCAGTTCTCTAGATATTAGAAGTGAGTCTGTGATTTTCATCATTGAGGTGTGGCACACAGTTGAGAATGAATGTTAAATTCATTTGTTGCTGTCAAAGACCCCAAAAGGAATCCAGGGATCTTGCAAGAAGACATTGATTAAACAGAAAATTGAGGCTATGGATTCTGTAATTGTGTCATTTTACCTTTTATGTGTTAGAATGTGTTTTTTCTCTAACTTCATCTCTTCTGTGCCTCCTGTAAGGTATGTAGAGCACAGAGTTTCCCATATTCAGAAATTATTGATGGAAATGTCAGTCAGTTCAGTTCAGATCTTTATTCAGTTCAGATCTTTATCAGTCAATAGTCTCTCAAAATCTACCATAAATTGACACAAATGTTTGTACAAGCATCCATGTCACTCAGATGATGGATTTCAATAACTTTGGTGATCCTGTGCCTTTGACAGAGCAAGCTAATGCACTAGATGGTGAACATGGTAAACATACATGATCAATAGAATGTTAGTATCACCATTGTGAGTGTGTTAGCATGCTCAAAGCAGCATTGTGCCCAAGTACATCCTCACAGAACCACTAGCTGTAGATTCTTAGTCTTGTCTGAAAGATATACAAATGTCTTTCAAAAGTTGGCTTGTAAATGTAGAAACTGTGGATTATTCAAAAGTCCTCTAGAATTCATTAATGAGCAATTGCATGGCCTGGACAAAACTGATGCCCATAATCGAAAAGTAGAGTGTCTTTGGTGAGCAATTTAGTTTTTTGTCCATAATGGAACAACATCCTTTTGCTATATACAATATGGCTCAGCAAATCATTTTTCATGCTTAAGATGATATTTGGCTATGATCAGCACACTGTGTGTTGTGAGAGTAAGAGAGGGAAAGAGACAGTATGACGGAGAGGGATAAGTGCAGGTAAATTGCTTAGCGGGCAGCAGAGGACCCATTTGGGTCCAAACACACACACATACACACTCTTTCACAGAGGCACCTCCATCTACCCTCATTGTAATTGCCCTTCAATAGATAGGCAAGCTAATGGAGAAAGCTGTGTGTATGTGTTTGTGTGTGTGTGTGTGTGTGTGTATAGTCCATTTAGAGCGAGCTGCATCACTTCACACACTCTTTAGTGGTTTAAGGACATTACAGCTGTCAAATCTGATAATATTCTGTGTCAGTCACCTATGCTATTGCCTTGACCTCAAATCAAATACAAAATGTCACCTGGAGCTTTTGATTTTTAACTGTTAAACGTTCTCAGTTACCAGCCAAGAAGTCTGCTCTGTTGGGGAAAGTTGAAACAAGGGCAGGCACATAGATACTATAGGTACTATCAGCAGTGTGGACAACAAGTATCCTGGTTGTGGCAAACTTTATAAACAGTAATGAAACTGCAGTGAGAGTGGAGGAGACTGTCCTTGTTGTCCTTGTCTCAGGCTCTTTCTGTCTCTGCCCCTGTGATGGCTAGCCAGCGAGAAGCTGAGAGCCTGGGACACAGGAGGATCAGACGGGGGATATTTAATACACAACTCTTTCTATCCTCCGCCATCCCTCTCTCACTATTTCGCTCTTTCTCTATTTGTCTCTCTCCCCCCTCCTCTGTTGCTGTCTGTCTTCTTTTTTCCTCTAGCTCCCCTTCCCTCAATTTGATTATAGCAGTTGTGTGTGTGTATGTGTGTATATGTGTGGATGAGAGACTGTATTTGTATGGCAGGTGCTCTATGGATAAAAGAACAGAAGTTGTTGACGTTCCGCTGCTCTTCCTCTGACACACGTCTGCAGAAAGATGATAACATTGAGAATAAGCTAATGAATTCTCTGTCAGACACACACATACACACACACACACACACACACACACACACATGCAGATGTGTCCTTGAAAATATCCCTTTCTAACTTTTAGAGTTTAAAAGATTTGCATTAACATAGCTTAGCCTTGTGTCTGAAGACCTTTTCCCATATGCAGCTTAACCCATAAATGTTCTGGCATTTGGTTTTCTGTGTGAGATGCTCCAGTATGTTGCAGGCACAAGACCAAGTAATATATATATTAAGCCTCAGTTTTAGTGGGATTAAAGCGACATTCCCCAGCAAAGCACAAAGGGGTTAAAACATTCTTAGGTATGATCGTTTTAAAGCCAATTACAGGTGACCTAAAGAGATCACGTGATGTTGAGACCTCAGTCATTTATTGAATAGCAGATGACAGCATATACATACATACACATACACTGGTAATTCAATCCCAGAAGAACTGTGTAACTATATGAAATGATTTCTTGCATTAAGAAGGCTATTCCAATTATACAGTAACACATATGCAAGAGAATGGCATCTATTTTATGTCTGTCAGAATTTTTATTAGCTATTTATTTATTTATTAGGGATTACCAGCAATGCATTGCATTTACATATTGATCTTACACATTCTATATTAATGTATACCAGATAAACTCATACAGTTATACTGCCACAGCCGTCTATAGCAAAATACAAGTGGATCACAGACATAATAACCAACCAATTTAACCAACAAACATTCAAATAAAACAAAAAGAGTAAAAAATAAAGTAAAGGACAGTAAATATGGCTGAGTATAGTAATTCTACAGGAATATATAACTAACGCTTGAGAGGAAATGTTACCAGAGAAAGTCCGAGCTTGTCAAATTAAAAAATAGACACATTTTTTCCAAGTCTGTCTTAAAACAATACTCAGGGTGCTCATATGAACATTGAAGCAGTCCTCCTGTTCATAATGGCCATTAAGAGATTTCTTCATAATGCACACCCTTCATAATACAATGTCAGTGTGCAAAGTTTATCTGAAGTTAATATGATGCTTCAAGTTTGATCAAGTGGGTATCTTCCAAAGCTGCAGCCTTTACAGCACAAGTTCACTTTTTGTGTTACTACCCCTCCACCAAGGAAAAACAGTACGTACTTGAGTATACAGTATGTATTGAGAGTTTTTAATCTTACTCCTGAAATTAGATGAGATGCTGAACTTGAAAACAGCTGCTAATGACTAAACCAATGAAGCTTCTCACAGTTTTCACTCACACTTCAGTTCCCAGCTGCTTAATTAATAAAGATGTTGAATGAAAATGTTAGTAAAGTACAATTTCATTTTTCTCTGAGATTGAAACTGTTGTCTGTTACCATAGCTTTCTCCCTCTCACTCTATCTCTTCTTCTCTTTTTTCTCATATTCTTGTCTCTCCCTCACACACATTCAGTATTAACAAGGGTACACAAGCCTTGAAGCAGGATTCACCAGGATAAAACATTTATGTTGGGCAGGCAGTGGCTATTATTCACTCTGTTTTACAACAACAAAGGAAGGCTACAGGCTGCTGGCCATTGATTTAACTGTCAATTTTACTTTTTACTAATTTACTTTTTTTTCTTTATTCATGGCTGGATCCCAATAAATGTTTGAGATATCTTTCCTGTAGGCTGTTGCCAGCTGGTTGAGTTTTTCCCTAAGTTCAATGAGTCTTTTGGTATAACATAGTAATGTGCTGTTTGGCTGGTGTGAGTTCACTCTGTAAAACAGTTGCTGTGACACTAATTTCCCTTAAGATTTGTTGTAGTGGTGTTTTTAGAAACAAATCTTCCAACAGCTGAAATCAAACCTTCGGAGAGCTGAGATTCAAACCCTGCTAGCTGCTACTAAGTTTCTCTCTGTATTATTATCGACCCATTCAGGATGTTTACCTGATTTGGCTCCTGGCAGGAAACAGCACAGAAGAGTGTTTATGATTTGATGGAAATAAGTTTAGGGGATTGTTGTGAGCGATGCAAACTTAATTTAGATTGACTGCTTTACACCACTCAAAAACACAGGATGCATTCTGAAAAGCGATGAATGCAGCTGAGTGCTAGAGATATGGGTCAGAGTATAACAGTTTTAATGCTGGTTGGTCTGCTCTACTTTTGAACTTAAACATTGTCATAATTGCAAACACGACTGTCCTTTTCAGTATTGTGTGAATGTGTTTGTGAGCATGTTGAAAACGGTTAATGGCTTGTGATCTTTCATTACCCTCCCACTGCTAGTCTGGTCTCTGGAGCTGAATTTAAATGAAGGACAATAACAAAGAAAATAGCTAGGGGTGAACAGCAGTGTTGTATGCGTGTTGCTTATCGGATATCTTACCTTGCACTGCCCTCTTCAGGTGTAACATTTAATTGCTGCAATATGTGGTTGAGAAGATCTGAGGTTTTCAGCCTTGTTTCAAGACTCAACAGTGTGCAAGTCTAGTCCAGTATTTGTTTCTGGGCCACCTCAGTTAATCTGCTTAGTATCTTCCTATTTTTTTGCTTTGTTCCATTATATGTCAGAAAATAGTGAGAATTACCCATTACAGTTTCTCAGAGCTCAGGCAGACAATATAAATATCTTGTTTAGTGCAACCACAACTTCAAAAACCAAATATGTTCAGATTTATTATCACAGAAGACTAAGAAAACCTGAAAATATTCACACTGGTGAGCCTGGAACCAGCGAATGTTAAGCATTTGTACCCACTAAAGAGAAGAATTTATCAAATCTGTTGCAGATTAATTTTCTATTATTCGTCCAATGATTACCTGGCTAGAAATCACTTCAATCTTTTTTTATTTAAAATAAAATGCCACAATCAATTTCTTTCTTAAACCTAAAGCTAAGTAGGCTCAGCTTTTTTCCACAACAAAAAATACTTAAGTTGGAATACTTCTCACATCTACCCCCGTCATGTATACATGTTTTTCTCAACAACATACTAAACCACTTATGCTCCTGAAAAACCAATATTTAAATAAAATTGTTCATCTTAAATTTCAGTATAAATGCTATTCATGTACACATAAATAATCCTTTACATCTTGTTTCCTCAAGAGAGAAAACCCTCTGATCCCTCCGTCTCACCTTACTGTGTGCACTTTCTAAAGAAAACCGTTCATTAGCAGCTCTCTGTAGTTTATACTGAACGGACATGGCCTCAGTAGAATGAATCTGTTTTTGTCCCACATCGCAGTATTAAAAATATCCTCAAAAGCTAATGATCTATGCAAATGGATCTCTTCTTTCACTTATCTAATTGGAAACACACTAGCCAATTTTGAGCACCATTTGTCAATGACCTCCTCTGTGTCTCCTTCGCTGCACGCATTCACACACACATACACACACACACACACACCCCTCTCTCTTAGACATTTTAATCAGTTTTGAGAGGAATAATTGCCCAGGTAGACGTCTAAATATGGAGGTATTTCAATTACTCGGCATGTCTGGCTTCAGGCAAAATATGCCTCACAGAGACTAATCAACTAAGACTGATTAACCTAACATTTCATTACAGTCTGAGAGTGTGTGTGTGTGTGTGTGTGTGAGGGTGTCAACAAATTAGCATTCAGGCAAGTGAGTGTCCATCATTATATTAACATCAGAACATCTCTTGGGACAGATTTACAGACGTCACTTTCTTATATACACTGTCCGTAAACAGTTTAGGCTAAAATAAGCTCCTGTGGTTCATCTGTGATTTGTCACAGTCACTGCCCTTACAAGACCTTCTGTGGTGATCAGTCGAGGTCAAGGGGGGGAGAGGTAACATCTGAGAAGAAACTTTTCTCGAAGCTGTTGGCTATGTTTGCCCCTGGCCTGCTAATTATATCACACACACTTTCCGTTTCCAAGCACATGCACATGGAGCAACACTTTCGCTCTGTTGGACACAGACTGCACAGAGCTTGTATCTGATTAGCGTTGCTGTGACAGCTGTCATGTGAAGAGCTTGATGTGTGTGCATGCTTGCACAGAGTTATAGATGTGTTTTTTGTTTACCTAACTTTTACATCCAGAGATGCTTCCCAGGTTAACAAATATGGTAAAAAGCAGGTCAAAACACATGTACTGTAGATGCTAAATTTGGATGAAAAGTGAACATATTTAGCCATGCTAACACCATGGTTCTGGGGATAGCATTTGTTGGCTACTGAATAGATTGCTTTGAGATATTGTGTAGATATTCATGGTCCTGAGAGAATGTATACTAATGACTTAAATGGACCTAGTTACTTTTCCACTAGCACCATCATGAGGTTGACAAATGCAGTGTCTCAACAATTATTGAATGGATTACCATGAAATTTCATCTTTCCTTTGGGATGAATTGTAAACACTTTGGTAGTCTCAATTTTTCATGTATATCCATTACTGGCTCATTATTTTATTTTTTCCAGTGCAGTTGTGAACATGTTCATTATACCTAATTACCATCAGCATGTTAGCATAGTAACTGTGAGCACATTATCATGCAGACAGTAGCATTTAACTCAAACCACTGCTGTGCCCAAGTGCAGTCTCACAGAGCCTCTAGTGTGGCTGTAGACTCTTGTATAGACATCCAGATTACGTAATTATTTCAGAAAAATGACTACAGCTTCTATTTCAGCCTGAAGCAGTTCCTAAATACTTGCTGACATATAGTCATTGAAATGCCACACCAACTAAGGTTATATGTAAAACAGACAAAAACTCACCCTTTTTTAGCCCACTGTGGTTTTACAGTAACCTACACGTCTAGACTTCTTTTGACCTAAAGTACTAAATCAGTACATACAGAGTTATAATCAGAGCAGCAGTGAGGACAACTAAAATTTATGTTACCATTATTAGAAGCAACTGCAACAACAGTAACAAGTTCAAAGGTCAGTGCCTTACATTATTCCTGGAATCACAGAGCCGTCATGTCTGAGCAAAGTTTTAGGAAAGAGGTAAAGTCAAAGGGGAGATTTTTTTTATTTATAATATATTGATCTGATATTTCTGTCTTGGTATATGGCAGATATCCTGGTGCTTTACGTAAGAGATAATGACAGATAGGTGCGATCAGCCTTAATCTCTCACACTTTCATCCGACTGCAGACTGTGTTTGAGAATTTACTGGCCTCAATATGTCACTGTATTTAGGAATTTATGTAGCCCATTTAATTAATCATGCCCGTAAATGGATACAAAATATAGGGTAATATAATGCTTTATGTGGATTAGAAATCATTGCAGATAACCAGCTGTGAAGTAATTCACTTTTAATAACCATTTTTCTCAATTACAGTCTCTTTGATTATCTCAATTTGCACGATCATAAAGACCCTTTTGTAACAATGTCTGATCCTTAAGTGCCATCAGAAGCTCTGATAGGTTTCCCTTACTGTATCTGGAGCAATCAACAGCCACATTTGACTCCCTCACAGTAAATGACAGTTGCGCACCTTGAGTGTCTAAGTGCCAATTTCTGACTTTAAACATGAACTGAGTCTGCAACTGCAAAAATCATTGCTGTGTCATTTTGTGTACCAAAGAGCATAAGTCTGTTTTTCATTGAGTGCAGGTTGTTTAGGCTCACGAGGCTGCTCTAAGATGTGTGCTCCCCGAGGCTCTGCAGCTAGACTGTAGCTCTAGGTCTCATTTTGACTCTGAGAATCATTAATCACACGACAGACACATCAAGCCCTCCGTAGACCTCTCTGTCTCCCCCAGCTTCCCTTTTACATTCCCCTCCATATCCTGCCTTCTTTCTGTCTGGTATTGAGCCGACCTACTCACAGGCACAGAAAGACAGACACATGCACATGTATCTATACAGTATACAATCTTAAAGACTAGTGCTAGGGACTAAATAGTCCCTCATCTCCTCCCTCTCAATTTCCTGTAGAGCATTCACTTCCAGTCTTGATAACAGGGCATGTTATGAATTTGGAGTGGGGGATGAAGGTCATGGAAGACACCAAAGGGTGTCATTTTCTGCTTTTGTTAAAGTTCAGCTGTTTCTTATTTAGGGATGCACTGAACTATTTCTTTAACAATACCAATTCCAGAGACTGTCCTCCTAGGAAGAAAGGCACCATGAGTTGTTAAAGGAAATGCCTCAAAACATGTATTTATGATGAAGTGACTTCTGTCTGTTGGGAAAAAAAAGTGACGTTTGTTATAGACCCACAACAAAGTCTGCAGAGAGAAGAGGCCTTTCGTACAGCAAGTCAACATTGCAACGTTCTTTTAGCCAAGACCATGAGCTTATCCAAACTATAACCTATAGCAGTTACTGTATTTGAGCCCAAAACAGGCGCTTTCCCTAACCATTTTGTTTTTGTTTTGTTAAATCTAACCAAACCTTAATCATAGTGGTGGCAGATCAGAAAGTGGTTTTGTTTTTGCAGCAGTGATTCGTAACTGTTGCTGAGAACAGACAAATGTCTGAATAATTCTTACAGTACAAAATACTTACATTAGTGAATGACTGAAACAGAAATAACAGAAACACTGATTTTCATAGTGACAGTCTCAACCAGTGTTGTCTGTCCACATCTGGCTTATAGCCGATCCATTTACAGTAATAAGGTTGGGATCAGGTTCAATACTGATCCAGCGTGTAACATCAGTGTATCTCTACTCCTGGGAGGATCATTTTCTTCATCAAATCCCACCTCAACATTATGTTTCAGGGGGTTTAAAAGGTTGTTACCTTTATATATTCTTCAGTGGCATCTTTACTTATTGCTGCACATGGTTGAAAGATTAAAGGCTCAAGCCTAAATCTCAAATGTGTAATAAAATAAATAAAATGTGTTATATTAATTCCACATGGCAAGTCTCCAAAACACAGTGAATGTCAAACAAATGGATCATTACAATTCCATTCTTTTATATCCTTTTTTCTGGATTTTGTCTATCTGTGGTAGGATGTCAGTGAGCCAGATGCGACATCAATCTATTCCATCCCAACTGAAACAATCCCCGCTGTTCTGGATTACATATGCAGTACATGTTATAGCCAGATTTCACCTCCAGGCTGTGTGTTTGAGTGTGCACGTGTGTTGACTTTACACTCAAGGGAGACTGCCACATCTGTGTGTTTGTCCACAGTAGGCGCTGGGTCAGATGCTTCGCCTCTCTGTCGTCTCGTCACGGTCTCCCTCCTCCCTTCTGTTAGTCTTCTTCTTCTCCTAATTTTGTCCTTCATTTTACCCCCTGCTAACTCTTCTTGATTCATCATTTGTTATTTGCTACACCCCTGGTTGCTGTTATGTCTTCCTTATCCATTCCATCTTGCCCCTCCTTTCCCTGTTTCTCCTCCTATCTCATCTCCCAATTCATTCTTCTCATCTGTCTTTTGTATGTTTCCCCTCTGTTTCCCCACTTAACCTACAAGTAGTTCTCCTCCATCCTCCTCCCTCCTTCCATTCCCCATCTTCCTCCTCTTTCCTCCCTTCACTCAGTCCCATCACTGACCCAATTAAGCATGGGGAGGGACACAGCAGGAGGAGACTGACGGAGGTAAGGCGAGAAAGAGAGGGAGAGGGAGGACAGGCAGAGAGTGGAGAGAGTTTGAGAATCAGTAGCTGGAAAAGCAGAGAGAGTCAGAAAACAATACCCGACAACCTGCCAGGACATACACAGTGAATTGTCCGAACTTCACCTGGAACTTAAACAACCTTTGACAGCCTCGGAGGTGGCGGGGGTGGAGCAGCAAGTCGACAGTCCTGCTGCCACGCACTTACCAATCTCGATGAAGAACCGAGGAGAATAACAATCTACCTTCAGTGAAAGCGGGTGGGGTGCCGTGCGGAGTTAGGATGGCCGAATGCCGGCATATAGAGGGAGACTGAGAGGAGGGACTGAAGACACAAAGACGGCGCATTCCTGGTCGGTGCTGGGGGGGGGTAACGTGGCTGCCCTGGGGCAAGAGAGAGATTTTTGTTGACAGAAACAGAGAGAGGAAGAGGAAGGGGGAAAGGATGCATCTGTTCTTCCAAGAAAAGTGGGAGGTGGAGGGGCTGCAGACTGTGGGCATCCTCCTGGTGGTCTGCAGCTCCCTCAAACTGATGCACTTTCTGGGGCTTATCGACCTTTCTGTGGCAGGTAAGAGAAACGGTAAGAAAGCAAGAGAGAGGCACCGACTGAGAAGTCAGAATGATGAATATGGTGAGGGGACATTAGGAGAAAAACACTCAGCTGGAAAGGGGAGTGTCTGCATGCGTGGCTGTGTGTGTTTCTCAAGTGTTTTTGTAGAGTTAAATAGCTGTCATGTTTCTCACACCTATTTATAGTCCTGTGTAGGGTCTGGGTGTGCTTGTGTGTGCGTATATGGTTTTGTCTGAGACTGAAATATTAGGTCCATACAGTATATCAAGACCTTTCTAATGCACATGTGTGCAGGATGTTAAAACTGCTGCATTTATGACACAAAGGAGACTCAAAAATTCTAAACAAATTCATTAGAATGTAGAAGTCATGTCCAAAACAGGCCCATCCATAATATCTGGGAAAAAGATATTACCAATGCATATTTAGCGTCTTCCGTCTAATGGATACTGTCTGTAAATGATTTTATTCACCATGGACTTTACTTTAATTTTTACTTTGATGAGGATGTGCATTCCATCATTTTTTTTTTCTTTAAACACTGAGGTCAGTTTGCTTATCACGAAGAGATGTACGGTATAATGTCCTCTGTGTCTCTGGGGGGAGCTCTCCAAAGTCTGAAAAGACAACCTGGGTGGTGTCATCAGGGTGATCTAAGCTTCAGAGGGAGTTAAAGGGAGTATAAAGTGCAACAAAGGTGCACGACTGGAAATGAACCTGCAGTTAAATCACATTTCTAACAGAGAGCCTGTATGACACACTGGTATTTGGAGTGGTGTTTGATGCATGGAGTTTGGAAGATGTGAGACTCTAGCAAAAGATGCATTGTGGGAAATATAGGATCCAGTGTTTTTGGAGCTAAAGTCATATTGGGAGCTCAAAGTCAGAATATCTCTTCTCTTGATGCATTGAATTTAAGCATTTCTTCTCTCTTTTTTGCCTCTTGAGAAGTGGGAACAGATGAATGCCATTAATCCTAGGTCTTATTTGAGACCACAAGCAAATGAAGACCTAACTGAACTGGCGGGAAGTTCTAATTTGAAGCATGTATTTGTGAAAAGTGCAACATTTTTTCAAATTGCAGTTCTATTTCTCTCATCACTAGATCACTAGATGTCAGGAGGGTCAAGAGATCATTGACTGACTCAAGGGTCAGTGTTGGAACTACACGACTCATCTGTATCAGCATCAGCAGTATACTGTATCACTGTGGCTCTGAACTGTAATATGTTTGCTGCTTTCACTGAGGGATTACATTGTATCCCTGTGCCTTGACAAAATCCACAGATCTCTTGGGTTTATGAAACATGGAGCCCCTTCAAAAGTTACAAGATTTTGCCAAGAATGTGTTGCCATCATGCTAAAAATAGAGCTGTTTTTCTTATTTCCTGAAGAGTTGTGATGGTCTGTCAGTATCCCCCGGGAGAAAACTATTGAACTCTAATTGCACAATCACTACAGGGCATGCTGGGTAGGAGTGTTATAATGCTGCACAACAGCTGAAGAAAGTTTTTTTTTTTTTTTTTTCCCCGTGTCTGATGAGGGATAGACAGTTTTTACTTTTCTGCTTACTCAGGCCAAAATGAAAGAATTTCTAGTCTCATTGTCAGTGCCACTCAAAAAAACAATTTTAACTTCAAAGGCTGGAGATTAGTCACATGTTACTTCAGTAGCATAAGGAGTGCAGTAACCTACTTGTTTTTAGTATTCTGTTATTGCTAGATGCAACTTCCGTATTGAATACTGTATCAGTCTAAATTCTAATTTGATAGCATTCTTTAAAAGAACTAAAAGAGAAAAAACAACAGCAGCTTAGCTTTGATAGACAGATATAGTTAGATGTTTTGGGGACCTTAAAGAGACATGCTTGTGTGTGTGTGTGTGTGTGTGTGTGTGCTATTAAAATGAGGTTAATCCCTTTGAGATCAAATATCTCTTTTCCAAGACAGACTTGGCCAAGACAGCCAGAGCACATTTACTCAAAGACATCACAACAAGCAAGAAATTTCATCACCAGCAAAGGACAGAAATACAAAGAAGGAAACAGAGGAGATGGAGAAGCTTGTGAGACAGGCAGAGAGGAAAAGGTGTGTCTGTCCTAAAATGAGCATATCTAAGTTTTGACAGTTTCCAGCAGATTCGGCTTTCATGGTCTTTACAAGTATTTCAAGCTCAGTACTCCATGCAGAGCAGAGGCAGTAGAAATTGTGCTTTTTGTTTGTTTCTTTTTGTACCTGTCTCTATCAGTTTTCAGAACAATCAGTAGAAAATAAACTTAGCTAGTTTTGAAGGTTACTTTACAGAAATTATTTCACAACACTTCACCAAACTGTAGTTGTAATGCTAAGCCAGAGTCTTTCCAAACTTTAGATATGCCCATGACATCCACCTTGAGCACTGGAGTCAAGTATCAGAGTATGTTTATTGAAGTATTATGTTTTAAGGTATTATGACTTTACTAGTGTTTTCATTTTTATTTGCTACTCTATACTTTTCCTCAACATATCTTGCAGGTTGAAATATTGCAAATTTTACCACACCATATTTATTTGACAGCTGTGGTTTCAAATAACTTTGAATATCAAGATTTTATAAAACATATGATGACCCTAAAAAATAATGCATACAGTAAATCACAACAGGATATAAAGAAGTTCCAAGTTAACAAAAGAATCTCACTTCAGGGTCATTTAGTAGCTATACTGGAGCTTTTGATCAAATCATGTGATCTTCCTCTGCAGATGGAGTTACATTATTCAATACATTATTAGTCTCCTGCATCTTACTTCTCAAGTACTCAGATTAACTTTTCTACCTTTGACTCTTGGTCACAGTATTTTATATTCATTTCTGTATTGTAGTCTGCTGCTTGGTCCATATGGAAAAAGATAATGTACTTACATACACAGACCCCGGGGCAGAGGGCTGGGCCTGTACTAGGCAGCTGGATGTATTAATCTGGTATCCATTGGACAGTATACTCAGTCTGCTCTGGTTCCAAATGACGCCAGAGCCTGTGAGGTCAGTAGTCCCTGAGGCTCCATGGTGCAGAGACAACACGGTGACACATCACAGAAGTTAGATTGTCAGTGGAGGTACTGTGGTAGTATTGGTTTTCACCCCATCATGGCCTTCATTCCTCAGACTGCTGGGGTCCTGCTGAAAGGGGTGAGGGGACTGTTACCATGGAAACTAAGAGGCAAGAGTAAGTACGTGGGTTCATGTGTACGTTTTTTTTCTTTTCTTTTTTTTTCCTTCTATCTGATTTTTGTTATCTTCTGTAAATACGCGTCATGAAGTTTGCATTGACATGAACTGGTACTGTGGTGTTAGGCATGATGGGCTCTGGTTGAGGTGTTTTTCCAGTTATGCATTTGTCTGGTAAAATATATGCTTCTATGAATTGACATGAAGTCCTTATTTAAGCCAATTGTGAATTAATATTGTTGATGTTTGACTTCTTTTAAATTGATACTGTCTGCTGGTCTTGCTAATACCTCATACAGTTTACTGATTGTGGCAATGTGATATGAGAGCCAGTCTGATTAGGGAAACTGTGTGTTTCTAGGAGTCTCGCTGTGCTGCTGTTGTGCAGTAATATCTACTGTTTGAAATGGTACTTGTGGTCTCCCATCACTAAACCAGGTCAGCAGGCAATTACCAATTTGCCTTCACGGCATGATTCGGCCTGTTGCATTTGTCCATTGCATGGAGTATGTTTTTGGTTTCACAGGCATGTGTGCATGTGTGTATGAAAACAGAATTAAATCACAGACTTGCGTGTGTGTGTGAGTGTGTGTGTCTAACCTTTGTGCTATGGTTGGTGATTGCAGGTAATCCTTCCACCAGCCAAAGCAAAAAAACCATTAAGCAGCGATTCCTCAAGCTGCTGCCATGCTGCAAGCCCTCGGCTGCCCCCTCAATCAGTCAAAGCAAGTGCTCCTTCACTCTCTATACATCTCTACTTTCTTCCATGTGCCCAACCTCCTCTTGAGTTTCATATTGACACTTGTGTGGATGTACACACATTTACAGAAACATTTAGCACACACATAAACCCACCTACGGGGACACACTCAACCCCACTCAAAAACACTCTGGTGTTATCGTGGTTAATGGGTCGGGCTTGTTTTTGTATTTCGTGATTTGAAGCATTAGCTGTTCCCTTGGGCAATGGAACATGTGTCTGTGTGTGTACATGTGTGTGGGAGGTTAAAGTGAGGTCAAAACAAGTAGGTTTTAGAGGTCTGAGAACTTATAGCACATGACATATGCTATGAGTTGACAGTTACTTATGGAGAAACAGATGGACTGTGAATGGGATGAGGAATATCTGTTAGAGAATGTTTCTTCTATACCATTTTCATCAATGATAAACCTCTTCTCTTGCTTTAGGTTATAAGAAGTAATATAGCTTATGCTAGATCAAAGATGTGTGGAAATTGCTTGGCCTAGTAACCTCATGATTATGTATGGAAAACTGCACTCACTCATGTTTTCATTCAGTGAAATAATAAAATAATTGTGTTATTTTGCTCTGTGTATGACATATAGGACTTGAACTGTATGATGAGCTCAGTATCCGTTTGGTAACTTCATTAAAATGTGTTGGCCAGGTCATGGCAATCCCTGGAGGTTTTGTGTGGGTGTAGCGATGATAAATGCTAACTAACACTGGTCTCTCCTCCACACAGACAGCGTGGAAGATGATTTTGAGTTATCCACTGTGTGCCATCGCCCTGAGAGCATGGACAAGCTGCAGGAGCAGACTAAGTTCACCAAGAAAGAGCTGCAAGTCCTCTACAGGGGCTTCAAAAATGTAGGTCTAGCCAAAGCCAAAAAGAAGACTACATATCAAAAAAAGAAACAAAATGAATCTGCTCGTTTCATCATTACGGGAGTTAAGAGTAGTATCAGTTAGATGAGAGATGAAGTTGCCATGTAGTCCCTTATGTCTTCTGTACTAGATGGGAACTAATGAGTTTTCTCAATTCACATTTGTATCCCAGGAGTGTCCGAGTGGTGTGGTGAATGAGGAGAACTTTAAGAACATTTACTCCCAGTTCTTTCCTCAGGGAGGTGAGTTGTCAGCTCCGACCACTAAGCCTGAAGCGCTCCAGCTGTGTCCATGATACTTTCATTTACACCATTTGTTTAAAACATTTCATGTAAAAGGGAAATAGCTTCATTTATTTGACTCTGTAGAGGTACACAGGTAGCTTTTCATTATCAAAATGAAATGAACATAATTAAGTCATTATAAATGTGCTCTGCTGAACTATAGTATATGCACTGCAAAAAGGCAAGGCAATTTTTCATCCCATGATATTTAGGTTGATGAAATGTTAACCACTCGCCTCCAGTTGTATTTGAAATTATTTTTATATCTAGGCTATATTTAGCTCGCTGCTAATCCTAGCTCTTCAGAGACTTTGCTTCATGTTTTGAGGGCACACAGGTTACTATAAGTCTCTACCTTTGCAGATTCCAGTATGTATGCACATTTCCTGTTTGAAGCCTTCGACACTAACAAGAACGGCTCGGTTAGTTTTGAGGTGAGCTCTATTCTTATGTCAGCTTTCTTTGAGAGATAAAAGCAAATATGTGCTCTGGTGAAATTTGCCACAGCTGTAGTCGCACAAATATGTGTTTCCTCTTAACACTTGCCCTCAGAGATTAGTGCTGTGATTTGACTTCATTTACTGTGTCAAGATTTAAGTAATGACAAAAAAATACAGTAAATTGTTCCCTTTCTATCTCAGGACTTTGTATTTGGCCTGTCTATCATACTGAGAGGAACCATTAATGATCGGCTAAACTGGGCGTTCAACCTTTATGACCTGAACAAGGACGGCTGCATCACCAAAGAGGTTACACACACACATGCACACACATGTAACACCATGCTTTGATACCTTACAGTAATAGCTACAGCCTTGTTGTGAAGTGCGTTTACTCAGAGGACAATGACAAGATGTCCCCAGTATGTGGAGGTTTTTGCAATCTGTTACTATGTGTGTGGAAATTTTCTGCTGGGATATTGATCACCAAATACAACAGATTTTATTTAGAAATTTAGATCCCTGCTCCTGTTTGTCAAACATACCCTGTGGCAGATATGGCCTCATATGACTGTGATATAACCAAGTTTTTTTTGAGTGTGACTGAACGAAAATCACAGAGATTGTATTTAACTAATAAAATAAAATAAAACCGTCTAATATCATAACATCATACTATTAAGTTTTAATCAAACAAGGAGAAATAAAACTATGTAATATCCAAGAAATCAGTGGGACTCTAGGGCTCATCAGCTCTGTACTTCTGAAAACCTGGCTACAGTCCCACTTCTGAGTAATTTTTTATATAGTCTGAAAAATTTAACATCAGCAATATTTTCTCACTTTCTTTGCAGGAGATGTTAGACATCATGAAGTCCATTTATGACATGATGGGGAAGTACACATACCCCACTATGCAGGACGATGCCCCCAGAGAACATGTGGAGAGCTTCTTCCAGGTTAAACTCATTGAATGATATGTTCTTCTATGAAAGAATTTCATGTACGAAATTCTTCAACATACAATAGTTTTTCAGTAGGTAAATCTCTGGCTGCTGTATTTTTCTTTCAGAAAATGGACCGGAATAAAGACGGGGTGGTCACCATAGAGGAGTTCATTGAGTCTTGCAAAAAGGTAGGCCAGCAAGAGTTGAAAGTTGGTTTACAAAAGAATCATTAAGGTAAGACATGAGGAGATGTGATACTGCCTCCTTATCCAGACCTCTCCTCTCTGTCTAGGATGAGAACATCATGCAGTCCATGCAGCTGTTTGACAATGTCATCTAAGAAATCCCGACCAGTTAGGACGATGGCACCAGGAAGGGGAGTGTGTGTGTAAGAGGAATCAGGATTAAAGAGTTTGTGAATGTGTGCGTGTATGTGGCCCTTTTCTGACTTACAAGCTTGTGCTTGTGTCTCTTTTGAGAGCTGTGAGTCCTGAGGGCGCTGAGAGGCCCTCTCCCCTCTTCCTGGGCCCCCCAGTGGCATTTCTCCAAGCAACAATGGAGTTTCCCCGACTCTTGTCCTCATCATGCAGAACCTTAGTTTTACCCTAGAGACACAGAGAAAGAAGGCAAGCGGCGGGCTCACAGGTACTTGCACACCCCAAATCCCCCACCTGTTCTATCTGAACTTTTATTTATTACTATTACTGATGAAGGAACTGTGCTGGCTGTAAATGGCTGAACTCAGAGGGAAGCAGTTGTCCCCAAACCATGACCTAAGATCACTTTCCCCTCCTTTCCCTGTCATGGCTGAGATTTGGGTTTGTGAATCTCATTCTGCCTCTGTGCATGAGGGTAACACCGTCCACCCCCCCACCCCTCGGAGCTACTAGACTGCTCGTGCCCTGGCCATGAAAATCAAAATGAATCTACCGCCATCTAGTGGATGAGAAAGACACTTCCTGAGGGAGCCACTTGCAAATTGGAGATCCAAGCGATCCTGTTTTACCGATGGAGGTTCAAACATGTTGTTTTCCAAGACGAACTGATTTCAATATCGCATGATGATGTCACTAATATCCAATTATGTATTTACAGAGATACTCCAAAGTCTGCTTGTCTGTCTGATGTTCCTAGTCATTCACAGGTGCCTCACCCTTTGTGTATGTGTGTGTGCATGTGTAACAGGAAGAGATGTCATCCATCTTACCTATGTAAGACTCTAATGGGACACCCACCTCCATTCATGGGATTCTGGTAGAATAATCCCCGGCCTTCCAAACTATTACAGTCCTAGCTATAGGTGTCTATTGACTGTTGTACATTTTCTAGCATTCCCAGTGGTGTGTATTAGGCAGTACAACGTGGGGATTGCACTATAGTTGATGAGATGTTTTGACCATCCCAGCTTCTCTCAACACAGGACTGGCATACCACAGTCGTACTAGTCTTACAATATATATTCAAGGGGAATTTATTAGATTGCAGATTGTATTTGTGAACTTCTTGTAATCGGAAATGTCATGTGGTTGTAGCAGGTTCTACCACTTCAAAAAAAATCTCAAAACCCTTGTTGCATTAAATTAGGCTCATTCAATTTAAAAGAGGCATAGTATGTGTGTGTGTACTGTTAGTGGGAGACATGGATTATTATTTTTTTGTTATACTCGCCCTTCCATTCCTTACTCTCCCTCTCTCTGTAACACCAAAGAGAAGATATAAATTTAAGAGGTATATAAAGCCACTCTAAGTTAAGACATATAGCCCACCTGTGGGTGAAGAGAGAGGGAGATGCTGTGTGGTAACTAGGGCAGGGAGCAATCAGAGATGAAAGGATGTAGTCTGGTAAACTGGTATTTTGGTTTACCTGCACACAGTCCAAACGGAAGCATAATTTTAAGTTGTGAACCCACATTTTTGGCTCTTAAGATAGAACTATTTTTGAAGAATTTGCAACCATGTATTAATTTGCTCCTTTTCACACTAGAGCTGCTCTAAAGTCCAATATGGCATAAATACCAGAGGCACTGACTAAATAGGCCGTGGCGTCTTTCAAATGCAGAGATTAACATGGAAAAGCAATAATCTTCTCTACCACGTTATCAGCACCTCTCCACTCATCTAACCTCTCATTCCTCTCAGAGCACAGTATAAGGGTGCACTATGGCCCTGATATAAATATGCACTTCTGATCGTACAATTCCTTTTTTTCTGTTCCTTAATAACACCTTTTATTTTATAGGGAAAAAGGTGGTTTGGCTCTGATTGTTCCTTGCCAACGGTTTTTAACTTCCATTCCTGACCACGAGTAAAACCTGTCTATACCCGCATGTACTGTGTCTAGAACAATGAAAAACCTACTAACCTGTTGTACTGACTGTCTAGTTAGCTAGCCTCAACTGGTTGCATTACGTATTTAAAATGTGTATATTTTGTACAGAGACAATAAAAATCACAGTTACTATGCAAATGGACTGGAGTTTGAATTTCAAAGACTGTACAGAATTGTCTTTATTAAAATAAGACAGTGCTTTCAGCTTTACACATCTAAAGCTAGAGTACAAAGTATTAAGATTCATTTTTTTTTTTTTTTTACCTATAATCCATCATCACAATGTCAGCAAGAAATGGTTCATAATTTAAATATACATAATTACACATAATCCCAACAGCCACATCTAAATCGATATAGTGTATGAGTAGACACAAGGCAACAGGTGAGTAATGACTTCATAACATTCTGTTAGAACTGTGTTGATGAGCAAAAACAGTAATTCAGTCTACTTAGCATGTTACTGCAGAAATCTGGCAAGCTGCATAACAAATATGTACCCTTAACTAGAAATCCTGTTGCTGTGTGATTAAATCTGGGCAGAAACTAACAATTTGCCTGTTCTTGCTTTTGCATGTCTTTGTGTAATTCCTTGCAAAACAAAACACTTCAAATTAAGTTGACACCATGTGTCCACACGTTCACATCAATCCCTTGTTGGCAGCTGGATTCTAGTAATTTTCCATCAATGACACTTAAATAACACCCCTGCTTTAATAATGGTGTGATTAAATAATTCAGCGTCACAAGGATTACTGCATAAACGTCAAATGTTAAATGAAACACATCTCAGTTTTTAATGTTTCCATTTTTTTCCACTGCTGACTCTTAGAGGCTTGAGATGCGGCTGGTAGGGATTGCATTTGTCAAGAAAGGAGCAAGCATTTACTTGGGCATCTTCCGGAGCTCTGCCAGAACCCAAATGGCCAGTGAGAGAAGAGCCACAGAGCCAGACTGGTGAGTTGCTGCCAGTGGAGTGGGGACATACAGTAAAAGAGTGCTGATACCAAGGGCAACCTGAAGAGTGCAAACACAGTTTGTTTGAGTTTTATTACACTGAAGAGTCATAGACTGAGTTTATATATTACTGGGTTGATTGACAGCCTACCTGCCCATAAGCCATTGCTGCAAGGAGGCTGATGGCAACCTTAGCCCTCCTGGGCAGTGCCACCCTTCTTGAGAACAGATAGAGGCCTGTAATTGCAGTCAAAGAAGAAATCGCCTGGAGAAAGAAAAAAACAAAGGGAGAGAAAACCGTCAACAACTGACTGTTTAATTTAATTGAAAATGTTGTCCTAAAGGTTATTTCTTTCCAGGAATTACTACACACCAAAATTCTGTGGTCAAACTGCACAGTTGTGGGATTTTCAAATATGTTCTTGAAGGTGGGAGAGAAGGCCAGCAGATCATCAGGGATCCATCGATCTCCCATCTTAGGGAAGGAGTTATATACCAGCCCAGCATCCAAACCAGCAACAAAAGCACCTGCAAAAAAGCATTTCAGACAAGATTAAATATAGACCTCTAGGGCATGTGTACTACCTACATTCATATTATCTTTACAGTATACAGGAGTAGACTGTTTGCATGTCAAACTTGAATGAACAAGTAGTTCCCTTAAATTAGCCATTACAACAACAAAAAAATAACACTTCATCTTTTTCATACTCCCTTTGACTTTCTGAATCCAATATCTAGCTAAAGAGATGCAATTACACACTTATGTCTGATACTGCACCAACAAAATTTTTAACCGTACCTGAAAGAGCAGTGAGGAAGACAAGTCCGCCAGTACCCTTGGCGAACCTCCTGAGGTGCGTAAGATGTCTGGTCTCTGCCAACTGACAAAGAGGTGCAAAGAACAGGCGCACATTGAAAAAAGAAATGCTATAAAATGTGTGACATTATATATTTAATTCATACAGGCCAAGCAAGAGACTACCTTGTGTGCAGGAAACAGCAGAGTAAGCCCTGTCCAGAGACTGGCGCAGTAGAGTAGCAAGGCAGAACCAAGGTGAGCACTCAGCCGATACTGGCTGACCCGCGGGATGTCATGAGACTCCGGCTTTTCCTCCAGACCACTTTTTACCATGTACCATCCCAGAAGGCCCTGAGAGGACACATGCAATGATACAGTAATTCCTGTGATTTCCAATTTAGTTAAACATGCATACTACTTGGCTACAAACTTGTTGCTAATCGTGGCAAGTAAAACAGTGCGCTCACCCTGCTCTAGAAAAAGGTAACACTAAGAGTGAAGTAGGAATGATCCTCTCTCATCATCACTGGCTGCACTAGTCTTACCTGGAAAAAGACAAATCCACAAAGTCCCAACACTTTTCCTTTCATGGAGCGAGTGAAGTATCCTTTTTTCCAAAAGTACATAGTGGGGAGGATGTATGCAAGTCCAACCAGTCTGCCCCACATGCGATGACCCCACTCCATGTAGAAGATAAACTTAAACTCAGGCAGAGTCATGTCATGGTTCATTCTGGGAAAACAATAACAACAGATAATTAAGCTTTACATAATTGTGAACATCATACTTCTGGTGGAAATATAAACCTGCTTATGTATGTAACATAAATTCATTGGTTGTCAAGCACAGGTCTGTGAATTAAATTTCAAAATGTAAGCAGTTTCCCAACTTGTGTTTTGATAGTTGATGGGCGCACCTTCAAATCTTTACAAGTGTGTGTCTTAATAAGGTAAACAGAAGAGACGGGGACTCACATTTTGAATTCAGGAAACTGCTGGTACTTGGAAAACTCAGCCTCCCATTCTGCTTGTGACTGTGGTGGCTTCATCTCTCGCACCAGATGCCAGTCAACCATGGAGAGCCCAGATTCAGTTAGCCTGATTGAAACAAATGGATATATACGTGAAGTGCCTATCAACACCACTTTAATACAAGGAGGGCTGTTATATGCACAGACGCATCACTTTTAAGTCACCTCTACCTTGTGACACCACCCAGGACAACAGCCCCGACCACCAGCCCACTGCAGCCCAATAACCAGCGGCCTACTATGCGATTTGTAGACGCGTTGGGGACAGCAGCTGCTGTCTGTGCAGAGGAGGCCTCCACTTCTGCTGTGATGGTACTCTGACTTCTCTTCACAAGCCATTGTCGTAGCTGTGGACTTCGCTGACGTTTTAGAAGAAGAGAGAGAACACTTTAGTACACGAACAAGTGCCACATTTACCTCACTAATGATGTAAACACTATACAGTCAAAAGTATGTGGACATTTTTATTGTTTGGCTTACATCTTCTATCTATCTTAATGCTACAAGATACAATGATATTTTAAACAATGTCGTCCAACTTTGGCAAAAGGTAGGGTAGGCCCTTTCCTGTTTCAGCACTGAAATACCAACATGCACAAAGCGATACATTCATAAAGTGATGGTTTTGCGAGGCTGGTGAGGAAGAAACTAGCTGTCCTGCACAGTCCCCCGATTTCAAGGGCACCCAACACAACACAGCACAACTCTGTATGGCAATGTAACTATGTTATGTCAGGATGCCCACATACTTTTGTCTATGTAATACAGTCAGAGATACAGGAGTTGGACTGGATGTTTAGGAAACTCTTTAGTTGGAGACTGCAATAGAATTCAAAATGTTAGTTCTTTCACAAATCTGGTTCATTTCCGAGTTCTACTGTTAACTGTTGACGTCGGGATGATGGTGAGATAATTGACCGTGAACTCACATGCGGACGTGACTGCTGCTGTGTACAACCAGTCAGGTGACGTTACATGCCCTTAGTAACTTAAATATATAACCACCGAAATCAACACCAACGTAAAACACACGGCGGTTGGCTGATGGGTTAGCTTTTCGACAACGTCTGACATATATTAGTGCCTTGTAGGCTGTTTGATCTTTTTCATGCAAAAGCAGCTAGTTAGCTAATATCAGCAGCTAGTTATATACTCACAGTGCTGTGTTGAAATCCTTTGCTGGCGCTTCTGCACCTGCAAAACACCGTTGTCCGTATCGAAGAGAGCAACATTTTGAGCCCCTATCGTCCGCTGTGGTGTTCTGGTAAAATGATGCTGCTTAGGTAAAAGCTGTTGCCGGCCGTTACACAACCATGTTTCCTAAGGGCTGCCATGCACAGCTCAACTTTGACCTCCTGACGTCATAGCAACATGACGAACAAATAAAAATTAGCGTTTTGTATTTACTATTTTTTCTAATTTGTTAGACAAACACACACAGCATAAATAACCAAAAATCTGTTTATGTTTTCATATAAAAATTGTCTCATGGAGGAACGAGACGCCAAGGTGGTTGGTGCATGTTTTGTGTCTCACTGTGTCCCGCGCGGGCGGTCACATTCCTCTCATCGGCTCGATAGTGCTGCGTAAACAGAATAGCACCGTCCACCCGCCAAACCGCGTAACTAAAATGTAGCAATGCGGAAAACGCTGAAGTCGCTGGGCTTTCTGTAGTGAGTCAGTCACCCAAACAACATGTACTGACTTTATGTCGCTTCCAATCGACTGATAAGGTCCCATGAATCGATAGGAAGTGCATTTGACAGGTAGTTGTTGTACAAGCTAAATGATTGTGTCCGTGTTAGCTAACAAATTCACAGTGAATCTCTCTCTGTCCATGTCTGTCTTTCTGTCTCTCTGTTCAGACTGTCAGTATGGCAGAGGGCTTTTTGATGGAAGTGTGTGTGGACTCCGTGGAGTCTGCTGTCAATGCTGAGCGAGGAGGTCGGTAATCTGTAGTGAACCCTGTTGAGCTTCTTAACACTCACCCACTTGCTAAGGAGGAAGTACAGGCTGTTATACATGAGGGAAAGGGGGTAAAGTAGCAGTAAATCTGACACAGCTGAAGTGCTGACTAAACACCTGACTGTACTCAGTACTGAGTGTTAAACTGACTTTATGTCTCAGAGGTGAGTGTTTGTCTCTCTGCACAGGTGCTGGTCGACTTGAGCTGTGCTCCAGTCTTCTGGAGGGAGGGCTCACTCCCAGTCTGGGTGAGCAGAGTTCAGTTCTGTACAGATAATCACGCACAACCCAAAACTCCTGAGCATCTGGCATACACAGTTTCACATACGTCACCATCATTTATTTTGCTACAGGTCTCCTGCAGATAGTCAAGCGATATGTCAAAATTCCAGTCTATGTGATGATACGTCCTCGTGGGGGGGACTTCCTGTACTCAGATCAGGAGGTGGAGGTGATGAGGAAAGACATAGAGCTGATGAAGAGCCACGGGGCTGATGGACTAGTGCTGGGAGCCCTGACAGAGGATGGACGAGTGGACACGGAGCTCTGCATGGAGTTACTAGGTAACTGCCTCTGTATTTGATCTGATCTCTATGGTCTTACAGAGCTTTAAAAAAACACAGTTTTAATGTGATCAAAGGATTTAAAAGCAGCTTAATATGTGTGGCATTCAGTATCCTAAAGTTTTGGTGCAGTGTTTGGGGTGAGAATTAACCCAGTCATAAAAATCTGAAAGGTCAAAATCACAAAATTCAGTCTACGAAAGGTCTTTATTTTCTGCCTGGCTGGCAATTATAAAAGATCATGAAAGTTTTACTGTAAGTAAAACTTTATGAGTCTTGCAGACTGATGTCTATGTGTGATTGTGTATGCAGTCCTTAACTTTGTGTTGGCAGTTACCAGAAATACATACCTTAAAGTAAAAGTTTCCATCTGTGTGCAAAATGTGACACTGAAGAAGCAACTAATCACAGTGAGTGTGGTTTGTATTGTTCCATTTATTTTTCTGATCTTTTTCTTCACAGCTGCTGCTCGTCCTTTGCCTGTCACTTTCCACCGAGGTAACATTTTCATCTTAAAAGCATGTGTAAACTTTTAAATTCTTTACATTAGACCTGAAAAATATCACAAAGTTTTAACGGAATAAAGGTTCTTTAGAATGTTTTCAACAATGCTTCCAATTATGGCTACCAAAAGGTACAAAGGTATACAACAAAGTAAAAGTATCAGTAAAATGTTAAGTAATTACAAATCTCATCCATTTAATACCATTTTATTTGTTCTTATTAAAAGCCCAAGAAGTGTCAGATTAATATGAGAACAGGAATTTTTGACTAATTCAACTATAATGAAAGGTCCATATTTAAGAAACAATTACAACAAAAAATAGTACACCCTTAAAAGTTATTTATGTTATGTTATTTATTTCATTAAAATATATTTTGTATGAATGAGACCAGTCTTACACAAATTTGTGGAGCGATGATCTGCCATTCTTCACAAATGATTCTTCTCTGTTGCTTTTTGCTGCCATCCACCTAATAATGTGCTGCCAGTATTCATCAGGCCTTCATCAGGTTTTTGTATTCTTTGGCGAAGTTTCATTGTGCAGCTTTGTTGTCCTCTGGGACAACAAGTTGACTTCTTGCAATGTCCCTCACATTGTCTGATCACTGGTCACTTAAACCAATTCACACAAATAATCCTTGTGCCAAGTCAAAGGCAATAATTATAAACCCTACACTTGAACTTAAAAGTAATACAATTTATGTAAATTGGTATGATTTTGAATCATTTAATGTTTTCATGATATTTCACAGGGGTGTACTCAGTTTTGTTGTATACTGTAATACCGATCCTACTGCAGCTTTTGACATGGTTCATGACCCAGCGGTTGCTCTGGAGACTTTGGTATCATTAGGGTTCCAGCGCGTGTTGACAAGTGGCTGTGACAGCTCTGCTTTGGAAGGACTCCCCCTCATTAAACGGATCATTGATCAAGTATGCATAAACTATGTACTGTATACATGTCTGCATGCAAGCATATGAGAATGGCGTGGCTATTTAACTATGCTTAGAAGTCATTGTAGATCAGCATCTTATCTCTCCCTCTCTACCATTCTTCCTTCATAATGTTCACTCAACAGGCTAAAGGGAGAATTATCATAATGCCAGGTTAGTACCTTTATTTTTTCTATCCAGTATTTCATTTACATGTTTATTTTGTAGTTGTTTTCAATGTATGCATTTTTAACAACAGGAGGGGGCATCACAGAGAGGAACCTGCAGAGAATCTTAGAGGGATCGGGTGCTCAAGAGTTTCACTGCTCAGCCCGTTCCAGTAAGGAATCTGCAATGAAGTTCAGGTATGTTTAAAATTCAGCCTCAGTTAAATTAAATGCTGGAAAGTGGGATTTTACCTTAAATGCTTTAATACATTTTAATACTTCTTGCCACTATGAGAAAATAAAAGTTTTTTGTTGCTGTTTACGTGCAGGAACACCTGTGTGACGATGGGAGCTGCTTTCTCAGCACCTGAGTATGGCCTAAAGGTGGCAGATGTGCGCAAAGTTCGCACTCTCAATGCAATTGCCAGAAATACCTTGTGAATGGGTACTGCACAATCATGACAGACAGCAAAACAGATACCTCAAGAGTGATCATGAGTAATTATACTGATAAGTCATCATTTATTTTCTGTAAGTCCCAGAAAAAGAAGACATTTCAGAATTGCTTTTCCCTCCTTTTTTTTAATCACTGACCGTCCTTGTAAAGTTAGAGCTCAGGGACAGCCCCGCAGCCTTCTGGGAAATGCAATCTCTTTAAGTATCTCACAGTGCAGAGAGCTGTAGATAATTTGTACAATTTTAAACCTGTATGTGGCCTCAGAGATCATATAACGAAATATACAGTAGATTGTTAAATTAGAAATGGCCGTGTTCCTAAAACTAAAGAAAAGCACTATCTGTGCTTCTGCTGTTTTCATAACAGTATGTTTTCCATTTGTGATATTGTTGACCTATATTTATTTACGGCACTCCCTATTTACAATGGAAGATAATGCAAAGATGTGACCTCCTGTACTTTACAAGGACAGAAACATTATGACTTGATTCAGTTTGCTCATAATGTAATAAAAATCAGGAAATTTCAAAGTTCAGTGCACTTTGTTTTATTGTTAATGTTGTCAAATGTCTCCTCAAAACCAGTCTACTATTAATTTAGGTTATACCAATGCAGAATCATGCTGTGCAATTTCCCATTCTTCAAGAACAAAAAGCTGTAGTGACACATCTGAATATGCAGTGACTGTGCAACACTCCTTCAAGCATTTGGCAAAAGGTCTCAGGACATGAGAAGTACACAAAAGGAACTTAACATATTTGCTACGCCGTTAAATGTGGAACCAGCTGATGTGCCTGACAACACGAAATCACTAAGCTGCAAAGCAAGAAGGAACTTAAAGCTAGGTACTTCAACCTCCCTTTGCTGGAGTTCTGTAAACTGTATGTACATCCTGAGGATTTTCCCATTCTGAGAAGTTTGCATCTTTTTTGGGAGAACCTTCTGTTGTGAGCAGTTAGTTAGCAGAGTTAGTGTTCAATAATTTAGTATGGTTGGATGTTTAAAAAATTGTAGTCACATATTTATGTATGTCTCAGATTCCAATTTGCTCTTAGTTGCAGTCCGATATAGGCAGCTAATATTTGTTTATATATATTATTCTATCTGCCCTATCCACTCTTGAAACTATACTGTGTCTGCCATTGCCCATTCATAGTAACAGCCTTCACTGTTACATAACAGGCGATCAAATTTAGCTGAAACGTACTGAGGGCTAATTATGATAAATCATCACTCCAACCTTTCCCCTTTCTCGATTACGTATGGGTTGCTTAATGTGTCACATGGCTGTCCTTGGGGTTATACTCACAGTGAGTCAGCCAGATTATGACCATTCAGTGTTATCAAACATGTAATGATTAACCATCACACAGTCAGCGTAATCTGTTTTTGAACCATCACTGTCAGTGCTGTCACTTTTCACACACATTTTTTTAACACTAATAAAAGTTGTATTTGCAGCTGTAAATTAATTTCCTACATAACAAGTCTGCCAGGGTCACGTTGAGTGTGCATTTTCTTCAATTAAGTGTTTACTCACTGACACCACTGTACTAAAGGTCATCCTGGTTATAAGGCTATTCCTCTGTTTCTGTTGAAGTTGCTTGTCTGAAATTGACACCTGAGCTGGGACGCTGCTGCTGTGTTTACACTTGACCTCTCAGTGAGAGGGGATATGAAGCCTGATGCTGTTGATTTGTTTTTGTATGAAGTGCTTTTATCTCTTTTTCCATGCAGACACTGACACTCACACACACTAGAAACAGTCCTCTTTGTGTAGCTTGTGTTGAACTATCATCTGGTAGCAATTTATCTCTGAAGTAGTCTTTTGGACATGAACACAATAGTTTTGTTTTTGGTTATGTACTGTACTGCCTGGTTGCTTCAGATTAGAGTGACCAATCCCTGGTCTGTATTTTTAGAGATCACAGACTAGAGAAGTTAATCTGTACTCAATCAGGAATGTGTTTTGGCAGTAGAGTCCACCCCTCCTCCTCAGAGGAAGAACAGGAAACAGAAAGAGAGTGTAAACTCCAGTCAACACCCTTCCCTCTCCTAAAATTGCCATCAATTAACTGTTATTTTGGACAAACATTCTGCATCTTTCTCAAATAACATTCCAGCACCTTCATCCTAACAACCTCATTTGAGTGTTTAATCAGTTGTGATTTGAGTTCTGAGAATGGTCCAGAGAGAGTGAAAGTATGCAGAGGAGAAGTGGAAACATAGCAGGAAATGGGGTCTAATGAGCCCACTCCCTCCTCTTCTCTAAACACCTTTTTTGGTGGGCTGTCCCCCAACACAGGAAAAACACTGCTTGTACAAGCCCTTGTGCCTTTTCTTTTTTCCCCTGACATGCCTGAAAAGTTGAACTTTAGACACATCTGAGGAGTGTCTGTGGGCTGGAGCAAAGCTGGATTTTCTCAGTGACTTTGACTACAGCTGTTGAGTTTTCTCATTTACATCAGGAGGACTGAACTTGTGCACTTCTCACAGAGGCCAGAGGACTGCTGAAAGACAAACTTCAGTAACTTTCTGCCTAAAAAGAAAGAGATCAAGACTCAAGTAATGCAACAACCCATCTGCTCTTTACATTAATTCAATATATTTTTGGTGTACTAATGTTTTTCTCTCTGCACAAGGACGTGACAAGGTTTTCTTTCAGCTTAAAAACCTCATGGCTCAGAGTCCCCTAGAGTCACGTCCTGTGATTGTCTTTGGAGTGTGGACGGACATCGCAGAGAGAGGGAACGTTTGAGTCAACCTCACCAGCAACTGAGCAAAGGACAAAAGGCGTCTGGTTGTCTAGTCATCCACTGAAGCCGTCAGTGTGGACCATGTGTGCTGCAGCTTTGGAGGAATACTGTGGCTCCATTTTCTGGGTGAGTTGAATAACCAGAGTTAATGCAGCTGAAGGGAGACAATAGGAGCTGAGGGAATTTGCTTCACAGTTGCCTTCAGTTAACACTCACTGTAGACTCTCAAAATAGAAAAACATTGAAAATACACACAAACACACGATAGATAAATTGTACAGTGACTACATTTAAATGTAACTAGAGGATAGACACAATAACACCTGTATACAGTGATACAATCCAATACAGTATGTCTCTAAGAAGTACAAACTTCTTTTTTCCATCATGTCTGAGACGTGACATAGCAAATATTACCACAATGAACCAATTACTTTTATTAAAAGTGCTGAATTACCATTCGCCTTGGTCCAGTACACTTTACAGTTCAAGAGACACGTGACAAAACATACAGCAAGCAAATAAAATAATACTAAATAAAAATAAGACAACCACATTAAAAAGATCAATGTTCGGAGGATGTCTGAATTTAATAAATATTAAGAAGTAAGGTAAAGTAACCACATTAAAACATCATCAAAAGGATGACTGAATATATATATAATACTATATTAAAATAAAACAACCACATTAAAAACATTACACGTTCAGGGATGCTTGGAGGTGATGGACCCAATTACAGCCATCAATGTTAACACCTATGAAATAAATACCCATATTTGGCTGGTTTAACAATTACTAATTATTTCTGATAGACAAGTCTCTAACTTTTGGAAAGGTAATTTGGTTTTACAGGTGCAAATAGCTGTCTATCATCAGCAAAGCAATGAAAATTAACACTGTATTTGCGTATGATGTCACCAAAGGGAAGCATAAAGATAGAAAAAGCATAGGGCCAAGGGCGATTCCAGAGGTACAGAAAATTCTCCGATTGTATTATTGTACTAACCTTCTGAGTTATATTTGACAAATATGAATGAAAAACGAAAAATGGAGGTCGGCACACTGTAGCTCCCTTAGCAGTTTTAATGAGACATCTGAGACATCTTTAGATAAACAGTAATGAAACCATATTACGCTAGAGCCCAAGGTCTTGGGCAGAAGCCTCATTAACTGTCCCTGAGGCAGAGGATGAGAACCAACATTCAGTAAGAGTAAATGTAGACCTCATTGAGAGATAAAATCACTAATAGGGAGATCAAATGTTCAATAATGTAAACTTAATATCACCTGATGGCATGGAAGGTGCAGAATCAAACTTTTTTTGATGTTGAAAGCACAGTAGTTTTGCAGAACGGGTTTGTATACTGTTATAGCTTCTCTGTGTTCTATAATTAATTATGACTGGGTTACTGGAGAGTCTGTCTAGATTGTCACAATAAATATAGGAGGATATATACAATATTATTAAATATTGTATATCTCAGCTCAACGTAGGGATAAGGCCTGAGACTGAATTTCCACGTTGCTGATTAAAAAAGGAAAAAAAAATGGATGTGGGTGTTTGCTGAGAGGAATCTGCTGCAGTGTGTCTTTCACACCTGGTAGAAAATGGACCACTGCAATTTTTTATTTGATGTATCTTACGTCGGAATCTCCGACTATCAGATATGAGTTGCTAGAACAGGGGCATGCGGGGAGAAGACGTAGTCACAGCCCGGTAAACGACGCGTCCTCCAGCTGGTTCTGCAGGTCGAGGCTGTGGTTACGGGGACGAGGTAGGATATTAGTCTCGAGTCAGCAGACGGGGGTCCTGCTCATCTGGGATGCACCGGTGTGTGAGCTGGGGTTAGCACTGACGAGAAGGACATAGGGGCGACTTCCTCTGATATTCCCACGCACTTTAGATAAGGGTATGTGGCTAGGAGCGGAGCTGGTCTGTTTCTGTGATTTACCTCCTTACTGTAGCTAGAGGTCCTCCGCGTGGGATTAAGCAGCCGCAGTAGTAGAGTTCAGCCCGGTTTCAGCTGCAGAGGTAACAGCGACGTCCATTGTAACGGGGGAATGAATGAAACAATGAATCCTTCATCATCCCTGATGGTTTGGGTCAAGTGTGGGCAGCTGTCACACTCGGACGGAGAGGTGAGTAGTGGCATGCTGCAGTCAGCTGAGCAGCGTCTGTGCTGCTGAATGCAGAGACACTGTGTGAAGGACTCCACAAATTAAATAAATCTAAATGCATGTGTATAGCATACGTCATCTCTCAGTGAGCTTTACACACAGGACACAAACAGGAATCCACAGTTATGTTTTGGCTTGTTCAAGTCCTCCATAGAATGAAACCTGGAGCTATACAGGCCCACATACTGAGTTGAAATGAATAAGGCCATAGATGTCTGACAGTTGTTCGATTTACCTCAGATCCAAACGCCTCATGAGTGAAACATTTTACCCAGTTAAAATATGTAGGTAAAAAGTCAGGGTCTAAAAGATTTATCATAACATTAAAGCAGTAACTGGATAATTTATCACAGAGCTTCCAGCTGACAAACAACACGGCGACGCATGCGCAGTCAGCAAATTAATCATTGTAAGACAGAAAAAATTTACAAAAATTTCAGGACTTCTATCTTTGTGTTATTTTGTACACGTCGATCATCTGTACCATGTAACAAACAAATGTGAAGTTATTTAGTCATTTATTAAAAGGTATGTGTGAAAAAGACTTTCCAGTTAAAACATGAAGAAGACGTTTTAGATACCTCTATGTGAAAGCATTTTGTTTTCAACCCCTGTACACAGTGAGCTGATCGTACACGTGACTGTCCAATAACAACTCTTAACACATGACTCAGCATGTCTAACAACTGCAGCACACCTTTATGAGCTGCAATTTGCATCCCTGATTGTAACGAGAAAAAAAAAAAAAACAAAACCAAAAAAACACTTGAAAATGGTGACAAGTATTTTTGAATAGTTCAATAGAAAATAACATATCATACACAAAAATATTATTTCTCAACTACTTTGATAACTGATAAATAATGTCTGTCGTTTTACAAATATAAATAGTGAAAAATAATAAACACTATCTCTGGTTTCAGCTTTTTTAATGAGTGGCTTTACTGCTTTTCTTTGCCACATTTCATGTTAAATTGAATACTTTTGGTTTTTTTTGGGACTTTTAGGTCAGACAAAAGACCTGTATCACTTTGGGCTCTTCATCTTCTTTTAATGTTCAATAGACTGAGCTTGTC
Organism: Lates calcarifer; assembly: GCF_001640805.2. Classification (NCBI taxonomy): domain Eukaryota; kingdom Metazoa; phylum Chordata; class Actinopteri; family Centropomidae; genus Lates; species Lates calcarifer. The sequence goes on from NC_066848.1 coordinate 7,879,089, forward strand.
GACTAATTAAAAAAAAAAAAGCTATAGCCATACAACTTGCTTCCCTCATGTGAAAAATGTATCCAAATAAAGCATCCACATACGACATCATGTAAAATATCTTCACATTATTTAACTCCTCATGCTTTATAGAAAACATCAGCACATACAAATGTCTGTTCAGACTGCACTGCTAGATCCTCTATATCTCCCTGGAACTTGTGTTAAAAGTATAGACTGTGAAATGGACCTATGATGGATCAAATAAAAGGGTGTATGTTTTTCAAAAGCCTCAAAATGGCACAGTTTTCTCTAGACTGGTCTTTTGTTTTTAAAACACATAAAACTCCTCAGTGCTTAGCTCCTTTCACACCACATTAGTCCATGAGTGCTAACCATCGCTCTCCTCTCCTGAAGTGTACATAATGAGCAGGGATTTAGGACTTAATCACATGTGAGTCACTGTTGATTAAATTTCTAATCAAGGAGATGTGGGGTGTCCCTGTGGTGTAATATGGAGTGAGCTCCTGAGGTACAGGGACGGGAGTGTGTTTGCAATAGCCTTCCCCTGAGATTTAGAGGGCAGTGTGATTTTGTAAGGCTCTGTCATTCAGTTAGGGGTTATCCTGGTGTGATGCATGTGTCTGTGTGTTTGTTTGCGTGTGCACTTCAGAATGCTTCATATCTGGATAGAGAAGACCCAGATTTCCCAGTGTGTCTGGAGCAGACGGTGCTGGTCTGGATTCCTCTAGGGTTCCTGTGGCTCTGTGCCCCATGGCACCTGCTGTCTCTCTGCAGAAGGACACAGGTGAACACAAAACACCTGTCCAAGCTCTACATCTGCAAACAGGTAATGCACACAGCAAGAAAAAGATATTTATTTAAAGATCCCCTCCAGTCATGTTTTTAGATAGATGATATATATGCTATGTTGTGTAATGATACTTTGCTTATCATAATATTGTAATAATTTGTATCTGGAATAGTTTTTCCACAAAAAAGTTCAGTTACACATGTTTCTTGAAATTACATTTACTCCTTCCTCATTAAAATATCCAGAATCTATGACTGTGCAAATGTTTTTAGTTTCAAAGGTTTCGTTTAGTTTTAGTTTAGCTTTAGCAAAGAGAAACTTTCCCTTTTCAGTGGGCGAATGTGAAAACAGCGTAGTGCACATGCATCATTCTGCACAGTGAAGGTCAAACACACACTTTTGACTGGAGGGGAAATTCAAAGTGACTTTATTGGTCAGTCTTACCTGTCTTTACCTGTCACCGCAGCTTGTGGTGTCTCTGTTGTTTCTGACGGCCATAGCGGGCCTGGCGGTCACATTAGGGGAGGATTATGGTCCAAACAAAGACCCATCATCAACAACGAAACACCCTGGTGTATACTATGCAAACCCTGTCCTGTATGCTGTTACATGGGTAAATATAACAGGTTTTACATCTCTTCATATGCTCTAGTGCTCAAGATGGAAAAATGACAGGGTTTTTTTTAATGTTCTGACATGTCTTCTTTCTTAGATCCTTGTGCTGCTGTGTCAGGAAGGAGTCAGACGAAGGGAAAGAGCAGTAGACTCTAGCACTCTTTTCCTCTTCTGGTCGGTCCTTGTTCTGTGTGACATTTTCCCTTTCCAGACCCTCCTTCGCGAGGCACTCAGGCAGGTATGAGCAAAAAAGTTAGATCAAGTTGGGAACTAGTAGAGAGGAGGTATCATTACTTAGACATAATGCAATCACTTGATTCATTTCAGCTCTCCATAGTTATTGGTAATGACACATTCACTGTTGTACCTCCCCCTTTAACTGCCTTTCTTCCACTCATCAGGGGGAAATCAGTAATGTTCCTCGTTTCTGCCTTTTCTACATTTCCTTTGGGCTGGAACTGATTGCACTTCTTTTGTCTGCTGTGGCTGATATCCCTCCAGAAGCCGAGGAGCTTGTGAAGAAGGTACCTAGTTACCCAGATGGAAGCATTTTTTGATACTGTGAAATTCACAACAATGTAACAAATATAATACATAGAACCTTCATTTCCTGATTCTGCCTGCTGTGAATATAATCCATCTGTGTGCTGTTTGTTTTTTATTCTGTCTATCCACAGAATCCTGAGGCAGGTGCAGCATTTTTGAGCAGAATCACATTCAACTGGCTTAACAGGTAAATTAAAAGTAGTTAAGTAAGAATCCTAGCAAACACCTGCATGTGTATGGCATGACTTTGAGCTCCTCCTTGTCTCTCCAGTATGGTGACAAAAGGATATAAGCGGCCCTTGGTTCAGGAGGATATGTGGGATCTGAACGAGGCAGAGAGCACTGCTTACATCAACCAGCACTTCCAGCATTTCATGCAGTCAGAGCTGGGCGCAGCTCGGGTCCGCTTCCAAGCCCAGTTGAAGAAGAAGCCCGGAGACAAAGCCCAGGAAGAGGCCTTTCAAAATGGCCTCTCCAACGGTCTGGGGAAGGGCATCAGTCAGGATGTGTTGATGATGGTGAGAGTGTGCAGATAAACACTGAACACTCATCTGCCATGCATTCTCTCCCAATCCAGATGGATTTTTAATAATAATGCCACTGATTGTCATTGTCTGTCAGGTTTCCCAGGTTTATTGCTTTTGAAGAGTCTATTGATGTGTGCTCAAAGTCTATTCTTCTTCTTTAGGAAGAAAAAGGAAAGAAAGAAGAAGAAAAGAAGAAGAAAAAGGACAAAAAGAAAGAGGAGGAGAATTATCCCAATTCATGGCTGATTACCACCATTTACAAAACCTTTAAATGGATTCTCATCGAATCTGCCCTCTTCAAACTTCTGCAGGACCTGTTGGCTTTTGCCAGTCCTCAACTCCTAAAGTGAGTTTTAAATAAAATCCTCTCACCAGGGTCACTGAAGAGAGGATTTTGTCACTGATTTTCTGCAGTTGTCTTGTAAACATCTAATTTACAGTGCAGATTGATGTCTGTTTACATTTTTTTGTATGTGATTTTAAATTATTTCATTGTTTCTTTAAAAAAGTGATCAACCTTGAATCTGCCACTGTCAACAAAGTTATTTGTTTACTGCTAGTTACTCCTGCACTCTCTGTAATCATTAACTCGGGGTCAGTATACTCACAACTAAAGTATGCCACAAGAAACTAGGATATGAATTGATTATTTTTCCTCACATCGATCATAGAGCTGATTTAATTCAATTCATGATGGACAGAAAAAAATCCAGAGGTAACTCACGTCTCTCAAAGTCATTTTTCCTTGTAGTCTTCAGCCCCAGGCAATGCTAACTGAAGTGGCATCACTTTAGGCAACTTATCCGACTATGTGCAGCTCTCTGTGAAGCCACAAAAGGCATCCTACAACCTTTTTTTCCCACATGTGCAGTAGTACTCCCCAAAATGTTCAAACAGACTCTGATGTGTAAAATCAGTGGAGATAACATGCTGTAAGCTTGTGAATGATCCAACCTCTGAGCTTAACTATTCACTACCCAATAGTTAGTTTAAACACCAACTGATAACACCAATGCCTCAAAGGGGGAGGGGAAATGCTGAGCAAAGAAGAAGTAACTAATGGAATGAAGGACAAGATAGTAAATCTTTACACAATTAAGGCTTAAATAACTCCAGTGAGATGCTGGAAAAGCCATAGTAGCCCCTCATTAACTATCTTTTTTCTTTTCATAGATTGATGGTCTCCTTTATTCAGGATAAATCCAGATATGCCTGGGAAGGGTATCTGTATGCAGTGCTGCTGTTAGCAGTGGCCCTTCTGCAGTCTCTGTTCCTGCAGCAGTACTTCCAGCGTTGCTTTGTGTTGGGGATGAAGGTTCGCACTGCCATCATGGCTGCTGTGTACAAAAAGGTAAAAACAGGAGTGATGTAGTAATGACATTTTCTTTTTTTAAAAAAAAGGGAAGACAAGAAATTACTGTGCCAGCTCCCTTTTTGAGACATTAAGTGCCGCTTGCAGTTTTCAACACCCACACAAGATGCTTGTAAGTTGTATGAGTGAAAAATCACTTTAATATGTGCTGACCTAATAATTGTATTTTTTATTGTTAAAATCATTGTAGCTCGCACCAAATTGTCCACCTCTTGAACCTTTTCTTCTTCCTCTCTGCCTGCTGCTCTTTCAATCTTTTTCAAGGCATTGGTGGTGTCTAATGACACTCGTAAAGAGTCAACAGTTGGGGAAACAGTGAACCTGATGTCAGCAGATGCCCAGCGATTCAACGAAGTGACCAACTTCATCCACCTGCTGTGGTCCTGTCCCCTGCAGATCATCCTGGCTATTGTTTTTTTGTGGCTGGAGTTAGGACCTTCTGTGTTGGCAGGACTGGCAGTCATGGTGCTAATGGTGCCAATCAATGGACTACTAGCAACCAAGGCTAGAAATATCCAGGTTAGCAGAGTTGCACACACACAAATCAAGAAATACTTGTTTTATCTTCAATCTAATTCATAAGTAATACAGAATGACAACATCAGTGCTGTGATACAATGCATTACCCCAGTATTTATACAATTTATCTATATGCAGTGGTTACAATGGTGAAATGTGAGCTCTCAGTAAAATCACCTTCCTGTAAAATATGCAAAAAAGGGAAAATTATTTCCCTACATTTTATGTTTGTAATATGCATACGGTTTTACTGAACACGAGGGCATCCAGAGTACTTTGCTTACACCTCCAACTAAAAGTTCTTTTTTTCATAGTTCCAGTCAGTCTTTGTTAACATTTATTCTTGATAGCAATTTTCCCTTTCAGTTTCCATTATTCCATTGGACAACAGGGAGAGTGATGTCTTCTCATCTATTGACTCTTTATTATACTGATTGTTTAAATAACACAGAAACATACTGAAACTACAGAAATATAGAAACACACACACACACACACACACACACACACACACACACACACAAATCTTAATTCTCTGTCAAGATCAAAATTAATTTTGAAAAGTTTTGAAAGTTCAAAATTAAAATGTAAAAAACACAACCGATTTCGACATCTACAATTCTGTAATTTCAGTCAAATAACCACATAATCACTGTTTAAGAAACTTAGGTTGTCTTTTACAAAAGTTATGCCTAAAGTCTTTGCACACTAGTAATAAAAATGAATACAAAACCCACAGTGATTAAACCACAATGCATTTGCATGGACGACAACACTGTGCCTATGGAACCTTACACTAGTTATATTCTAAACTGAGGTGACAGAAGCAAACAGAAGCACAGAGACCGGACCTTTGTGTAAGAATTGCCAACAAAAGAAAATAATGAAGCATGCATCATCAGGGAATGGTTTTGTAACATGCTGTTTATTTCTGTGCGTCCATTTTCTTTTTCAGATACACGAGAGTAGATATACATGTGTTATCAAACTAATTACACTGAGAAAAATACAAAACAAGCTTTCATCATGTACTTTTTTTGAGCATTTGTGTAGTGCACCCTATTGATAGTCATGCTTTCTCTGTATTTCATCGGTTCTTTCACAAGTCACCTAAAATCTTTTTTTATTTAGGCGCTTCAAATCTTTAAATCATTCTTCTTGGACAGGGTCATTTAAAGCAGGGGTTAATGAGGGTCAAATGGGCCAAGCATCTCTCCAGAGACTTTCTTTTCCTCACATTGATAAAGTGTTTGTTTCGGTGGCAGAAGGATATCCATGCATTTTGGGTTTTTTTATGTTAAAGACATTTTCAAAGAAGCATGAGACATTTTGATTCAAAGCCTCTTTTCCAGGCTGAATTTAATATCAGATGTTTTTGTTATTTTCTGTAGTATCTCTTTAACAGCAAGCTATATTTTCCCTGCTGATTGACATGATCTCTTTTCAGATAGAGATAATGAAATTCAAAGACAAGAGACTGAAAATCATGAACGAAGTACTCAATGGGATCAAGGTGAGAGTCCTTATTTAATTCTTTAGTAGAGTTAATGGTCCTGGTACCTTCCTCTTTTGGGTAAAAATAGCAGATTGGTGTAGGTGGGGGGCTGTAAGTGAGGCCTTCCTCAGATGAAAGGCTTTTATGCTTGCGGAAAAAGCTGAAATGTTAGTCTACAGTTCCTTCTATTATACTCTATCCACCACCTGCGGTTTATTGGCATTGACTACATAAGGTATGAATGTTGTTCTGCTGTTCCCCCACCCTTCCTTTTCCATGTCCTCTACAATGCCCTCTACTCCTTCCCTTTTACCTCCCACTAGATTCTGAAGCTGTATGCATGGGAGCCATCCTTTCAGGCACAGGTGGAAAGCATTAGGGGGCAAGAACTAAATGTCATGAAGAATTTTGCCTACCTGTCATCTGTCTCTACCTTCATCTTCACCTGTGCTCCTGCTCTGGTAAGTCCCATGAAAAGAGCATTGCAAAAAGATGAGTGGCAAGTTACGGATAGTCTTTGCATTTTTTTCCCTCATGTTGTCTTTTTTTGCAGGTTTCTCTGGCTACATTTGCAGTGTTTGTAGGGGTGAGCTCAGAAAATGTGCTGACTGCTGAGAAAGCTTTCACCTCCATCTCACTTTTCAACATCCTCCGATTTCCCCTGGCCATGCTGCCCATGCTCATCGCGGCCATTGTGCAAGTAATGCAACAGAACAACATCTCTCATCCCATGCACACATACCAAACATTTACCAAAGGCCCACTAATCTGTTCTTTGTCACTTCAGACAACTGTATCTAAGAGGCGCCTGGAGAAGTTTCTGGGAGGTGAAGACCTTGACAGTGGTATTGTGCAGCATGACTCCAGTTTTAGTACGTTCATCATTCGCATTCATTCCTGTTCCTCTGCTCAGTGGCAATTTGTTGGTACATGTGCATTTAATCTCTCTTCTCTGTACATCATCTCTTAGACACTGCAATCAGTGTATGTGATGGATCCTTTGCTTGGGAAAAAGAAGCTGAGCCTCTGTTGAAAGAGTATGTTGTGTCAAATACAAAATTACGCATTTGGATATTATGCTAAATGGCTACAAAGTATTTGTCATTTTACTGTTATTTTTTTACAATGTTGACCATATTCACTTTGTATGTGTTTTCCAGTGTGTCCTTAGACATAAAGCCAGGTCGGTTGGTAGCAGTCGTGGGGGCTGTGGGCTCAGGAAAGTCCTCTCTCATGTCAGCCCTCCTCGGAGAGATGCACAGCACCAAAGGCTTTATCAATATTCAGGTGACGCCTTATTTCTGTCTTCATATCTGTCTAATAACAAAAAAAACAAAAAAAAACAAAAATAACAAAACTCGTGGTATCAGTGATCCACTGAATTTCTTTGACAATGAAAAACATAGAACTAGGATGTCACTCAGTAAAGCGCAAACCTCAGTCTAACACGTTTGTCTAGCCCTAAAAATAATTCCTGCTCCATTTCTCATTTCTCCAGCAAGTTTGGTGCAAATTGCTCTGATACTTTTTGCTTCTTCCCACTGATATATAAACCAACAAATAGAGAGGGGTGAAAACATAACCTCCTTGGGTGAGGTAATAACAGTGCAGCAGTAGTTACAATTGAGGATCAAAACACAATACAGGGCTTATCTTCAAAAAACACTTTTTCAAGAAGAAGCTCTCTGATGTGATCAATAATAGAATTGCTTCTGAAGGAAGATTATTCCAGTTTACAGCAGCAGAATAAAGGTTTGTGTAAAAGTCTACACTTGAAAGGTGCTCTTTGGCCCAAGGCTAATTGCATAACAAAAGAAAGAAAAATCTGATTGTATGTTTGCACCTTCACAGAGGTACAATAAAAAGCCGTAACTCCACTCACTCACTCAAAGAACAGCTTAATCCATATTGAACAGGGAATACGTTAAACCTTTTTTATACTCCCTGAGTGAAGCCAATAATAAGGGGCAGCCGGAGCATTGTAAGTTCTTCCAACTGTTCTTCAAATTGCCCATAAAAAATGTATTTTATGTTTATTTATCTCAACTGTTGTAGAGTTCATTTTGGATGAAAACCTGTGTGAATGCTTCCTTTTCAATGGCATGAGGCAGAACAGCTGTGTGGTTAGAAGGAACTCTGAGCCTGACTCTTAATGTCTTTTTCTCCAGGGTTCCCTTGCGTTTGTTCCACAACAAGCCTGGATCCAGAATGCCACTTTGAGGGATAATATTCTGTTTGGCTCTCCCCATGAGGAAAGGAGGTTCCAGGAAGTGATCCAGGCCTGTGCCCTGGGCCCTGACTTGGAGCTGCTGGCTGGTGGAGACCTCACTGAGATTGGAGAGAAGGTGAGAAGCTGTAAAAAAATTAGGTTTATCAGCCACCAGACAGAATTACATCAGTGAAGCCTCAGAGACAAATGTTAAGACAACATGTATGGTGTACAGCTCTGTGTGGTCCTTTAAACCTAATATTTTCCTGTGCTGTTTCTGGCTTCTCCTCCCCCTCCCTCTCGTCAGGGCATCAACCTCTCAGGAGGTCAGAAGCAACGTGTTAGCTTGGCCAGGGCAGCTTACAGTCAGGCTGATATTTATCTACTGGACGACCCCTTGTCTGCAGTGGATTCTCATGTAGGAAAGCATCTCTTTGATAAAGTGATTGGACCCAGTGGACTACTCAAAGATAAGGTTTGTAATGAACCTACAATGACATCAACAGCATCGACATGATCATGTGTCCCACCTAAAAATAAGTATATTTGACTATCGAAGATCTCATGTATTCAAGTGTTGAATACAGTGTATTGGTAGCAGACAGTTCAGGATATGTATGTCTTTTCTAATCAAAAATAGATGTGAAATAAAAAAAATGTGAAAGGTTACTTCCAGTCATTTTAAAGGCACCCAGAGCTCCCAGAGTGAATTACAGCTAAGGCCCAATGTGTCCTCATCTGCAGACTCGTATCCTGGTGACTCACGGCGTGAGCTTCCTGCCTTTCGTAGATGAAATAGTAGTCTTGCAGGATGGAGTGGTGACTGAGATTGGATCCTACAACAGCCTTCGTGCAAGCAGAGGAGCTTTTTCTGAGTTTCTAGACACGTATGCGAAAGAGCAAAGTAATCAGACCCAATCTGAGTCAGGTAATCACATACTTTCTCACTGCAGTAATGACATACATTGTACAAGTTACTGCACTTTACTGACAGAACCAAAAACTGTGACTGCATATGTACTAATGTGTGATTATTACTTACATAGAGGGTGGCATATAGATATACTGTAGGGGCATTTCTAGCCTTTTTAAAAAATGTGCTTCAATACTTTCTGTTGCTATGATTACCTCAAATACCCTATGAGAGACCATGTGTATATGGTCATTTTCATTCAGATCGTTGCCAGGATACTGTAGACATAGAGCTCATCCCTGAAAGAGAGGACACTCAACCCGACTCTCCTTTGGAGGACACTGTTTCTGTTACACTGAAGAGAGAAAACAGCATCCGCCGCAGCCAGCGCAATGGCAGGTTAGAGGATTTATGAGGGCAGGGTGGGCTTCTTGTAGGGCACCGGAGCAAGTCACTGCTATTACAAAAATCTTTGTGTCTGTTATGTTTGTTTTCTTCTTCTTTTAGTGTCAGACTAAGAAAAAACAGCTCTATAAGAAAACCAGAGAATGCTGATGAATCAAAGAAAGGACAGAGGCTAATAGAGAAGGAAACTATGGAAACGGGACAGGTAATATAACTTCTTTGTCTGTCTTAGTACTTTTTAAATACAACTTGAACATTAGAACCTGTTTCCTTAATCATTTATGCTCTCTGATATCCAGGTGAAGTTCTCAGTGTTCCTTCAGTACCTGCGAGCCATGGGCTGGGGATATGCTGTCACAGTCTTCCTGCTTTACTTCACCCAAAATGTTGCTTTCATCGGTCAGAACTTATGGCTGAGTGACTGGACAAATGATGCAGTGGAGTACTACAACAGAACATACCCCTCCTGGAAAAGAGATACCAGGGTGGGCGTGTTCGGAGCTCTTGGAGTGGTTCAGGGTAACTGAACAGTTAAAGTCACTACAGTCCTTCCTTATTTTCATATTCATGTCAGTTAAATTCAAAGCTAAAGCTGATTTTTTTCTAGTGACAGTAAAGATTGTCTGAGCTTATTTATTTTTATTATGATCCAGTATTTTTATGATTGTTTATGTGCAATCTGCATTGATTTTCTAACATATTGTATTAAAGGGATAGTTTGAGCGAGCTGTTTCCCAGTACTTTTAGTCTTTAAACTAAACTAACTCCCATCAACTCCAACCCTGTGCATAACACACAGACGTTGAGAGTGGTAGTAGAGTAGTGAGAGTAGTATTCATCTTTTTATGTAACATCCCAACAAGAGAGCAATTGAGCCATTGAACTGTTTCTTTACTCTAGCTGCCTTGAGAGAAAAAAAGTATTTGCTTCAGTCCTACATTTATCCTCTATTGCTTTCATGCTAATGACCAAATTATCTCCTTTGTTACCATTTATAGTAATTAATGGTAATTTTCATATCTTTTAACCCTAATTTTCTTCAGACACAGGATGAATTTTGTCAGGATGTTATTAAAATGGAGAACTGAACATGTTGAACTTGTTAAAGTCCTGAAAATTTAGATAAGTTAGAACAGCAAGCACGACAAAAGCAGAGTTGTGTGGATGAACCCAAACCACAGGGAACATTAGAATAGAGAGCTTGAACTGAGAAAGCACTGCTCTCAAACTTTTGACATTTTTTCCATTTTTGAGACGTGTCACCAGTGGCATACATCCTTGTTTGTTTTAATTTCTCTTAAGAGTCAAGGTTCATGTTGAAGTCATGCTAAGAGGTATGATAATGAAATCGTGCCACTCTGTTTCATTGTGTAGAATAGAATAGGCTTTATTGTCACTGTACAGTTAAGTACAATGAAATTGTGGGTTGCTCAATTTTCATTTCAAAGGCTTTATATTTCAAATTCAGGACAAACAATAGATTTGAGCAAGATTACATTTTAGAGACCTTGTCTACTGACAAGGTGTGTTCTTTTTTACTTTAGGAACTCTGTTGAAGAGAACTGATTTCTTTTTAAATATTATATGCTCTCTTCATTTTATAAGTACATCACTAGGGACTGTACTGTTCATGTTGGTGAATCATACACGTCTTTATATGGATATCCCTTTAGATATTTCTTATTAACTGATGTTTTCCATAGTTTGGCAATGTCTGATTGTACTGATTAATATTTGAAATGGCATCTTACTGTAATGTTTCACCTAGCTTGCTGCTGTTGTGAACACAGTACAAATAAGGAGGGGTTTTAGATGGCAGAGAGGAATTAGTTGCAATGATATTTTGATACTTTTCTGATATTTTTCTTACAGATCAAGGAAGTACAAACATTTTGTAACTTGACTGTTGTTTTTTGATGTATTTTGACCTTGAAATTAGTTTTTTTTTTTTTTTTTGTCATCAGTGAACACTTCAAGAGATTTGTAATCAGTTCTGATTGACTTAATGTGGTCCTCCATTTTAGTAACTATAACCAATTAACACATAAATAGAATAGAGTTAAGCACAAACTCTCAGTTTGGGGGGCCGCATGTTCTTTTCGGTGTAAGATGAGGAATGTTGTTCAGACAGAGCATGAAAACATGCACAACCGTAGTGACTGTTTTTATATCTAGAGAAACATGCACTTGAGTCTTAGGGATAGGTTTTTTCACTGGACTCTTTTACATTATTGTGCAAAATTGATTTCACAGAGATTGAAAGTGTGTATGTTATAGAAACTCTGTCCTTTCATTGCAGGCCTCTTTGTGTTCCTTGGTACATTGTCCCTAGCCAATGCCTCAGTCGCTGCTTCTCGTATCCTGCACTCAAGGCTACTTAACAACATTCTGAGAGTTCCCATGTTATTCTTTGACACTACGCCAATTGGAAGAGTGGTCAACCGCTTTGCAAAGGTAGGATGCATCATTGACTTTTGCGCATGTTTTTAATAGTTTTTCTTCTTTCTTTCATCTTTTGTTCTTGCTTTCTTTAGGACTTGCTCTTTGGAATTTTGAAACCCATCTATTGAAATTGTAATTTTAATGGGGTAGCTTGACTAAGTCTGCATAAAGTCATCTCAGCTGGATGACAGGTTACAGCAGAACAATCTGCTCTCCTGTGAAGTTAAAGCAATTTCACTGATCTGACAGAGTGACTTCATCACTTCTGCCTACACCATTTATTACCATAGAGATTCCACAGTTCCTGATGGACAAAGACAAAATTGAGAAGACCTGTGCAGAAGAAGTACTTTTGAAGTTCTCTGAGCTTGATGTGCATCAGTCTCACAATCAAACATTATTTGTATAGCATCTTTTGAACAGGTTTATGCAGTTCAAAGTGCTTTACAGATGACTGACTGATTATGATAAAACAGAACAGGTGTGGAAATTTAATTTTAAACAAAATTTAAAACTAATGCATGTGACACATAAAAAAAAAGCTATCTTCGCCCAGCTAAGGTAAAAATAGATGAGCAAAAAACACCCTGCTATGAACGAACATCTACGTGTTTCGGTTGTCAATCCTTTTCTGTGCTGCCCAAAAATAGTGAAAGTAGCTAGATAAGGTCATCTACTTTCACCTTAGCTAGGTAGCACAGGAAAGGACTGTGCTAGCTTGCAGTCATCCTGAGCTTTTGTCCATTAGGTGACTTCCAGGGCAAAATAAAAATAATTTAGTGCACAACAAAACAGTTTTTAAGCCTGTAACTGATTTCTCATTTCTCTGTGTTAATATAAAACGAAAATTTGGCATGCTATCCTATACTTCATGTGTTGTACTGAGTGAATCGACTAAAAGGGAACTAAAAGGTGCCTCCGCAAAAGTCACTGTCCTGCACTTTGGAATAAGTAAAGTGCCAAAGAACCTGAGAGGCCACATCAGTTGATACACACTGGAAGCATGACTGATCCAAGACAATGAAGCACTTTAAAACAAGTATTTTAAGGGGAATCAAAACAAGAATGTTAAAATCAGTATGGTAACTGACAGGCAACCTCCTCCTTGTCCTGGTCAGCACTTAGACATCAGAGTTCTGAATTAACTGATTTTTAACAATAACTCTCTTCTCCCAGGTGCTTCCTCAGGTTTTCCTAAAATATGTCCTTGTCCACCAGGAACTATGGCATTTCAACAGATGTTGAGGGAAAATAGAAGAATTAATTGAGAATGGACAGTTTTAAACTGCTCTGGGTCACTTCAAAGCACTGTAATACGTTTTTTTTTAAAAAAAAAAAGACTAACTTTGCTAATACTGGTCCTAAAGGACATTTTCACAGTAGATGAAGCCATTCCCCAATCCTTCCGTTCCTGGGTCCTGTGTCTGCTGGGTGTACTGGGAACACTCTTTGTCATCTGTCTGGCCACCCCTTTCTTCACTATCGTCATCGTTCCTCTGGCGTTGGTCTACTACTTTGTACAGGTAAGCTTAAACTTTTTGTTGAAAACTAACATTGGAATGCAAACAGCCAGTATTAAAAGAGAGAGAGGCTTGTTCTTACTGTAAGGAGAATCCAATTAAACTTTTGATTGATTTCTGTTGATTTTGCCCTCTGTCCTCACCCAGCGCTTCTACGTAGCCACTTCAAGACAGCTCCGTCGGCTGGACTCAGTGTCTCGCTCTCCCATATACTCTCACTTCAGTGAGACAGTCTCGGGTCTGTCTGTGATAAGAGCATACGGCCATCAAGAGAGGTTTCTTAAACACAATGAAATAACTATTGATGAAAACCTCAAGAGCGTCTACCCATGGATAGTGTCAAACAGGTCAGATACTTAATACCAAGTGCACCTGCATACACACATCAACAAATCCAACTACATTCATTTTCTAAAAAGAAAAAATCCAAGACACTCTTATATTAATTAATAATTAAAAGGCCTTTCTTCAGATGGCTATTTCATGATGAAATTCACAAAGTCACAGACACATACATGTTACAAAAGCTTGAGTAACAGCCTATGCATAGCAGCACAAACACCCTTCCTCTTAATGGGTTTTTCAGTTTGTTGGTAAATGATGATGCACTTAAATTGTGTGTGTATATGCATGTATTTGTATGCATGTTTCTTTACAGATGGCTGGCTATCCGTTTGGAGTTCCTGGGAAACCTGGTGGTGTTTTTCGCGGCTCTGTTTGCTGTTATTTCCAGAGATTCTCTGGACAGTGGCCTGGTTGGCCTGTCAATATCCTATGCCCTTAATGTTAGTCATTGATAAATTCATCACACACTGCAGTTAATAATAATAATAATAATAATAATAATAATAATAATTGCGGTTGGGTTTGTATAATAATGTCAGCAATGTGAACAGAGTCCTTTCTCCTGTTGGGGCTTTGCAGGTAACACAGACCCTCAACTGGCTGGTGAGAATGACATCAGAGCTGGAGACCAATATCGTAGCTGTGGAACGAGTGAGTGAATACAGTGAGATAGAGAATGAGGTATGTTGAAATGAAAGCTTTTCTCTACATTTGCACCCCATTGCACATGGTCATGCAACATTATCAAATTCACAAATTTTTTTGATTTTTTGAATGCACTTTAGTCGCCAACATTTAGTTGCTTTGCTTGCTGACTTTTTTATGTGATGACCTTTTTAAGTTTTTGACTTGTGGCACAGAGGTGTAGAAGTGCCCTCAGGTAGTATCATCATTTGGTTGTTTACTTTGTCTTTTTCTTGCCTTTCAATGTGTTCATATTATCTTCTCCTACAAGTTGGTTCTTTCCTATCTTGGATCAAGAATAGACTGGTGTATCATAGCTCACCTTGACAGTTACTTCACCATCACACATCTGCTCTGTGTGTCTTTGTTTCTACAGGCTCAGTGGGTAAATAACACTCGGCCTCCAGAGAAGTGGCCTGAGGAAGGAAGGCTACAGTTTAAAAACTATAAGGTCCGTTACAGACCTGGATTAGACCTGGTGCTGCATGGAATCACCTGTGACATCGGCAGTACCGAGAAGGTCTGTGTGTGTGTGTCTGTATGTGTCAGGGTATCTAACAAGCCTATAGGATTTATCAAAGTGTGAATGTCAGACTGCTAAATAGATAAAACCCTTGATCAGCAGGATTGTGCAAGTATGCCTCCACCTTGGCACCTACAAACTAAAAGGGCAGTTTGTACTGCAGCCTCTGTATGGTTTTATGTCGATGAATCTTGAACCTCTCATCAGCTAGGGTTTAAATATGTCTGCAGTGTGCACAAAGGTTTCAACACAAGAAATTCAGATAATTACTTCACGCAAAGGAACAAGATATAGCTTCATGTGGGAACATCTGCAGCAAAACAGCAAAACAGAGATGACTATAACCCCTTTAATACTAATCTCCCAGAAGGCTTTTTTTCTTTCACTTGCTAAAGTTTCCCAGCTACAGATGGATGCATTCTGAACATATGCTGCTGATGCCTCTGTAAACATAGAATTAATGCAGTTACCAGGTGTTTTGACTGCTGGTTTGAAAGCTTTTAGTATATGCTACAGAAAGCTTTGGATTATTGCAGTAAATTGTTGTGTTTACAAATGGTCAGTAACTGTAGTTTTTAACACCTATAGAAGAAGGGAAAATTTGTCATCCATCATGTTGTGTCACTTACATTGTGTGCTCTCTCCCTCACTGCATACAGATTGGTATAGTGGGCCGCACAGGAGCTGGGAAATCAAGCCTAACAAACTGCCTGTTCAGAATTATTGAAGCTGCTGAAGGTCACATCCTAATTGACGATATTGATATCTCCACAATAGGCCTGCATGATCTGAGAAACAGGCTCACGATCATACCACAGGTAATCACACACACACACACACACACACGCAAAAAAACAAAATAAAACAAAACAAAAAACAGAAAACTGGCCCACACACAGCATCCAGTTTTAAATAGTAAACTCACCCATCCAACCCTGTGGCCACAGGATCCAGTGTTGTTCTCCGGGACCTTGAGGATGAACCTTGATCCATTTGACAAATTTAGTGATGAGGATATTTGGAGAGTGCTTGAACTTTCCCATCTGAAGGACTACGTAGCAGGGCTGCAGGAAGGATTACAACATGAAGTCGCAGAGGGAGGCGAGAACCTCAGGTGGGCCATGAAAATAAATGTTACAATTAACATTAAGATTAAAAATAGAAATAATGAGAGTGTCTGAAAACTATTGAAATGTCTAAATGTTGATTAGCCACAATACATCAACTGTATTTAGTATTAACTGCTCCTGTAAATATCTTTTCACTCGCAATTACGGGAAGCATTTAAATCACTTTAAATCTAATGTAATCTGATGTTGGTCTAGAAATTAAATTGACAAGTTAGACTGCTTATTACAAGACCTTTTAATGTCATCCTGTCTGCTATAAATGTTCCTGTTGGCAATATTTGCAATAACGTTTCCATCAAATGAACTGTGGGTCAAGTGCAAATCCCCCTGCTGATACACACCAAGATTGAAACCATAATTAGTACCTGGTGATGTGGTGATCTCCACCATTCTCAGATAATTGCCCCTGTTGTGCTGAATGTTTTGCACAGTCAAAGTCTAATGGAGTGTCAGCAGACGCCACCCACACAGTTCATGTGTTTGAGCCACTATGTGCTAAAATCTGCTCATATCAAGTGAGTGCGTTTTAAGCAAGTACTAGTGGGTGTCCATTTGTGGGTAGTTTTCATCTCCAAAAACCTTTTTGATCAACACGTGCCACTCTCTTCCCAGTGTTGGGCAGAGGCAGCTGCTGTGTCTGGCTCGAGCACTGCTGAGAAAGTCTCGTATCTTAATCCTGGATGAGGCCACAGCAGCTGTTGACCTGGAGACAGACAACCTGATTCAGAATACCATCCGCAAGGAGTTTTCACACTGCACTGTCCTCACTATTGCCCACCGTCTGCATAGCATCATGGACAGCTCCAGGTGAGTTATTGTCCCTTAAAATGTTTTGATCAGGTGTTCAACTCATTTCACCCCTGTCAATGGCAAATTTCTTTCTTCCTCCACTCTTGTCTTGTTTTTTGCATGGTAAGAAACCTACGCGTAGCCTTCAAAACTCAATCCACACTACTCAGTATGGCACATTTTTTTATTTTCACACAGGGTAGTTCCACCCTGAATTTATCTGTTACCAGACCACACAAAATAACAAATATTAGAAAGCAAACAAATGGAAAATGGCACATTACCCCTCTGCTGTCACACTCCCTGGTGATTTTCTGTCAGACAAATACTGCAATAATCAACACGTAGAGTATATACAAGAGTATTATTTGATAAAATAATAAAAACTCAAGGTGCACTTAGTCTTTTTCTGGAGAATGTTAACTTTAAATGTTAAACAGTTAATTCTTGACTTTCAAAACAGCAGATGACAAAATGATTAGAGCTCAAAGTCCACTTGGTTGCCTGTTACAGAACTTTTGACCATATCATATGGTCTTCATCAGCAAATGGCGTTTGTTCAGTTGTCGTAGATCTTTTTAGATATAGGCTTTCTATTATTCTAAGCACTTTCCTGGTGTGATCTTTGTGTCTTTGTCTATTTTTTCATGCCTTTGTCTTCTATTTTACTCCCGAACAATGGGCTTAGTCTGAGTATCAGGTTTCATTGGCCAGGTCTTTCACAGTTAAGTTTCATCTTCTGTTGTGACAGAAGCCTGATGGCCGCAGCTGTGAGGTCTAAGTCAGCCTCTATTTGCACATCTGTAAAGAGAGTCAGACATGAAAAGATCTGCAAGACTTCAAAGTCAGGCTTAGCCTGGAGGCAGCACCATAGACCAGACTTAAATGGGGGTGACAGGTTGTGCAGAAGTAGGATGCATAAACTTATTCATTGTGTTCTATATATTTTGTAATTAGGCATTTCATGTTTGAAAATGAGGCTTCCCTCTGAAATACACTGAAAATGGGCTTCCATGTCAAACTGCACTAGATGCGAGTACTTCAGTAATATTTGCATTTCCCATTTTCTTTCATTGGAAAAAAACGGCCCATCCATCCCTTTTTCTAAGAGGGATACATCATACATTCACACTTGAGTCTGAATAGAATCCTTTCCTTTAAGTAATAAATATTCTCTCTCCTTAATCTTCGCTCCTGTCTTTATTTGTTTCTTCCCTGAGCTGTTACTATGTTCATATGGATAGTTCAAATATGTACACATCCATCTCGTTCACATTCATGTGAAATTTATCTGTCAGATCCTCCTCTGTAAGCCAGTAAATACATGTACAGCTGATCACCATTTCTGTTTATGTTCCCTCTCCACAGAGTAATGGTGCTTGATGCAGGTAAAATTGTGGAAATCGATTCACCGAGCAACCTGCTTAAAAAACAAGGCCATTTCTATGCCATGGCAAAGGATGCTGGAATAACAATAGAGGATATCACAGTTCTCTAATTTTACATTTTTCCTCTTTTTTTATCAGGATGATTAAATACCATAAATTACTTCTATTGTTTGATTTAAAAAGCTGGGCTATACTTTGATTTTTGAAATATTGCAATATTTGTATTTATAGGAAACAATATAAAGAAATCATATCCCATATGTAAATTAATTTTATATGTAAACAATAAATATTCTTTCTCAAATTATTCTGAATTGTTTTCAATGAAAAGAACCACCTTTGTCATAAATGCAATTGGGAAATGCACTTATTTGCTATCTTGCCAAGAGATACCACCAGCAGAAATTGATACCATCCTCATGACTGTAAATATGAAGCCAGTTAGCTTAGCTTAACATAAAGACTAGAAACATGGGGGAAGCTAGCTTGACTGTGCAAAGGAAAAAATCTGACATTACAAAGATTCAGCCCCCATTTTGGAACAAAAAAAAATATGGTTCTCACAGGTAAAACCTAGAACTTTTGGGACACTATGGCAACAGTGTGTTTATCTGTGTGCATACAGTGGTGAATATCTGCATGGAATATGCAAAACCATTGTCTCTGATGAAACAATGCTGATAGTAGAATAGGTCATTGCTCATTTCCATTTTTAACAAACACATCTGTATGTGAGTGTGTGTGCATGTGTGTGGGGAGGGGAAGGGGGACGGAGGAAATGAAGGAGAGGCAGAGAGTGAGCGCGAGTCAGAGGGAGGGAGAGAGAGTCAGTGATAGTCAGAGAGGGAAGGAGGGAGACAACCAAAGAGGTGTTTTGTGCTTGTGACGAGCAGTGCCAGACTACATCCTTCATTTTTATCTCTAGAGGTAAGTCTACATACTATTGACCCAATACACCGTCATATAAGACAATTTTAACTAGACATTAGTGGCTAAACAAGAATTATCTTGATTTTGCAATTTATAGACTCTGCTGGCAGTGTACCAGGTTGTGCTGTATTTATTATGAGACTTTCATTAGGCATTATGAAATCTGTCAGATTCCAATTAAATTACAAATAAATGCTTGACAGGTGGATATAATTACAGTGTGCTCTGCATGCCATTTCCTCTCATTTTGATTGAAGTTGACTTTACCCCCCACTTAACCCTGTTCTGAGCAAACAGGTTTCTGAGTAAATGTGTTCATTCAGGATCAGATCTTAAGTTATCATTTATGTGCACACTGATCTCTAATGTTAAGTTTCTCTTTGTCTTCAAATATAAACATGTTTGGATGGAGGATTAGTTTATGTCACTGACCTCATCTAAAGTTTCTGTTTAAGATACATCAATGTTATTTTTGACATCTGAGGCTGAACATCATTGTATTTGTTATGTCTGGCAATATATGTACTCTATTAACACTATTATTAATATGACACTAATTAAAATAACAAGGAAACATTTTAAAAATTCTACTCACCATGGCATGAAAGTATAAATGACGAACTGTAAATAGTTTCCTTTGAATGGCAGCTGCATATTTATCTCTCCCTGGATACTCCTTTTCTTCTCTGAGGGCTCACAATCAAGAGGACAGTCCCTTATATATATCTCTTAGACTACAAGTGTGCAGCACTCATCACTCCCCCTCTTACCTTTTTCTGGTTGGCTGCACTACTCATTCATGTACACCAAATGAATTTAACACCATGTCAAAAATGAATATTACAGCACTCGTTTAAAAACCAATGATCTGACGACATCTGAATTGAAGAATGCTTGCTGATGGCCTGCATCATTGTCAATTAATCTATTTAATCTTTTGTAACATATCTGAAGAAATTAATCCAATTATCTTTATTATACATAACCCACATCTGTCATGTCTCTGTAACATCTTTGCAGTTCTCAACCAGCTGCCTGACCATGAACCTGTCAGAGCAGATGTCATCTCTCTTCAGCTGTAATGTCAGCCCAAGTGAGATGCCACAGCTCAACATTGGTGTCACCAAAAGTGAGCCTCTGACAATTGCTGTCCCCATGACCATCTTCTACACCATCATCTTCTTGTTTGGAGTATGAATATTCAATCTTCTCACTTACACACTTGACACACAAGCCAGTTTCACCATCTTAATTGCAATTCAGAGTGGTACATTTGATGATAAAATGAAAAGTAAAGCTGGAGCAATAAGCCACAGGACTACAAAGTGTTAATGATATGCTGACAGCAAACTTTTTTCCACACTGTGAACTACTGACTGCTGTCCTTCAATGCTCAACAGGTGCTGTTCAATGGTGTGAGCATACTGACCTTGCTCATGGATGCACAAATGAGAGTCAGTGCTATTCGTTTCTACCTGCTCAGCCTGGTCTTATCAGGTACACACTACCACCATTCACTTTATGGAAGAGCAGTACTGACAATATTGAACTGAAATTATTTAATGATTATGGAAATGATTAATGATGGTTAATGATTATGGAATGATTGAAGTGAAATTTAATTTATAAAACAAACACAATAAAATAATTTCCAAGGTTTCATTTCTGCCGAACGTAACTCCATGGACTACTTTACTTTTACTTTACTAATTGGCAAATGGCATTTGGAAGTAAATTAATTCCCTTTAAATTAAAATGCAATTGGTTTCCATTAGATCCTAAGATGTTTTTCAGGCTTGTTTTCACACAGGGTGCATCATATAGCACATTGATTGAATAAGTATCAACAAGCTCTAAGCATTGTACATGCTCTTGATGTTTCCCATTCCATTTCATTCTAAATGTGGCAACATTATACTTTGGAGGGCACTGAAAATAATTAGTTTGTAATAATTTGAATGATTTTAATTTCATATTGTCAGTCCTAGTTTCTGGAAGTTATCATAGCCTCAGTGTATTACCTTTACTTCAAGGAATCGTCCTCAGTGTAAAATTTGCTAAATGATTTCCATCTTCCTCTCTCTTTCAATTTTAGACATTCTGCAGCTATTGACCATCCCAGTAACATTGTATCGGTATTACTGGGAAAGCTACCCATGGCGTCTGGGACAAGTGGTATGCAAGGTCTACTTCATGGTCCGCCAAGTGTACTGTGCCACCACAAGCTGGGTTATCATGACCTTTACTGCTGAGCGTTATGCAGCCATTTGCCATACCATGTGGTCTGTTTCCAGCCTGAAGGTACAGTTTCCTTATGGTAGTATTCTGCTCTCAATGCAATACTGACTATAACATAAAATGAAAAAAGCATAGTATTCTAATAATGATTGATACATTTGTTCACAAATGTCATCATCTGGTGTGGTGTTTGTTCTTACTCAAGGAATAAACTGTACAAGATACTGTATATAGCAACAGAAATGCCATGTATCAAAATACAAGGAATCTTCATGTTCAAAACATTTTTTGGATGAAAATATATTTTTGGAAGCAATATGATTTGAGTGGGTTGCTTTTACCTGTGCCATATTTGTATCCAGGAATAAAATGCAAAAGAAATAAGGATGGAAATTGGACATAGAGGGTGTGCAAAATGGAAGATATGGACCAGTAATGAAGAAGACTTAAGATAATACAATAAATGCAATCTAGGTTTAGCTTTTATGATATTTATTAAATCTATTTATAATTTTATTAAATTATGTGAACAAAGTCTAACGAATGGAACTTCTACTCTCTCTCCTTTCACACAGAAATCTAGGCTGCCATGTCTTGTTTCAGTATGGATCATTTCCCTGGTGTCAGCAGTGCCCTTTGCTCTGGTCTATAACCAGGCACGTGCCTGCATCCTGGACTACACTGCCACCACACGAAAAGATGCCTTCCATATCTCCACCATGTGTGAGATGACAGAACCTGATCCTGCACACATCTACAAAGGAGCTTTACTCCTGAGAGCGGGATTCTTCTTCCTGGTGAAATAAGTGCTATTCTACAAATTGTATTTGCTAATCTGCACCAAACACAGGCACTCAACATGCTTCTCCAACTACAGATCCCACTGGTCTCCATCTTTACTCTCTATCTGCTCATCCTGCTCTACCTGAGGAGGAACGGACGTCAAAGGAGAAACATGGGTCTCACACGGCCAGATCCTGAAGGAAGACGGGATATCCAGTGCCATCAGAATGGAAAGCTACTTTTAAATGAAAAGAGAGCTCTAAAACTTATGGGTGAGCCATAGATAATTATTAAACATTGTATGTGTCTTGAAGCTGTGGCATTGTAAATCCCCCAGATGTACTAATTTATCTCAGTCTGTTGAAGACCATATTAAGGTCTAATTTTGTGACCACTCCAGTGGGATTGTTTTGCAAAGTCCATGCTGGAAGCTTGGTGACTATCTGTGTGAGCTGATTGCTTCAGCAGAGACAGGCTGGACTTCCACTACTTCCACTTGTCATTCTCCCATATATTTTTGATGCCACTGAATGCAAATTATTTTAGCGACATGTTGCGGTCATTTAGGCTTTGTATACTTACTTATATTTTGTTTTCCAGGTGCAGTCGTCGTGGCCTTTTTTGTTTGCAACTTTCCAGACATTGCCTCGTCGCTGATGCAGGTCTATGTGGTTGTGTGGTCCGACACCGTCCTTTCTATCTACACAATCCTGAAATCGTACTTGTCCCTTCCACTATGGTATGTCAACGGTGCTTTGGATCCTCTTCTTTTCTGTATCTCTTCCCACACATTTCGCAGAGCGTGCTGGAGAACTCTGGGCAGGCTCAGGCCTCACTGCAACTGGAAATACAGGAGCATGTCTTGGCTGCGGCAGAGAAGTTCTAGTGAAGAAACAAGCACAACAGCCAGAGAGAGGGCTGATGGTAAATGCTCTAGAGGAGAGGATGGACAAAAAGACACATAAAGCCACTAACAAATCAGTTCAGAGGGATGGAGATAGCCATGAAAGTCCCTTTCAACATGAGCTACAAGAGCACGCTTCTGACTTGTGAGATTTTTTATTCTTTCTCCAAAAACTCTGCTTTCTTTCTTTTCCTTTTATGGAAAGTCATATACTCTCAGTCATTTTTGTAAATATTGTAAAAAGTGTTTACTGTGTCTGTAAAATGTGTGGAATTCCCTGTGTTGTACTGTGGGCTAACATTTCTGTTCTTTTAGATGATTTCAGATGATTCTTTCAGATGTTAAAAAATATATGTTTCATGCTATATAGCTTATATTGTTGTGACAGATGTGAAGATATGGGAAAACATTCAATTCCCAAGAAATTACTGGATAAGAGGTAGTACTGAGTATTACTTGCGGTTTGTCTGCTGTTGAGTTTACATTATGTGTTGTTCAAAGGCATTACCCCAATCCTACCTGTGACATGTGAAATATACATCCAATATAAAAAAAAAGGTTTAAACATGCTTGATTCTTGTATTAGCCTGTAACAAATTATGTTTGGTCAAATGATGGTTCCTTAATGCTTGCTGACAGTGTTAATTGCAATCATTTATTTTAGCTTCAAAAAACTGTTTGTAGATTACATATATGAGCCTGTGTTTCAGAAATATATATTTAGACTTTTGTGAATCTAGTTGTATTTTTGCATGTAATATCAGTACAATTTTGGCAAATAGCTGTGGAGTACAGTGGAGTGCAGAAAAGTCTTCCTGTGTTGTCAAGACAACCAACAGCAGGCGACATGATGACTAAAACTGAGACCCAGTCTATCAAACCACTATAATTTCATCTGGTCTCTCCAGGCTGATATTAGTTTTTAGTAGTATAATTGTGTCTAAAAGATTTCATAGTTTTCTGCTCCCTCAATAATGACACATTTTAGAGCCAAAGGATTCTGGATACCGACTCCCTTTTCAGTGAGGTCTTAAGATGAATGTGAATAAATACTTGGCAGATTGATCCACCTACTGCTAGATTGATAGATATCTATTTATAGAACTATTTTGAAAATAAGCAAACAGGATCTGACCTCTTCATTGCTCTTGTTTTCACCAATACTTCAGTTTTCTTCATATAAAAGTGTGCTCACACTCTCACCTTTACCTGTATACCAACATAAAATATAGCTGATAGTGTGTGGTTGAATTGTCACATTCTGTGTGTGTAATTAAAAGAAAAAGAAGAATTAGGAATCTCATCTTTCATTGCTACTACCCAGCACCAAGAATTAAAGGTGGGTGCGTGCCTCTTGCATATTGCCAAGAATTTGACATTCCCCTGATTTTTGATTGAATTTTTGAGTTCCAGAGGTAACCATACTCTCTATTGCTCCTTAGAGTCCTTTATTGGCTCCTTGAGTGGAATCATCACCTGCTGAGATTCTGTATCTAACTCATCAGTTTCCCCAGAGCTTTTCAGATGAGTTAACTGTGAGCAGATAGGAGTTAATAAAAAAAAATATTAACAACAAATCTGTAATGACATAATAATATTCACTGATTGGCTCAAATGTATTATCAGGTTGTTGCTAGGTGACATTCACTAGTGATTATTCGAATTAATTGTGACTTTGGTAGAAATAAGACCTTTAAAGTCGGTGTAAAGCAAATTCACAGGTTTGTCTTAAAACACATTATTTATGTTAGAAAATAGTTCCTTAAAACATGTGTAAAGACTGTAAACTCTGTATTACAGCATTGTGGAGTTAGACCATTTCACAGTTTTCCATGTACCGATAGAGAGCTGAGGATAGCACCACCAACACCTGTCTCTGCAATGACCGTTTCACTCCGGTTAGTTTTACTTTCATCGGAAACAACGGGAATTCACCGAGAATCCGCTGTCACTTTTGAATGAGACCGACTGATCGCACTAATTCTGGAACTAGGCTGGTAGTTTCCCCCAGGGCTGTAGCATTTTAGTATATTTCAGCTCTTTGTAGTGGTTTACTTTTTATTGTTTTTGGATCACTCTCACTACTCTCAGTAATCTTGTTTCCAGGAGCAGTATTTTTTTTTTTGTTTTGTTTTTTTGTTGTTGTTGTTGTTTTTTTTCTAGTAACCACCTGCCTGCGACCAGACAGACAAAATATCAACAAGTCGGTCAATACAGTGGAGCATTTTTCAGCTGAGGAACCAAATATTTCCATCAGGAGTTGGTGGGGAGCAGACAGAACAGACGCAAAGAGGGAGGAAATATTAGACAACAGCTTATTGTGCTGGCCCAAACATTAATGAATGTAGGTTTAGGCTTTTTTAAATCCAACTACTCTGTGTGAATAACATTTGAAATGAATATGTTAAATTCCACTGCTAATGTTAAAGAATTGTTCCAGTAGTTTAAATTAGATCCCCTTTTTATCACACAAAAGTATTTGTATGTTATGTACGAAAGAATATCGCCCCCTCCCTCTCGGTGACGTCCAATTATATCAGCCAATCACAACAGTGCGGGTGGGACTAAAGATGAAACAGCGGAAGATTCAAAACGAAGATGGCGGCTGAAAATGATCCCCAAAACAATCACAAACTGGACAGAAGGTATCAACTTTTCTTTTGTTACGTTGACAAATGAACATATTACAAAACTGTGGTATAAATTGTAGGTTTCTGGGGCGGATGGTTCTGATAAGAAATCTTTATATCTACTCAGTATTGTAGGTAATTTGACTTCTTAGCGTTAGCCCACGTAGCTAACGTAGCAACAACTTTTTATGCGTCTGCTCATTTCTTCGATTCCCCCCCCCCCCATTCATATCGTCCTTCTTCTGTTCTAACTTCTAAATTTTAGGAACCAGGTTCGCTATTCCACTTAGCATCATGATGACCTCAATGTATGTGTTTCTTTGTGACAGGGGGACCAAGTGTAGCGTGTTTATCAGCCAGGAAAAGCCGAACGCAAGCCAACCAGTCATCTTTAATCCGGACTTCTTTGTGGAAAGGCTGAGACATGAGCATCCACAGGCCTTTGCGGATTTGGTACTTAGCAATATCACTCGGCTCATAGATCTTCCAGGGGATGAATTTGCCCAGCTCACCGGAGAGTCTGAGCCTAGAGTGCCCTCCTCCAGTGGTTTTCTACGCTCTTTGAACTTCCTGAAACGGAAAGGTTGGGTTAACACAGTGTTTAGTCTCTGAAACGCTCTTTTACACTAATAATATATGTGTTTCTTAATTATGTTATTCCTGTAAAAAAAAGGATAAATAAACCCTTGAAAAGAGCTTCATGAAATGTATAAATAATCATTAGTTGGGCTATAACTAATAATTATGATCCTTATCAAATAGTCTGCCCATTATTTTCTTAATCAACAAGAAGAAATGTTTGGGATCTTTGTGTGGAAAAAATACTTAAATGGTTGATTATCACAATAGTTGCATATTAATTTTCTACTCATCAGTTTATTAATTTGTCAACAAATTGTTTAAGCTCATATTTACAGATTAATTGTTAGTTAAAGTAGTGGTTTGCTTCTGTCCCCACATAAACCCTCTGGGGCTAATCAATTATAAAACTGATGATGAATGTAATGGAATAAATCTGTTGAACCTGCTAAGGGTACAGTCCATTTTACTGTGACATTTGATGCCTTTCAGACAAAGGAGTGGTTTTTGGTGCACCATTAACTGAAGAGGGAATAGCACAGATCTATCAGCTAATTGAATACCTAAGCAAAAGTGAGTATCACTACATATACCTCCATAACATCTGCCATATGGAGCACACTTTAATCCAAGGCAGACTGTGATATTATGACTACATACATTTTGCATGTGTGACCTCAGAAGGAGACAAATCCCTAACACAACTGATAACTGCCTGAGTTAATGGTATCTTGGCATACTTAGTCAAATTGCTTGACCAGCCTGTGTCTTTAACTGTCATAAGAATGGGATAATGGGATTTGTTAAGTGTCAATGCTGTGTCCTAACTCTTACAATTTGTTCTTTAACTTAGTTGAGAGAGCAGTGAATGAGCATGAGGTCATAGTTTATTTCTGGAAAGCGATGATGTCATTCACTGAAGTTGGACACTGGGAGCAAATGCTTGAGTCAATAATTTATCTGAAAGCACTTTCCTCCCTTTCCTTCCATTTCATTCACTCCGTCTCACTCTATGCACTTGTGTGTCTTTGTCCTCTTGTGCCTCCGTCACTGTGTGTCTTCGGCTACACGCTGCATTCCCCCCCCCCCCCCGGCTGTCTCTCTCCATCTTTTTCTCCTACCCCTCAGATCTTCATGTGGAGGGGTTATTCCGCGTGCCAGGCCATAGCCTAAGGCAAGCAGCCCTGAGAGAGATGCTGAATGCTGGGGCAGAGATAGATCTAGAGACAGGCGACTTCCATCCCAATGACGCGGCCACATTGCTTAAAGCCTACCTGGGAGAGCTGCCAGAGCCTCTGCTCACACACAGACACTATCATGCTCACCTGAAGATTGGAGGTATTGATTGACTCATGCATGATATGGTCCAAGGTAAAATTATATTCAGATTAAAGTCTATAAAAGAAAATAGTAGTGACCCTCTTTGGTATAATCCTCTTATCTGCTGTGTTCAGAGCTCACTCGCTTTGATGACAAGGGGGATAAGACGAATGTGCCTGACAAGGAACGACAGATTGAGGCATTTCGGCTGCTCTTTATGCTACTCCCACCAGTCAACCGCAGCCTGTTGAAGCTGCTGCTGGACTTGCTGTACCACACCGCTCGCAATCAGCACATCAACAAGATGTCTGCAATTAATTTAGCCACAATGTTTGCTCCACACATCATCTGGCCCAAAAATGTAAAATAATTTTGTTCTACCTTCCAGATATCTTACAACCCTAATATACTATGTTTGCAGTCAGTTAAGCTTTGACTGTAACAGTTTGTTGTATCAGTTTGTTACAGTTACAGTTTGTTTGGAATTCTTTCTATATTATATATTACAGGTCATGGCAAGTGATCTGCAGGGAAACATTGAGAAACTGAATAATGGCATAGCATTTCTCATCAGGCACTCACAAAAACTGTTTAAGGTAAGCACTTTCACTGGAATTAATTTCTTGTTTTGCAACTGTTGTTGTGTGTGTTTATCTTCTGTACAAGTGTTTTTCTTTTCTTGCTTTACTCTGTTCAGTATGAACAGAAATGGCAGCATGAGGTTATGTTCATGTTGTGTTCAGTGGTGTTGTTGCCAGGGTTACAAGAAATGCAAAGAGAGTACAACATTTGCATGTGAAAGTAAAATCAATAAATTATTACCTGCTTTATGCTTTTTAAGGTGTCCTGCAATCAGCTGCCTTTCAGATTGCAGTGATTAGTTGTTTTTTTTTTTTTTTCATTCATTTACATTGATTCTTTATTTGCTATATTGCACACAATGTACCCCTCCAAGGGGAAGTTTGGCAACGTTAATACATCATGTGTTAAGGTAAGAAGTAAATGAATTGAAAGCAATGAATTTCTAAATACCATCTATGCAAATTCAGGATATGATAGATTAATTCTTCACAGTAATCTTTCATCAGAGGACTTAATGCATAAATTTTCTTTCATTGAAGGCGCCTGTGTATATCAAAGAGTATGCACGTTTATACTTCACAGGATCACAATCTCTTCAATCAAAGGTGAGTGTTTGTCCTTAGTCTTCTGTTTCTTACCAGGCTCATCTTAATGAGAAGAGTATATTAATACTGCATTACAATTATTCATGAAACTAGTGAATCTAGTAACTTTGTTGTCTGGTTAATTTTAGGTACTTAAGAAACTGGAGAGGCTGTTATCTGCTTGACACTTAACAGAATGATTTTCACAGGACCTTGAAACATAACTTCTGAATACTGTCTCAGTTTTCAGATTTTAGTCTTGGTTTCAGAGATAACAAAATTTAGATATGTGGTTATATGTCATGCCTTACCTTTCTAGGATGACTTGACGCTCTGTTCTGGGACCAAAGATGGGCCGATAGCTGCGGTAACAGCTGCCCCCCCCTCTCCCTTCATGAGATCAACTGTAAGTGAGGGCAGCAGCACCTGCACAACCAGGTCATCTGAGACTCAGAATTATACTGAATCTGCACTCAGAGAGCTGTACCAGCAGGTCAACAACATGCCTGAGTCTGCCAAAAAGAAGAAGCTCATCAGACAGGTACAGTAGTTCAGTGTACTCACTGTGAGGAGAAATAATATTTAGATAAACTACTTCCAACCCAGCCCCTACATGTGTTGTATTTTTGTGTGTAGTTTGAAAAGGAGCCTTTGCTAACACCTTCGGCTGACTCTCGGACACCGTTCAGCAGGAAACACTGGCGTTCACGCTCTTTGGGTGGAATTATCAAGGTTTGTTGATAATTGATACTACTTTGCTGTGTAAAAAATGTTTTTCATGCTCACAATAGCAATAGCAACAACCAGTAAATTAAAGATAGGCAGAGTTTGTTTTTATTATTAGTGATGCTATTGAACAGTTTTGAAGACTGCAGAGGCATGTAAGCAATGCAATTTTAACATTTGTGTGCAATGAAAAATATACAGACTCATTTTAAAATAGCCTCTCCCCTCTACAATAGTATTCACCTCCCAGAATTTTTGTTTATGAAACAGAGGAAGGTGTTGGGAAGTCAAGTATTGACAGAGAAAGAAAACAGCAGACTGCAGAGTTCTCTATGCAGCGGGTCCATTGATGGCCAGGGAGCTGAAAATGCCAGCTGTGAAGGAGTGAGTATTATATTACATCTCATAGTAAACTTGCAATGAAACAGGTCTCAGTATGACAACCAGCATCCTGTGTTACATAGAAGCAACCAGATCTTCACTACTGGAAAACACAATCCCCTACCAGTGTGGTCCTGTAGGTTACAACACCTAACAGGAATAATAATAACAGGAAGGAAACTTAGGCCAAATCAAAAACTTTGAAAATGATGAAATTGTCTATTGCATTCTTCTATGATTATGATGTACATGCATGGAGAAACACTGAAGTAGTAATTCTCTTTTATTTAAATCAAAACCAATCAAAATGTCACATTCAAATTGTGGGAGAGCATGATCCACTCCTAAAACTGTCATCAACCAGTTGAAGTGGAAGTAGTTTTCCTTATGACTGCGCTGAAGGAGTTTTTTGGCACTTCCAGCCATCTGTTTGTGGTTCACCACAGTCAAGTCTGGCCTCACTTGGACTCAACAATGCTTACATTTCTAATGACGCCTGATGTACTTGGCTAAAAGGATTTAAAAAGTACTTTTTTTTTTCCTCCCTCTTTCTTCCCCTCTCCTCCAGGATTAATCATCTTTAAAAGAATGCACTGTTCACAACTAAGGGAACATGGGCATAACTGTTACGTTAGGTGCATTAAAGGATCTTCTTGAGGCGTCGACTCAAACCAAACAGTGTAATGCACAGTACAGCTATGTTTTGACACCATGTTTAGATCTGTACTTAGCTGTTTTTCTAAAAAAGTAAGTTCAAGGTTATAAGGATAGCAAGGAAGTCACCGTAATGCTTTGCAGTCTAGAAGTTTTACTTAAGTGATGTAAAAGGGGTTGTTGGACAAAAATGAGGATGTTGTGTGCTTTATTTAGGTCAATGCAATTTCCATTTTTATTACCCTCTTAAGTTTCCTCTTAATTTCCTTATTTCTTGTCTATTTGTGATGATCTTGCGGATGCAAGTGTCATGTATTTATACCACTGAATTTGTCTATGTTCAGCTTTATCATTGACTGAAACCTTTTTATTTAATTTGCGATGGCTAAATGTATTTATTTTTTTATTGGTCATCTTGATCTTTCAAGTCCTGAAATCCAGTACATCAGCTGTATTGGTAGAATGTGATGTGCAGGCTTTTCTATTTAAACATTAAATTTGCTTGTAAGTTGTAGTAAATGTAGTTAGACTCAAACAATCAGTGCAGACTGCTCAAGAAATGTGCCTTATATCTTAAGTTACTGTGTAATTTGGTTTTTATTTTTATTGTTTATTGTTTATTGTTTTCCCCAGTAACTTCCCAACAGCTTTAAGGATAAAATTTTAAGGTTACATTTTTATGAAGAATTCATTCAAGTGTCAGTAAAGTAAGGGGGCAAAGACTAATAGGGAATGGAGGATGGAAGATGCTGAGTGAAAGGCCAAAGGACCAGCTCGTGAAAGTAATATAGATATTTTTGTCCTTGTTGCCACATTAGCTCAACACTGTGATACTGTAAACTACTGCTTCTTTAACTATATGTCATATTTTAGTTTTTCTCAGGCCAGTTTTGATCTCTTATGCAACATTGTATACAGATTTATAGCTTTATATGCATTTTATCTTTTCAATTATTCAGCTGTTCAGTGCAAGATTTCTTATTATTTTTAAAGATTTATCATCTATTTTTATCTTTCTTAATTTTAGTGGTTGCCTGAATGCAAATGATGATGAATCTGTTGCCCTCTATTGTGGTTGTTAACCTAGGTGCTTTGTGGGAGAATTTGAGCCACTTTTAAAAAACCTCCTTGATGTCTTACTCATTCAGTAGCAGTTTCCAGTTCAGTGGTCACTATGCTAAGCTGTTACAATTTAACTATAACGTGATAACTGCCTCATGGTCAACTTGATTGACCATGTAAACATATGATATTGATATTGATGCTACTGTGAAGCTATGCAACTCACTGTAATTAAAAGACATCAAGCTGTGTCCTGTATGTCTTTTTCTGTCAGAATATGTGCTCTGGTAGAATGTGGCCATAATTACAAACATTTTCTTGTTTCACCAGGTCTCTTAAATGAAGGTATAGTGTTTTTCATTTATTTGCCCTTCCTCAAAGTATTGCCTACAACCACATGATGCTGTTTCACTTGCAGCCACAAGGTGATGCTGTTTAGTTGTAAATAATTAGTCGGTTAGAGAACTTTACATACAACATATCTTCCTTTTGATTTGGTCAAACTTGTCAATATGAGGAGAATCTGCTAATTCATCTTGTGCTGTTAAATACAGTAATATGTGAACACTGATTATTTGACAAAATAATGAAAAAACAATTTAATAAAATTGAAATATATTAATGCAGCAGGCACTGCATAATAAAACTAGCATCTATCTATCTATCTATCTATCTATCTATCTATCTATCTATCTATCTATCTAGTTCCCTTAAATACAATAAATCTTAATATGTCTGTCTCTCTCTGACCTCTGCTTTAGCAGAAAATATCCTGCAACCAGAAAACAGTCAAATTGTTTGTAGACTTTTACTAGGCTGTGTCTGTCACAAATAAGAAACCGGAAGAAAAAAATAAAATTCAACATGTGATAGAATAGAATTCAACAAAAACTAAACTTGGTACAGGCTCACGGCCAAAATATGACCAACAACAATAGCATGAGTGCTACCAAAGTGAAACTTGAAACTTGCCCAAGTTGCTGCTGTTTGCAGAAAATGATTTGCCCAAAATGAACTTATTTTCTGGAGTTGGAGGGTGAGTGGGTGGATAGTAAGAGTGAAGGCAGCTCTCCACAATAGGAGGAATGTCTCAGCGTGTCATTATGGTGTCCATGTCAATGCATGTTTGGTATTGTAAGTATATGTTGTAAACATCTGTGAGAATGTGCCTGTTTTTTCTCATGTTCTGTAAATACACAACAGACAGCTTCCATGATAGGAATAGTTTTTGTTTTACAGCCAAAACTCCAGAGGGGTTTATTTAGCATTCCCACTCCAGAGTGAGTATGATGACTGTAAAATGAGTCAAGACATACTGTAATCAACTTTACATTATCTGGTGTGCACACAAACCCACAAGCATATATGATGAATGGATGTGATTTTGCTTTGAATGTATGCACATTCCTTTCAAAAGGAGCTAATTCTGACAAGAGCTCCATGTTGTGGAATACTAGTAATAGATCATTTGTGTCAAAAAGAAGAATTAATTCAACATAAAGTTAATCTACTTTTCTAGATTCTGGTATAGTTTCTTGCCTTTGCTGCTTTTTCTCTAATGCACAGCTCTTCTTAGAGTGAAATACAAATAACTTGGGTTGAAGCTTGCTGTGGAATTTTCTGGATGCCAGATTTGACTTCTTTGTATTTTCTCACTCTCTCTATCAAGAACATTTCAGTTTTTCTGCTGCAAGCATGCCGACGTTAACTGATTCATTCCCCTATTCAGCCATGAGCAGCTGCCAGCTTCATCTCGATGAATGTTTGATTCTTTTATTTCTAACTTTGTGTACGAGCTGTAGGGAAATATTTGTGCTCCACAGGCTTCAGCAATACTGTGAATTTTTAAATTAGGTCTTATTCTGCATTAATTGCTGTCAGTTCCTCGTTTGAGTCAATTGTTGGTGAGGGCTAATGTTTTGCAAACTCTCCTCTCCCAGACTAATTGTAAATTGCTGCCATGTCCTCCCACAGCTTTTGAGAGCAGCAGAATAATTCCTGTTGTGTATTTGTGTGCATTCCAATCACGACTCTGTGTGAGAGGAGGGACGCTACCCCCCCACCCCACCCCCCATTACTGCTAAACACCGCTGTCTCCTCTTTAATTAGCCATTCATAGAGGGAAGATCTACACTGCTTTGACACTTTTACGGCCACAGATGGAGCTTTTTCTTTTTTTTTTCCAGAGCTGCGTATTTGTGTGTACACCTGCATGTGCATATACATTCATATATGCACGTGTTTCAAATTGGTCAAGCAACAAAGCAGACAGATCCATACAAAGTCAAATGTTTCTGCTTACGTCTCCCCTGCCTGTTTCTTTCTTTCTCTTCGTGTCTTTGTTAGTTCAAGTGAATGGGGTTCTTAGGTCTATGTGATTGTGCTGCTGTTTATATTGGGAGGGATCCCACCCCACAGCAAAGTCCCCTGTAGAATTAGACCACAGACCAAGTTTCTATATCTCAGATGTGGCCAAGTAAAGCTGAGCTGTTTGTTTGGTGACACTTTACTATTACTTACATAAATCTATGAGTAGTTACCAGGCAATAAGTAAGGAACAAGTCAGGAAGTGACCAACTGACTCTGAATCAAAAATTACACAGGAAGTTGTACAAAAATAAATAAATAAATAAATAAAAACATTTATTATAAGTAGTTTCTAGGTGTATGCGACTCTCTATATAAACACCCAATGAATCATTCTTGATTAATGCTAAATGGGATGCTAAATGGCACTAAACCACTAACATATTACTTCCTTGGTTGTCATTTATGTGAAAAGGTTTTTAAAGTAAAACATCACCCCCACTAAACTAACAAGCAACAGCCATTAGGAGAATTAAAACTAGTAACTCACATTTATGATTAGGAAAGTGGCCAAAGTTTTAGTTTTGTGCCTTTCATCGGCTGATTCAGCGTTAATCAAGAGTGCTTCATTAAGACGGTGATCAACATGCAGACTCACAAATATCTAGGATCAAATCATTACACATTGGTTCAATAAAAAAGCCTGTCCCAGGGACAGGGGTTAAGAAGTGCTTGTTGTTCCACTTTTTCCTTGGTGACCTCTCACACTTTTTTGTATCTTATTTTTGAAGTGTCATAGTTTGTTTAATTGTGTGGTTAACTGTGAACAATCCGCTTTGGACTGAACTCATAAAAACGTGAGGTCCGTTTCCTATCCACATCCAGAGTACTGATTTGCAATTCCACGAACTGCAAATCAATATGCATTTGGAAAAGTTTCCTGAAAGCTACAATTACACTGTCAACAATGGCCAGACTCTGATATATCCACTGTTTTAACTAAATGTCAACCACTGCAAAATAATATTTATTAAGAATTCCTTTAAAGTAAATAATGGTCCACAGATGCTGCTTATCATTCAACTTTCCTGTCTCAACACAGTCCAGTTTATGTCTCTATGCTTTGAGTCCACTTAAGGGAAAGCATGATCCTGGCATTAAGAGAGGAATTGTTCGCCAGTTCCTCCTATAAATCCAAGTAACATAGCAGGTATGATTGTGAGTGTCGCTGTTTGTCTTTTCATTTGTATATATTAGGATATAATCTCTGTTCCTGTGCCCATGCTGTGCTTAAAATATAGTGTTGATTTGCTTTTTATGGCTTTGGTCTGCCTTCTCAACTAATCATGAGTATTTGTGTGTGTGTGTATGTGCTGTTTCACCCTAGTTCCCTGCTGCAGCTTCTGTGTGTGTGGCCACACTTACAGATTATTTATTCCGGCTTTTTGCCTCCAAGGACTGAGGTGTTGATTCCTCTCTTACCCGGTGGATTCTCCCTTCGTTACACGTACACATTCACACACACACAAACACACACACACGCTCACACAGCCCAGTCTCCCCACAGCTTCTCCCTTCAGGCAGGGGTTATGCAGTGTCATGCAGGTTAGGTCTCTCTCTGGGGGGTTCGCCTGGAGGCAAACCTGAGAGAAAAGAAGGAGTGGAGTGAGTGAAATAAAATGGAGAAAGAAAGATACTTGGAGAAGATTTGGATTGTGAATAGAATCAAGGGAATGAAAGACGGATCTCGAGAATGAGAGTGAGTTCAGGCAGGGTTCTGGGGGTGGGGGGGGGGTGGTTGTGTGAGGAGGGAGAGGAGTGGGGGAGGAGAGGAGGGGTAGGGGTAGGGGTGGAGTCGGGGGCTCTGCTATTTGTAGATCCTTGTGATGGATGACTGGTGTGTGTGTGTGTGTGTGTGTGTGTAAGAGAGAGAGAGAAAGAGACTGGCTTTTTTTTCTTTCTGCTCTTTCCCTATTCCCTCTCTCTTCAGGCAAGCAGAGCGGAGCAGGACTGAGTGAGAGGAGGACAGAGACGCAGACGTGTGCAGACCAGAGCACAGCAACTCCACAAAGACAAGAGAGGAGAAGAGTTTGCAAGGAGAAAATTAAGAGAAAGAAAGCAGTTTTTTTTACATCAGCAAACTGTGGTGGATATCAAACCTACATCAAAAGAAATCTAGAAGA
Source organism: Lates calcarifer (assembly GCF_001640805.2). NCBI lineage: Eukaryota > Metazoa > Chordata > Actinopteri > Centropomidae > Lates > Lates calcarifer. The sequence continues at coordinate 7,915,167 of NC_066848.1, forward strand.
ACTAAAAGGATTTGCCTTGCTTCACAGATAAGAGGACAATATTAGCATTTGTTACAGTTTTTTTCTATTTATATTCACCACATATATAAAAATTATTTTAGAGGAGTATTCGTGAGGTGTAGCAGGACTCTTGGTTTTTTTGTAGTGAAGCAGAGAGAGGAAGGTGGACAGAGAGAAGTAGGGGTTTGCTGAAGAAGAGCGGGCTGTAGTGGTGGTGAACATGCCCGTTAGAGGTAGCTGTTCTGGGGCAGGCATGGGCAGGCTGGCCAGGCAGCCGCTCTGGATGTGGGTGGTGATGCTCTCTGCCCTGCTCATGGGCAATGCCAGTGCCTGCCCAGCCCTGTGTACCTGCAGCGGCACCACAGTGGACTGCCATGGTCTGGGTCTCAAAACCATGCCAAGGAATATCCCCCGCAATACTGAAAGACTGTGAGTACCATCTGTACTCTACCTCCTTGTGCGTGCATGTGTGTGTGCGAGTGTGACAGAGAAACTCACTGACTGTGTCCCTCTGTCTTCTATTCTCACTGTTTCCTCTCTGTTTCCTTGCTATCTTGTACAAGTGCACATGACTTTGCTTAGACTTAAAGAGAACAAAAGCCCTGCCTGTAATACTGTGTGTGTGTGAGAGAGAGAGAGAGATAGAGTGTGTGTATGTGTCAGTCAGTCACTCGCTGGCATTCCAGTCAGGTATAAATAGGCATGAGGGACTGGAAAGAGCAGGAGCAGATGTGTGCCTCCCACATGTGTCCATAATTTACTTATACCTGCTTGTTTATGCTTGCTGCATGTATCCTAAAAAATTCTTAATCCTTAAATCAGAAAGTTACATATTTGCTCCACTTTTTTGATGTGATATCAGTAATTTAAAGTTAAAAAACTAAAGTCTGTTTAAATCTTAAATTATTGTGAGACAGAACCAGACTTTGCTGCCTAGTCTGTGATTAGATTAGATTCTGTTATGTTTGGGAATATGTTTCCCCCACTCCTATCAGGAGTCCTGTCTGTAGAGCACTGTGCCTCTCCTTATCTCTTTTCTTCCCCCCTTCTCCCCCTTTTCACTTTCTTCCACTCCTGGGCCAAAGACTCCCCTCTCTCCCCTTCTCATGCCCCTGAACACTCACTCCACAAATTGTTAAATCATGTAGAAAATTAAGCAAATCTGCTACTTAAGTGAGTCTTGCACGAGGATCACGTAGCTGTCTTGTAAAACGGAGGGAGAATGGGAGATGGAGGAAGAGGTGAGACAGACGCCGGCCTGCCAAGTGGAGTTTCTCTGTCTTTTCTGACATTCCTTTGAAATATTCATTGGTAAATCAGAAGTGAGGAGTGCAAGGGGAAATAGATTGTTCTATTTCAGCTTTTAGAATATCAGTCTTGAATAAAACATGTGGTGGGAACAGAGGAGAGAAAGCCTGTGTCGGAGGCAGTGTTGGCATAGTGGGAGCTGGCTGCATATTTTATGCTTTTCATATTTAATTTCTAAGAACACCTTTTTTTTTGACTAGTGGTCTGCATGTTTCCGGGTTGCTTATGTGCATATGCTGGTTCAACAGTGAAGCAGAGAGGAAACATGGTCATTTTGTGGTTTCCTTTTACATGAATGGCCATTCACACTGGAAATATACCCTGCCCCTTCACTCAAGAGCATTTCTGTGTTGAAAGTTGTTTGTGCATTCATAGGTCATGTACAGCAAAGGATTTTATCATTGTTGCATCTCTGGATGTTATAAGCACGTCTAGCACACTCAGGATGCTGCTCATTAAACATGATGTGTAGAAAGGTCATGTGCAATTTATTCCTGGGTCATTGCCTTTGTGTGTGTGTGTGTGTGTGTGTGTGTGTGTGTGTGTGTGTGTGTGTGTGTGTGGTAGCGGTGCATGTACTAGCTGCATGTATGTATAGGTCAAACAGAAGATAGCCAGTCTCCACGGAGAGCTACTACGTAACAATACAGATTCTCCTCTTTTGCTGGTTATTATATAGGGTGATTCATCAAAGTGATTGTGCAAGTCAACACAGCCCACTTTGCCCCACATGATGGTCCCATGCGTATAGCTAGATTTATGTGTATGTATCAGGGAAATATGTGTTCATGTGAATGAAATTGTGCAAACCGCTACTGGGGTCAAATATGAGTAATGAGTAAGTCAAGATCTTATAGAATTGTCCCAGAAGTTGGTGGTCCATGTCTTTAGAAGTTTTTGCTTTGTAGAAATTTATTTAAATTACAAAGAAAAAATTACTTGTCTCATAGTATTAGTGTTGGGAAGGAAAGCAGATGCACACAGAGAAAGGGTATGTTTATGGAAATTGGTGTGGCCACATATGTGTATGTTTGCACTAATGTATACAGAGTGGTATTTTGGGGTGATAGAGTGTTAAAGAAAGAGGGGGTTGGTTTTTGGGGAAAGTGTGTGTGTCAGGGGCTGGGTGTGTGTGTTGAGGGTGTTGAGACAGACAGCAGAATCCCATTTGCACTTGTCAGTTTGGGTTTGGATCAGGTCTGACCCCTGCGCTCCTCAGACCGAAGCCTGTAATGAGACTGCGAGCTCCACGTGTTAAAATCACACCCTGCCTCGTACGGGCCACCGGCCGCTCCCTCCCCCTCTGCTCCCTCCCCTGAATCCGTCCTCTTTCCCTAGCTCTTTCCCTGCCTCTCTTCTCCCTTGTCTCCAGGCCTTTTCTTTATTCATCTGCTGTGGCAAACTATCACATTAAAATGGTAATCACATTGATATCAGACTACAAAAAAAAAAATCTGCATCTGTAAGGCTGATTAAAGTGACTTTACACAGACAGTAAAGGTTGTTAGTTAAGCTTTTAGGTAGACAGGTATTGACCAAACCTGCAGCTTTTCTCTCTCCCCGCTTTATCTCTCTAACAGCCCTGCTGCTTAGATTATGCATGTCTCATCTGTGAATGAGTTGATTTGCAAAAGGGGAGGAGCTGTGTGTGTGTGTGTGTGTGTGTACGTACCATCACCTAATTGGAAAAAGCCAGTGTATTGATGATGGATTTTCTGTGCCAGAAAATACCCTGCACTGAGATTTGGGGGCATGTTGGAGCTCCTCCAGAATAGTGGAGGTGGAGGCTGTACACCATATGTGTGTGTGTGTGTGTGGATCTGTTTTCATGCATGCCTGTGTAAATCTGACGTTAACTTGTGTTTGTTCATAAACTTGAGCATGTGCCTCCATATGTGTTTGTGCATGCGTGCGGTGAATAAGTAATGTTAGATGAAAACACATGAGGGTTAGTTGTGTTTGAGGGGACTCCGTCGCTCTGATAACCATGTATATGTATTCTGGGGATTGGAGGTGGGAGGTGTGTGTGTAAGCCTGCAGTGTTTTTGGCACTAGCACATTGCTGGTACAACTGACAGCTCACCGGCCACCTGATCCATAATTTACCCTGACAAGACTGAACACAGCCTGCCCACTACCTGCCAACTCCAGCTATGTGACTAGACAAAGAAGTTGGGGGGGGGGTGAGAAGATACTTCAAGGTGAGGCTGGCACAGTAACTGAGGTGGTAATCACTAATGAAGGGATTACTGCGCAGAAGAGTGATAAGACCTGTAACTCAACTACAAAGCTAATGAATGAATAAACGAGATTATGTTATTTATTAAAAGGGCTAAATAGGTCTAGCCCTGAGGCAGACTGAATTTCATTCAGGTCCTTTTTTACAGTCTAATATATCCATCCTCATAGCCAGTAATCCCACGAGGAGTGATAATGCCTGGAATGAAGATCATTCAGAGAATGTTTATGCTCAGTGTAGGATTGTGAAATTACAGGCCTGGGACTCAGTCAGGTCAATTTACTGCCTGCGCAACACAGCTGTGGTCTTTTCTCTTGCACTAAAGACTGAGGTGCACGCCATCACTCTCTCTAGCTGTATTTTGTATTGTAGCATTTTGTGTGCTGTTTTGTGAGTCTTCTGCCCAACAAAGTCTGTGGAAATAAACGCTAGGTACTGTAGTTCATGGTTCTCCCTGTGGCACCCAGTGCTGTTTTTATCTTTTGAATGGTAGGTGTGGAACTACAATATGAAGTGCAATTCATCAATTACTGTAGTTGATGGACAGAAATTAATTCTACAACTAATTTTGATGATCTCATAGATTACATCGTAGTAAATTGAATATTTTTTAGTTTTAGACTGATAATAGTGACGACAGTGATAAGATAATTGTTAGCTGCAGTCTATGCATCACTTTTTACACTGTACATACGTATACAGTGAGTGTGTTGCTTGTCTAAGTGGAGTGATGACAGACCTATTGGCCTGCTCTCCTGATGAGTACTGCTACTTTATGGAAGTGTTTGATTGCACTCACGAGAGCGAAGAAATGACCCCAGTAATGCGATGTGTGTGTTTGAAAAAAAGAACAACTTCCAAGACCATTGCCTGTGCTTTTCCTATTTGTGCATGTCTGACATGCTTATATATGATGTGTGTGTGCATGTGCATATGTGAGTGTACATGCGTGATTGCATTGCACGCCTATCTAAGAGCAGCTGTATCTCAGCAGACCATGAAAATCGAATTTGGAGAATCCACCTAGATCACCTTTCATCTCTCAGAAGTCCATCTCTGCTTTTAACCCTCCTGGCTAGTCAGTAAGAAGCTGGCAATGGAGAGTGAAGGGGGTGGGTGATGTGTGTGTGTGTGTGTGTGTGTGTGTGTGTGTGTTAAATCGATGAACACTCTCCTGACACTGTGGATATGCCTTCATAAGCCACATTTCACGCCTAGTCAAGATGCTTTTGATGTGATACAAGTTTGAGAGGAAATTATGGGCAGCTTTCCAGATGTAAGGGCAGCTAGAGATCTGTATCAGTCTGCACACTTATCACATCAGTTTTCTGTTCACTGCAACAGTAGAGTATAATCTGTCTTACAATGAGTTAGTCATTTTTAATTCTCAAAAAATGATGAAACAAATAAAAATGAATTTGAAATAGCCAAACTATCACACCTCATGGCAAAATTATCCCAAACTATTTTGTGAGAGTCAAAGTTGTCATTTCAAAAATCTTATTTTGTCTGCCCAATGGTACAAAATGAAAAGAGACTTGATTAATTATCATATATGACAGAATCAAATGCTCACATTTTAGCAGTGGAAACCAGTGATTGTTTGGCATTTCTCTTCACAAATGACTAAAACAGTTAACCGGTTCTCAAAATAGTTGCTGATAAATTTTATGTATTAACCAACCACTCAATCAACTTGTTGTGTTAGCTCTAAAGTGACTTATTATTTTTTGCAGTGGAAGTTATCTACTAGCAGATGAGCAAACCGCTATCAAGAAATGGGGGAGTGCAAATACTAGTGAGCTCAGTGGGAGACATAGATGTACATAGAACAACTCTTTATTCTCAGGGATCGTCAGACAGATTCAAGCACACATGCAGCATCCATCAAATTACTCTTTGTCAGTGCACATCTGTCAAGCAAACGTCTTCTCAGTCATCTGTGTGGAATAACTGAAACATAAGAGATGTGGCAGAGCAGATGTTTCGTCCACATGATACACTTTACAGTCAAAGTATACATTCATACAGCCTCAATGCTTTCATTCGAGACTCAAAGCCACAACAGAACCTCAACGTCTGTCACTGAATAAACTACAGATACAGTATAAACCATGAAAGACCCCTCAGTCTCTGCTTCTACTACAGTCTTGTGTGTGTTCTTTTTCCAGCCTGTGGCAGTAACACACATCGGAACAGATGTTTAATTGATTCACTTCGGCCTGAGAGAGTGTCATAAGTTATCTATGTTTGATCAGGCAGTGTCTGTGTGCTACTTTCCTCCCTTGTCTTTTCCCTAACTCCTTTTTCCCGTTTCCCACTCCCTCTTGCTATCTGTCTAGTTTTTGCTTACGGCAGCATAGCGCTACTTGGGGAAAAAAAAGAGAAACTCTGTGACTCCTTGTCAAGGTTGTTGTTGTAGTGTGAAGGCCAGGTAAAAACAGCAAAAGACAGATGCTTGGGGTTTGTGTCCCTGTTGTTACCTGTAGCTGTTTATAAAATGAGAGAGGCCCTGCAAGATGCAGGAGACCCAACGAAGGTCAAGGCTCAAAAAAGGGGTTGTATGTTTGCATCCGTGTGCAATACATGTGTGGGATCTGCTTGATGTTTACCTTTCCTATCAGTAATCTTGCTCCTGAGGCCTGACTGAGCAGAATGAAAACTGTAAATAGCCCTTGAGGAGCCCAGGAGCCAGGAAAATACTCTCAGACATAGTCTTTACAAACATGCACACTCTGGCGCTCACTGACACACACACACACACTCACACTCACACTGAAAATGTACAGTTGAGGGCCTTAACTGCACGTCTGAAAGCCACATTTCAATGAAGAGGGAATGTTTTGTTCAAGCTGAGCAGAAATTTGACCTCTTAGTGTGGATAGAAGTGTTCCAGTTGGGTTTAAGAGTGTGTTATTTTGGTCATGGTGGTCTGCTTTCTCTCTCTCTCTCTCCGTTTCTCTCTCTCTCTCTCTCTCTCTCTCTCTCTCTCTCTCTCTCTCTCTCTCTCTTTCTCTCTTTCTCTATTTCTCTCACTTTCTCAGTGTCTTTATCTTGAGGTATGAGGTTGTTGCGAGTCCGGATGGTACTGTTTGGTCCTGTTGCCTGTGTTGGACCAACTAGTATGTAGGTCACTTTCTCCTTATAGTCTACCAGCCGTCGAGGCCTCGTCTCTTCACTGACGTTTCCCAGACAGCCCGTCAGCTCTTCACAGCTCTGCGGCTACTTGCAACACTCCACCGCACCTCTCCAGTCCGTCGCTTTTAGGCAGCTAACAACACTGTCAGAGCAGCTCTGTCATTTTCTGTATCTCAGTGACTCTATCTTTTTTCTGTTTCTCTCCTCCTGCGTGTTTCACGGCTGTCACGTCCATATGTTGTGGAGTCTGGAGGAGGAGGAATGCTTCGCTCTTTGGCAGCTCCTCAACCTGTTCAGTTCATTCATGAGGGAGAGCGCTTGCTGCTCTGGTCAAATAGCATTATCAGTGTGTGATTGTGGTTAATGAGCATCCATGCTTGCTTGGGCTGTACAGGCCCTCAGGCTTCTGGTCATCAGATTGTTTCCACAGTGAGGAGTTTGGTCAGCGCCGTGCCACCGATCCTCAATCAGCTGGCTTCTGTCTTCCCTGCCAGGCTAAAGCTGTTCAGGACAAATGGTCCTGTGGTGCTTGCAGCAGCAATACAGAATGGCTGCACTGCAAAAAATAAGTAATTTGAAGTAATTTAAATCTAATTTAAAAAAGGAAGGGATGAGATGCATTTACTTCCAGCTAAAATTGTCACTAGTAGCCCTTGTGTAGAGTTCAGTTTGAATGAGCTTTGACCTGCAATATCACAAGACTCACCAATGTCCAGTTTGACCTCTAGATGAAGGATTATCATGTTGCCATTTCAGTTTGTCCTTGCTTGAAAGAAAATAACCAGCAGTATGGTGGGGATGCATGGCTGTGAATGTTACGATAGGAATAGAGGGTGAGAAGAATCAAGTGTATGATAAAATGTGTACTATTTTCAACTTGTGAAATTGTTTTGAGGGTCTGCAAGCCACGTTTGCAGAGCTTGCAACCCTTGCTGCTTTGTTTCTTGTCTTGCCCATTCTTTGCTACAGCATGTGAGTAAGTTTTGCCTTGTCAATTGTTTTGTAGCTGCAAGCATAAGACTTTTAAACCTAGGCTCGGTACCAGTGGTGACCCACCTCTGTGGGCAATGTCCAGCCCACAGTATTGGGAAACAGTTTTCTGTACAAGGCAGAAAAAGAATGTAGCCACCACATTTTCAATGCTACAGTCCAAACTGTGGCAACAATGTAGCTGATCAATTTAAAACAGCTTAGATGTGTGTACCTTATTTTGAGTGGTGTGCCGTATTATACTTTGTTTTTAGTAACTGACTGAAGATTTCGACTTGTTTGCTAGCCCTTACTATCCCACTGCGTCTGTAGTCATTTCAGTTCTGCAGTGTCTCTGCATAAATCGATAATGTTGGTGAAAAGCTGTACAGCCAGCAGTAGTTCCTCTTGTTATCACTATAGTCTTTTGCTCTGACGAGCTCCCAGCAGAACACAACTGCCTTTCCCACAGGCGCTCTTAGTGTACATGCTGGTAGGTGTGCTTGTGTGCAGACTTCGCTACAGTATATGGTCTTTGTGTATGTGTGTAAGAAACAGAGTACATGCAGATATTTCTATCTGCGTGAGTGTATCTGTTAAGAGGCCTTAACAAGCCAGTGTGTTTGCTTATCCTCCCTCTAGTCTCCAGGTTTTTTTTATGTAATGTTGCTCAATTCAAACCAGGTCCCCCTCAGCCCAGGGACCCCAGCAGCTGGCAGAAATAAACATAATGAGTTTTTCAGCATTGTAGCAGCGCTCTGAGCCCCTTTGAATTATAGAGATGTAGAGCGGTGGAGCATAGCTGCTGCGTGTCCACCCAGGGGAAGGTGCACCAGGAAGTACTCTCAGGCATCAATCAGCTTGGGACGGAGGATGAAAAAGGATTAGATAGTGATGTCATAAATCCACTTGCTCTCCAGGAAGTGTGTCAGCACTGGGAATCCTTACAGAGTTTCCAGAGGATGGAATGGATTTGACTGAGGCAGTTGGAGGTGGAAATCCTTTGCTGTAGGAACTGGGAATGATACCTAATAATTTTCAGCCTCTAAAGTTATACCGAAGTACTCTAATGTGAAAACCCGCACAGTCAGTACTACAAAACATCTGTATATGAAAGAAGTAAGTGTGCCTTTGCTGCTGTGCCAAAAGCCATTTCTTAGCTCCCTTTGATTGTAAAACAAAGAAAATAGCAGTGACTGATATTGTAGCTAATAAACATCAGATTTTTCTTTGCGCCATTGACACCATATATTTTGGCATGCAGTGCCCTTACTTAGACATGGAATCAACACAGAGATGAGCAGATGAATCTGAGTCCAGGCTCCAGACTACGTATATCTGGAGCCCATATTCTCCTACCTTTCTATATTTAAGTTGTGGATTCTCCTAGATTTGTTCATCCATGCAGAACTTAGCACCTGTGTCCACTGATCATGTCATTTGCATACCACTACTGTGTGTGTGTGCACCTGAAACTGATGTGAATCCCAGCTACTTTCTATCAACCAGAGCAACAGAGCATCCTCACAGACAAGGGAGTAATGTGACGAGTTTCGCCTGTTACAGAATACTCACTTGGGTCAGCAGACATCATCAGATGGGTCAAACACCAGCAGTTGTAGCGTTATATATAAGCCACATGCTCTTAAGTGCCCACTTTATCAGGAAAAACTCCCTTTTTATACAAAATGCATGCTTGTTTCATAGAAGTGCTACTTATAACTCAGCATAACACTTACCTGCAGAAGGTCATGTCATCAATCTTTGAAACAGATGAGCTTCAGTAGGAATGTTATTACCTGGGCAATTTTCAGGGACCTGATTATCACCTAGGCAATTTCAGGGATTTGAAAACATTGCATGGTTTCTTTGGCAAAATGCCAACAGAAAAGGTCAGAATATGCCACAAACAGTGTGGATCCTGAGTAGTTTAAACATCATAGGATAGTGGTGGCATTTCAGCATTTCCTAAATGTCACAGCGTTGCTGAACAGGTGTATTGGCAGTGTGGTTTTTAAGATGAACTCTTACAGCAGGATATTGCAACATCATCTGAGGGCGTTTCCAGGAACAGCAAATTTAGCTCAGTTAACAAAATACTTTGAGATGTTGTTGCAGAACAGCTTTGATTAGTCAGCTCTGGAGTACACGCAGAAACTATGGCATGTCTCTTTTTACAGGATAAAGCAAGACTTCTTCGCTGCAGGTGAAAAGTGTGGTTTACTCGTTTCAGTGTGAGTCATTTTTCCTCATATTCTCTCTGCACCCCTGTCTTTCTCCTTTTTAATCTCCTTCGGGTGTCATCAGGAGTGACCACCCTGAAGATAAGATACTGGAAATCCAGAAGTGTGTGTGGGTGTATGTGTGTGTGCCTATCTGCGTAAGCACCTGTAATGAGCACCACATGTGTGTGTATCGAAGCCCAGGCTAATGAAGCCCAGTCCATTATTTATTTCCTGTGGCTCTGTCGCTTGGCCTGCCGATGCACCTGTGTACACACATGCATGCGTGCACACGCACACACACACGCACACACCATCTGTCTATAATGACCGCTCTCTTTCGTACTGCATAGCACTACAGTCCCTGGAGTGGTCATTAGACGAGAGAAGGAGAGAGTGACTTAGGGAGAGAGACCAGTGCTTTCAGCGTAGATTTGGAACCAGTTTTTTGGTTGTGCTTTGGGGGTGGGGGCTGGGGAGGTCAGGGTAGGGTGGACCCATAATGCTTAGAAAAAGCAGTAGCACAGAGAAACTCTGCATACAGTATTTTGATTGCTCTCACCACCTGGGTGGCGTGTATGGTTTGCGTGCTTTGCCTGCTTTCTTTTCCTTTTGTCATGAGAATACATTCTGCTACTGAGGTATGAATCTTCCACAGTGTTCTGCAGCAACAAAGAACAACACAAACCTTTCTTATATATGCAGAGGTAATTGAATCCACCAAACCACCGTGGATGCCTCCATCAAGTTCAGCATTCTGTCACTGGAGTTAACAAATACACAACGCTTTGGAAATAATTGTTGTCAGCCATTAAATGATGGTTAACTTATAAAAGCCAAAAGTAAATTCAAAATCTCTCTTTTTCAACTACTTTGTCTTTCCCTTCCTTTGCAGCGATGGCCAGCTCTCAGCAGGGAGGCTGCTCCCATTATATCCACAGCACTTAGCTTTCTGGCCTTGTGGCCCTACCCAAATCCCCTCCACTGGCTCCTGCTAATCCCCGCCAATAGTAGAAGGACATGGCAGACAGAGAGGGGGGGGGGTTGTGGGTGTTGGTGGGAGAGGGCTGGAATAGAAAGACAAACAGGCAGCCTCAAATGTGGCTTCCATTTTAATAGGACTTCTTAATATCTCCCAGTGGTATTAAAACGAAGCGTGAACTTCCCGTTAACACAACCTTTCAGATTCTACCCAGCGATGTATGTTACATTTAACATCACATTTAAAGCAATTTGCATTTCATAAAAGCACAAGCAATTAAATGCATTTTCAGCATATATTACATCTGCTTTAACAAACAGCTTGGGGCGATGTGTGTGTTCACCATGTGTGCGTGAAATGTGTGATTGTGTGTGTTGCAAAGCTCCAGATAAGATTTTGACTCGGCTATCGGTAGACAAAGATCCTCCATGCCACTGTCTTCTCCTTTACTCATTGCACTAAACAGGTCCAGAGGTAGAATAAAGATTAATTATTCATGTATATTTGCGTGTCTGTCTTTGCAGGGAGCTGAATGGGAATAACCTCACACGCATCACCAAGAGTGACTTTGCTGGACTCAAGTACCTCAGAGTTCTGTAAGTACTTGCCTTCATGTTGATGTGCGATGATGAGATGTTTGTATGTCTATCTGTGGTGCATGTCCGTGTCAGAGTTTATCTATTCATGCATACCCGAGCTGTATCCAAGCTTGCGGCTCACAAGTTGTACAGACTTGCAGCTCAAATTAGCATAAACCCAGCGAAGTGGAGATGCTTCTGTCAAGAGTCCTACTCAGGAGTACATTAAGCTTCTGAGTGACTGCGGCTAGTGATGTAATGGACTTCTCTCTCACTGTATTATGTCTGTTGTAGTAGCACTTACTGTCCCTTAGACACACACACACTCACTTGCCCTCTGTTCCCACACATCAACATGTAATGTGTACACAAGCCAGTCCTAAATAGGCTCTCAACACAGTTAACACATTCAGGTGAAGTCATTGACTTCCTCTGTGTTGAAATTAAAAAGTACTTGTGACTTCAGGTAATAAAATAGTTATACAAGTGTCTATATGGGTGCATGTGTGCTCACACATTTGTGAGTAGTGCCATAGGTGTTAAAAACACAGCCGAAAGGGAAGCCATGTAAGACCTGAATGCCTTTTAAATGTAACATGAGTCGCACATAATTCCTACAACCCATGCAAAGCCCAACTATTTTCAAGCCTCATCGTTACTTGCCCATCCCCCTGTCCTTCTCTTCTTTTTCTCGCTTGCTCCCGCCACTCCTTGTCCCCTCTCGTCTTCCTATGCATGCCTCCTTTTCTGCACAACCTCCTACCCCCACGTGGAGGTTAAATGCCTTCATGTCGCCAGCTTGTCACTAGCAAGTAAGAAGGAAACAACTCCTTGCAGGGGTACTAAAGACAGAACTTCCTTTGCTGTAAAACCCTGATTTTCTCGCACCACGACCACTGCATTGCACGTAACACACATACACTCACACACACAATTCTCACTTTCTGAAATGTCATACATGATGCATGATTAACATGGTGTAGATGCATGGCATGTCTGTGTGTGAAACCAGAAAAAAAAGTCAGCTTCTGTGTATTGGGGGTGATCTCTGTAGAGCAACAGCCGTAAGACTAACAGCAAGTTGACCCCTGATCCTGCTGACCCCTGGGCAACCCTCAGAAGGAGCCAAACAGGAACAGAGGTTTATCTTTACAGTCAGCTGCCATCTATCCTGTCAGTCTAAAACCAACACAGCTGATTTACCACCATTCATCTGGCACTGGGTGCTCGGCTGGTCTGAATCAGCAGTGTGTGTGTGTGTGTGTGTGTGTATGTATGTATGTGAGGAAAAGCAGAACAATAGAGAAACAATCTGGGAAAAAATAGAGATCAGAGAAATTGAAGGCTACATGCCCTCAGACTCTCTGCAAAAAAAGTTTTCTCAATTCAAAAGTACTCATCACAATGTTTTTTTCACTTCCATCTAAATTCATGAGAAAGAGATCGGAGGTGAATTGCACTTTTCTCTCTATGTTTATGGAGTGCGAACAGTGATTAGCATTTATATTCGATGGGGAGGAAGCCCAGACTGCTGAGTTGCAGCGTGGCGTGGCCTCACAGGAGACATGAGAGGTTGCCTTCAACACAGAACAGTTGTATACGTAATGAAGGAAAGCTCTTGTTGCTTCTAAACCCACTGGACGCTTTTCTCTCCTTCCTGACCTTGTGTTATTGTAACACTTCCAAAACCATCCAAGCCTCTTTTTTGTGCGTTAGCTTTGGCAAAGTAGGTGGGGAAAGGAAGTGTTCCTGCTTGTGCGTGTGTGTGTGTGTGTGTATACAGTATGTTGGTGTGCATCCATGTTTGTTTGTGTTTGACTAATAGCCTTGATGTAGTGCCTGCAACTCTGATACTGTCCAACTATGCTGTCCAACAGACACGTACACACACGGCCTACTTTCCTTTGATTGTGCCAATTGTAAAAACCTTGGAGCCCACCTCAGTTTCCCCTCTAACACTTTCTGACCCCCTGCCTACCTTTCGTCTCGTCTCCACCCAGCCACTACACCCAGTGGACCACACCAGAGCCCAGACCCACACTTTCAGAGCCACCTTGGAAACTTTCCTGGCCGCTACCCCTGCTTCTTTTGCCAAGATTCCACACTGTGCCCTCAGTCCACACTAGTGTCCCCTGTGTGTCTGTGTGTTTGTGTGTCTGTGTGTTTGTGTGTGTGTGTGTGTGTGTGTGTGTGTGTGTGTGTGTGAGAGAGAGGAGAGAGAGAGAGAGAGGGAGGTGTTGAATATACTGCATGCAGCTTGAATATACATACTGCAAGAAGTCTCGCCACACAAACCCCAAAGCCCCCTATACTTTGTTAAAGCCTGAGTGACCATCTACAGACTCATAAAAAAGTCAAAGCCACACTGTATCATGTATTTTCTAAGGCTCTCTTTCTGTCCTCTCTCTGCAGGCAACTGATGGAGAATCAGATTACTGTGATAGAGCGCGGGGCTTTTGATGACATGAAGGAGCTGGAGAGGCTGTGAGTACCACCCAGGGTGACCAGAAATAACACATTTTTATTTCTTTTCTAAACTTGTGCACTCAAGGACTCCTCCCACCCTTCTGCTGATCTCTGTTCAGTTCTTGTATTAGTTGAATGTAATGAGCCTAACAGGAGGAACTGACTGTAAATGGTGTATCAAGTGTGAGGCACTTCCCTGTCATTCCATTGTGGTCAGGATGGTGCTGAGAGGGTACAGCGTGGGCTGGGAGTATTTTTTATTAGCTTTGCCTGACAGGAATGCCCTCAGTGGGATGTGTGGGCTTAAGAGGCCTCCCCCACCGCAGACTCTGGCTCATCTGGACAGCACCAGGACTCCTCGACAGCTTGTAAACCGGCTGGGAAAACACACAGACAAACACAGTCAACCACACCTCAACCAGCTCATTAGCAAATCAATAGTGCTACCCACATGGAAACCTGCACAGCAGATGATTTTATGGACACATGCTGTCATGCATACATAGTGGTTAACTTATAAAAGACTTTCCCCTGATCTGAAACCCACATTAACAATTCACATTACCAAACTCGAGGCCATGTACAACTCGCCTTCCCTCCTCCTCCATATTCAACTGATCCCAAACATTGGGTAGACATATTCATGTGCCAGACCAATGTGGAAATTAAGCGGCTCATTTTTCTAATGTTTAAAAGCCACTAACCCACCAGCAGGTACAGTTCAGTGTGAACAGAGCTGCAGCAGACCATTAATGCCCATTACGCACTAAATCTCCACCTCAGCTGGCCAAGCACTCTTCTTAGTGTATACAGTGAGTGGCACAGATCCCAACATCTGTCTGAATGTGTCTGAAGGCATGGCAGTGGCCTGCCTCACAGATTTGTAGCTTCTCTATGCCACAGCCACTGCATTCACTCCCATGTGCCTCCAATGGGCCATTCAGAGGGAAGAGAGTTGTGGTTTCCAACAGATTAGCAACAGTCTGTTCCTCATTGACTTAATTGTTGTATTTGCATAAAGCCTGCCAGTCATGGACGTTAGTTGTTTGACATGGAGTCTTTTGCCAACTACCATTCCTGTCAGTGCTTCCTTGGGCTTGGATAGGCTCATCCCTTTCTCCTAATTTTATTTAGAAACATCTTGTTTTGATAGTTTGCTCCAGATAAAATCTCCTCTTGTTCAGATAACTGGTGGATGTAATTCACTTGTTTAAATGGGAATGTTGCTCTTCCGTTACTCTGGGAAAGTCAGGAGAGCGCTGAATTCTACCAGACACAGCACTATAATTTAACTGTGCAGAGATAATTTATGACGCTGTCTCTCACTAGCAGTTTAATTCCCCTGAACTTTCAGTTGGATATTTATGTGACATTCAGAGCACACTGAAACACAATAGCCTGTGGCTAAGCCGATTCTACGGCAGCTAGCAGAAATTATTCACAGCCTACACACTCAAGGGCACACATGCAGTGACACACACACAAACTCACTGGTTGATCATATGTTTTCCCTGCCGCAGGCGGCTGAACCGTAATCAACTACAGCAGCTTCCTGAGTTGCTGTTTCAGAAGAACCCTGCCCTGTCTCGACTGTAAGTTCACTTTTTTTAATTTTAATTGAGTACACACTCACTTTTTTCTGTCTGTATACACACCATCTCTCTTTTTTATTATGCAAGCCACTAATGCTGCTCAGAGATCTTATGTATTACATATTGCATGACATGGTTTCAAGAAGTCTGATGAATGTTGGCTTTGGCTTGGTTTGGTTTGATTTAAACATAATCAAAGAACAATCAAGCTTCAGTTGCACTTGCTAGACAGGAGACG
Organism: Lates calcarifer; assembly: GCF_001640805.2. NCBI lineage: Eukaryota > Metazoa > Chordata > Actinopteri > Centropomidae > Lates > Lates calcarifer. The sequence goes on from NC_066848.1 coordinate 7,930,899, forward strand.
TCAGGTCTCATCAACATTCTGACTTATTAGGTGGAGTGTGTTAAGTGTACCCTGTGACTTCCACTGTACTGTCTGTCTGTAAAGCCAAATGAAGTGGATGAGTGGAAATCTTGAGTGCTTTGCACATTGTTGGGCCTTCATGCCAGGTCATCTGCAGTTTCTCTGTGCTGGGCTGTCTGCGAGAGAATCCATTGGTGACATGGAGTTGGTGTGACATTGGGACTTGAACTAAGGGGATACATTAGACTTTGAACTCTGTTCCAAGTGAAAGGATGTCTGTATTACTTAATGAGGTCGTTTTATGTCACTGGAGAAGTCCCCAAAGCTCACCCTGCCAGCGGGCTCAAATACCTATGACCTATGAATGAAATGTGTCATCACAGCCTTCTTTTGGTTTCCACTTGTAAAGGCTTATCCCATACTATCACACACCCACACATCCTTACACTCATGCACCCCATACAGTGAGACAATCCCACAGTAATGCTAAACTTTTATTCCCATCTGCAACAAGGCTCAGTGTTTTTTTTCTCTTGCTTCAGGATAATCAGTGTCCCTGTTGCTAGCTGATCATTCCAGTTCCCATTATTCCAGTTCAGATTACCTGAAGCATCTGGGAATAATGAAACAGTGGGACATGGAAAAATCATTTCCCTCCCTTCTATCCACATAGTGGTGCTACTAACCCATGATCCCGGCCTCAGCCCTCCATCTGTTTATCTTGCGTTTGATGTTTAACACCATCTTGAATCTATCTGTCACTTCCTCACAACTATCTCCCCACGTCACCTATCATTATGCCAAAACGACCTTTGGGGCTTTCGGGCAAAGGCTCGTCATTTGGGGCAAGGCCGGCCCGCTTGTGGCTTGCTAACACTGAGCAGCACTGAGTTGTCTGTCTAGCTGGAACAGACACAGAGCAGACCAGAGGCCTTCCAGACCAGCGGATGGCCTTGAACAACTGTGATTAGTCCATCTGGAGCAGCGGGCTCTGCCAACAGCCAGAGGATTGTGCTAACACAGCTCCCCTGTTTCATCCAATCCAACTTCATGCTAATTATTCTAAACCTTGCGCTTGTGTTCTGGAGAATGAGACTTTGTTTAACATTGCTTAATCGATTCGCTATGTGTCTGTGTATACACTCATTAGTTCTTTATCCTTGGCTGGATAAAAGAGAGCTGTAATGGACCTTGAAGCTTTTCAGGTGTGGAAGTGCCGCACATTCTTTAACAGTTAAAACAAATGTACAATCGAGCGCCACAGGATCGGAAATAACGCAGTCTGTATGGTGCCTGTGTTTGACTGATAGCTGCTACTTTATAAAAGACTTCTAGTACTTGTTAAAAAATTAGGTCTAGTGGCGTGAGATCAGGAACAGCAGTAGGAGACAAAGGTTTTTCCTAATGTGTTTCTTAACTCCTGAACGGCGTGTCTGGGCCACACCGTAGGTTCTGGTTCCAGTCTGATGCGGTTAGGTTACAGCCTTGTCTCGCTCCCGCCAGCAGCTTTTAATGGACTTAAAAGGTTCTCAGCTCCCAGAGGAAGACTTTCGCTGCTATTTCATTTCTGCATGTGTGTGTCTGAGGATGACAGAGGGAGAGGGAGAGGGAGAGAGAGCCTATGGTTGCACATGTTTTTGTGTGTGTCTTTGCACTTGCTCAAAGTGCTCACCGGGGCTTGTTAGGGTCTACCTTTATGATCCTAACAAGAGAGGTTAATGTGAAAGCCTGCTACCCTCAGGTGGAGCGCTAACCCAGATGGTTTCTCTTCACATGGACGCAGGATTAATTGACCCCCCCTCCTCCCCCTTCTCTTTTTCTGTACTTTTTACACTCTTCCCCTTTCTTTCTTCTACTCCACTCCTTTTTTTTCTTTTTGTCCCATTCTGGAGTGAGGGTTTGAGGAGAAGCTTGTATAACAAAGTGGCTATTTGTCTTAGACATCCCACTGAGAGGACAAACAGAAAGAAGGACATAGGGGATAGAGGAGGGAGGGATAGCAGATGAGATCGCTGCTCTCATTAAACTTTAGAGGAAAAGCCGGGTTAATAAAAGGCTGTCGGTTAAATGAGCAGGGGACTGCTGTTTTGTGGGGAGTTTTTAAACACTTGACTCCCTTGCAGTCATTACGCTAACGGGGTAATGAGTTTTCACTACAAAGGGAAGATGGAGAATTAATGCAAGCATTTTCAGTGGAACGCAGATTTTGAAAAATGGCACAATTTTCTCTCTGCTCTACAAAAACAATCTGATGGAAAAAAGGGTACAAGTTTATGTTTAAAACTAATTACTTTTTAAAACTTTTTGTGAAAATTCTGGTTCAAAACTTTGAACCTAAGTTGGTTGAAAATCTGCAGTGTGTCTTGTTTCATGTATACAACAGAGCAGTGAGGTAGCACAAGTATATTGCACTGCTTTCTGTTTTGAGAGCCTACCTCTTTATCTACACTCCTGCTGTTGTGTCTCTTCCCATGCCTGAGAGATACCAGAGACACTGATGCATGAGGGGCAGAGGAGAGATAATTGGAACTGATTAGAGATGATTAGAGATAGTTAGAGTTAGTTAAAGCTGCCTGTGATGGATGGCACCGACGAGAAGGTATGGGAATGGAGGCGCAGGGCTGAGAGGCACAGCGCATAACATCAGTGAACAATAATAGTGAAAATAGAGTTGCATTCATCACTTTTAACGACCTGTTGCCCCCAGCCCACCACCCCTGACTTCTCCTCATCCCACTTCCACTGCACTTCAGATCTGTAATCTACTCATCCATGTCTGTAATTAGTGTTTTTTCGCAGTGGGAGAGCAGGAGGAAGGATGGATGGCAGGATGGAGGGCGAAAAAAAAGAAGGATAGGTGAGCTGAGTTGGAGGAGTGCAGAGCAGTTAGCCTGATAGCTGGCCCCCGGGGAATAGCATCTGGTTTGGGCTCAGGATGGGGTGGTACGGTGGGTGAAGGTGGGGGGAGTTGGGGGCGAAGGGATATTTTGCGGTTTTTGATTACCGTGTTGCTTGTTGCTGCCACAAACAAACGCCGGCAACAACACAGGCTTGTTTGAAGGGGTGGTGCTTTCATTAATGGCTAATGTGCAGTATTATGTGGTGGGGTGAGGGTTTGGTTAGGAGAGGTTTTCCCTTGTGTATCTCCCCGGGAGGTATTGGGGGGAGGAGGGGAGGGGTAGGTAGGTAGGGTGTGGTAGTACCTGCACTACAGGAGAGCTGAGGAAACCCTGGCAAAGGATTTTAGAGGGGGTGTGTCTCATCCTATTTTAAGACCCTTTTTTTCCATCTTTCATTTTCGTGTTAATGCTTGACGACGGGTATCCTGATATACACAAACCTTAAACACGCGCTGAAATACTGGCTGGGTGTCACATGCACATGCGCACTCACACAAGAGAGAGAAAAAAGAGGGAAAATGTAAATAACACTAATTAGACACAAACACACAGAATAACACTATAATTACATCTCTGTGTGCTAATGTGTGGATGGCAAGCATACACAAGGGATTACATTCTTTATATGGCTTTGACTGTAGATAAAAGAGCGGCTTCGGCTATGTGTTGATGCGGAGCTGCCTGTTCTGTGTTTGTGTTGGAGAGATGCTGTTTTCTGTTTGTTGATCACTTGATGCTTAGGGAACAGTAGCTCAGTGTGAGAAGAAAGAATTGTTTGAGGGAAGGAGATCTAGAATAAATAATGTGCACTATCATTAAACCTATAAATCATCCGTCTGTCACAGTATTCCCACTTGTTTTGCCCTTCAATATGCAGTATTTTTTCCTTTTCATTTGCTGCAGATTGATTGGCTTGTAAATGCAGTCTGGTGTTCCAAGACTTTTTGTGCCACAAACCAAGCAAATTACCTCTTTCAACTTTTGACGTTTTGTGCATGATTGCATCAAAGACTGATGTGAATGTTTTTTTTTTCCTTTCTCTCCTTGTGACTGTTTTTAAGTGTTTGTCTAATGCTGTGCTGTGTGTGTCCATGCATGCATGTGTGTCTGGCAGGCTGTTAATGGCCCAAGCTGGTCTTGTCGTTTCCTTCCCTTTGTCTCTGCTGATGAATGACCTGCCTCGACGTGCTAGGTCTCTCCCTCTCTCTCAGAGGACCGTTTGGGCCCCCGCTTGGCAGCAGTCCCCATGGCAACCCATCTTCATCAGGAGATTTCTGTGCCATCGATGGCAGACATCCTGATTCCTTGACTGTGGTTTGTCTGACACTAAGTAAACACTGACAGCAAAGAGTTCAATGAGTAAAGTTAACTTTACGCACTGCACGGGTCAGAGAAACTGGCTGCTTTACTCACCACAAGTGGGCTCTACCTTTACAAATAGTTTTTATTTTATTTATTCAGATTTAGAGATATCTATATATACATATGTCGCTGAAATATGTGGTGCTCACAACAATGACAAATTTAACAGCAGTGCCTCCTTACAATCGACTGAACACTGACATAAAACACAAGTTTTTAAAGGGACTGTTTTCTTTGGTAGATCTGAAAACTGTTCATAGATATCTATTGATTAGCTAGAATAATAGGAAGACTGCCTCTGCAAAGACGTGCTGCCGCTGAATTTCTAAAATGTTATTTGTAAATTCTGTGAGCACCACAAACAAAACGTTCTACTCCATCATAGTCAGAAAAAGACCTTTCAAAACTTGGATAAATAAAATCTAAATTGTCTGCATGGCTGGATACCCTGAGAGAAGGGAGAAAGTTTCCCCATAATCTAGACGACTCTTAAAAGTTCTAACTTTTTAGATGCAGAGCTAGAGTTTAGGAATATGAAATACCTGGATCAGACAGGCCCTAACTCCTTGACCCTGTCCTCTGTTCCTGCCCCTCTGTCCTCGTCAGCTGGTAAAAGTGGCTTTTATGGCTTGTCGCTGTTTTCTTTACGAGTCGGACTGTGTGTGAGAGAGAAATGCAGACCAAACCATGTGAGGAGAGCGGAAGCCAAAAGGGGGTAATTTAAAAACCACTCCGCCATCTGAAATATTCACAACCGCAGCACAATGGGAGCGAGAGAGAGAAAAAGAGAGGAAGAAAGAAGGGACAAAAAAAAAACAGAGAGAGGAGGAAGAAAGTGGAGGAAGAGGGAGAGCGAGAGAGGTGCAAAATGAGAGGAGCGAAGATGCGGCGAAGGCGGGAGAGAAATAGCGGTGTTTATATTTACTAACGATTCTGTGTCCTTCCTCATGAATAATTGAACAGATGGATTGAGGCTTGTTAAATATTCACACTAAAGCGCTGGAACATCAGTGCTGTTTTGTGTGTGTGTGTCCAGCGTCTGGTACACACTGCTCCACATACCCGCTCATACCAGCCCCGATGCTCCAAATAATCGCAGGCCCACAAGCAAACACAGACACACTCACACACAAGTTCTGCGATGACCGTTCCAATCATACACATGTGCGCATTCTTGTGCGTGCGTGTGTGCGTGTGTGTGTGCATGTGCGTCTTCGCATTGGGGACTGGCCTGGTCATTATGAATTGATACGGCATGAATAAGACATCACAGTGTGGTCTAGATCCGTCATGAATATACACACACAGGGATTTCACTCGCGGAGCTGCTGGAGAAGGAGGCCTCCTCCTCCTCCTTTCTGTGCCGACAGTTTGCCTCTGTGACGGCTGGCTTCGGCTGGTCCAGATTGAAACTGACACACACAGGAAAAAAGGCTGCCCTCATGCCCTCGCACACGTGCACGCGCGCACACACACATGCCTACACTTACTCCTTGGAATTTTGACGCAGGAATGCTGCAGTCCCAGCCAGGAATAACCTATGTAGTGCTAGCTGGGTTGTCCTGTTTGAGTGTGTATGAACACATGCTTAGTAGACACGTGTGTGTATAGTGGCTCGGTACACTTTAGCAGCATGGAGTATGAATGCAGCCATCAGAATGAGAAAGCCAGCTCATTCATCACAGCCGTAATAGTGTGCAACCTCCCTGCGATAGGTGTTTCCCTCACTCAGTGCATCTGTCCGTCTCGTTATGGTTCGGTTCAAGATCTGGGGCTTCGATCAACGCTATCTGCTCAGGATCATCATGTGAAAGTGTCGTGTGTGAGAAGCTTAGCAGGAAGACTGCAGTATCTGTGTGTAATCTCTAGTTATGAGCTGTTAAGGTCTGGACTTGAGCTCAGTGTTGGAAGTAGCCCAAGCAGGCCCAAACACAGCCTCTCATCCCATGGGCAGAGAGGGAGAGGGAGAGGGAGAGGGGTGGGGGTTCGAAACCCTTCTCAACATCCTCCTAAGCAGGAAGAAGCGGGAAACTTCCCACACATGCGCATGTGCTGCCCAGCGCAAATGCCCAGCAAACCCACAGATGTACAGTAAATGATTGTTCCAGCCCTATCCTGTGGCCTCGGGCTCCATCTCTGATTCTGAGATTTACAAAGAACAAACAAACAAACTGCAGGGCAAATTATGCCTTCACACACACACACACACACACACACACACACACACACACACACACACATACACATGCAATCACACAAATGCCAATGCATACATACTTTGCCCACCTACTGCTGACTTGCTGCTGTAGCAACCAGTGCTCTGTGTGGCTCAGACTCAGGCTGTTTACCTTTTCTGAGTGAGCGGAAGACACAGAGAGAAAGGAAGAGTTGGGAGGTGAAATGTTAAAAAAAAGAGCCTCATACTTTCTGAACGAGATCTGATCCATTTGCTTGGGAAAAGTGTGGCGTAATGGATGGAAAGAGATTTTTGGATTTTTACTTGTGTGTGTGTATATGTAATTATAGGCTTTAGACGCATCCCTTTATCCTCTGGAAAGAGAGTCTCTGGTTGAACTCCTTCCTCTTCCCTGTGGCTATATTTCTGCGTGTGTGTGTGAACTCTGGGCTCTGTCTCCTCTCTGTCTGTGGTGAGCAGGTCCATTCTTAGGGCTTTATACTTAGCACACCTCCAGGACGTTTGTTCTTGACACTCCACAGGCTGCAGAGCTGCTGCCACATTGCAGCTGAATGTGAAAACTTGGTGACTGTGTGTTTCACAGCATAAAGACGACGTCCTGCATACCTCAAGGTTAATGAGGTTGAGATGTTGCAGGCTAATGGTGAAAGAAGCAAACTTCTGACAACAGATTTTTGCTGATTTGATTCTCAGCTAAGAAAATCTTGGTTGGCTAAATGAATGAGGCAACTTTTGTCTGTTGAGATGCATGCCGTCTCTTTCCTACAGCTCCAACCAACAGAGCTGCTAATTGGTAGTTGTGGACTGTGGTTTTGCTAGGAAGTGTCCATGTCTTATATGTCAGTGAGTGCATTTAAATGCAATGCAGTTATGACAAAATCAACATTCAGATTTATTCACCTGTAATGTAAAAACATTAACCATAATCCCCCTGAGGTGGAATTTAATTTGGCATTTTCAACAGACCTTAATGACATGTTAATTTTTCAAATTAAACTTGGCATTCACACAGATTACTCTAGATTTGTTTGGCATTTTATTTTTGCTGCTACTACAAAAAGTAACTTTGAGGCACCAGTCTGCCAAACAAAACTCAAATCTAACAGGATCACATATGAATTTACCTGTCAGGACTTTAATCATTTTTTCAGTGGTTCACAGTGCATCAAATCAAGTAGAACATGTATTAAGGTTCAATAAACACCAACCAAGTCCATCTGTGTTCCCTTTTATATTTTGAGGCACTTCTGTTGACCAAGACACCCCGTCAGACGTTATACTGATGATAATAAACAGCTATTACTCTTCATGTAAACACTTAAACAAAAACCTGTTTACCCATATCTAGTTATTAAAAGCACTGAGTTATGTGCGCACATAAACATAGTCATTGTGACTAGTGGGAAAAAACACATGGGCGCAACACCTTGAAAATAAAGTTTAAACACTCATTTATTTAGACTCTTTGAATGTAACCAGAACCTTCTATCCTCGGCCTCTGTGCTTTGCAACCTCTCCTCAACCATCCTACCTTCTCAGTAAACAAAAGACACTTGTCTGCTTAGGTACGTGGAATGCCCACATTCCAGTAAAAAGACATTGAGCTATGCAGGGCCGGTGAGCACAGCAAAAAGAGAAAAACTGAGTTCCAGTACAAATGCCTATCTGTTTCCAATATTGGCTTCCTTTCACAATACTCTCCTGCTGGTATCACAGCGTGAAGCAGTAATCTCATTAGCCTCAGAGTGTATGTGTATGCCTACTGTGGAGATATTTTTTGGTGAGAAACAGTATGTTGTTCTGTGCAGGGGGTGTCTTTCCTTTTTAGCTTTGTATACAGTATAACAGGAAATCGCTGGGGGATGGAATCGATTCCCCTTCCCCGCTGTTTTGACTCAGAGTATACAAACACACACTTGCCCCACCCAAACAAAGCTTCCAGAAATGAGTGTTACATCTGAGATGCAGCCAGATTTAGTGTGTGTGCGTGTGTGAGTTTGTGAGTTTGTTTACCTGTATTGTAAATGGAGCAGGGCCTGCAGTCACACCAATCTGACACCTCAGAGGGAGAAAAGAGGAGGAGAGAGGCATTGAGTATTGATTGAGAAGGAGGGAGTCACAGAGAGATAGAAGGCACAGTTGGAAAGCAGAAAGGATGAAAGAGAGGAGAGCAGGGAAAGCGAAATAAAGGTGGAGTAGGAGATGAATATAAAACATATTTTGTAATCATTTCATTCTATAGATAACCTGTTTTATAGATAACCTATTTTACATTTTATGTGTTATTTATACAGCTCAGAAAGTTGATTTTTTTTCTCTCCTGAACTTTAAATTGTTTTTTCAGGTGGTTTAAAATCCCTTCCTCCCAAATTCAGTGTAGCGCTGCAATTCAATCAAGTAAATAGATGGAGAATGAGAGGAGTGGAAAGAGGGTAAAATGAGTTAGAGGGCAATAGAAGGACCTGAAAGTGACAGGCAGTGCCTGAGAAGCAATAAGCAGTGTGGGGATAGAGTAAGTGGGGTTGGCAGATAAAGCAAAAGAAAGAAAAAGAGGCAGAGAGAAGAAAGATTGGCCTCATCTGTAGACTTTGAAAGGATTCTCATCTCTTCTCATCCATGTGGCCGTGCTGGGAGACAGAGAGGGAGAGGGAGCCAGGGGCACCTGCAGTGGTGCATTAGCCAAAAGCCCCATTATCACTTCAAAGCTGGACTCTGCTAGAGGAGGCCTGTGTGACAGTGGGGCCCTATGGAGGATGAAACAGCGTGCAGAGATAGGAGTAGAAAGCCTCCTCCCTCCGTCAGCTTTCCCCCATTTTCCCTCTATCATCCCCCCTGCCCCTTTCACTGTACCTCACTTCCTCTCTGTCATCTACCTTGTCCTACCTTCCTTATCGCTTCCCTTTCCTCCCACTCTATTACTTCCTCCCTGTGCCTTATCTGTATCTTTAACACCTGGCTGCCTAGATGGCAAGCCCTATATGAGATCTCTTTCTATTCCTCTCTCCTCCCGGTTGAATTTCTCCATCCTCCCTGGCTTATAAAAGGCCCCGGGCCTGGAAGCCCTGATGAGCCCCAGGCTGTGGTAATGAGCTCGCAGGCCCTTTCATGTGGAGATCAAGCCGTGGCTGGAGGGGATGTTGTTGGTACTGGTGTTAGTGGAGTGGATATTACCAGCACTGGATTGTGGCTTGTGGAATACAAGAGTAGTAGGTCAAACCCCAATCCAGACCTGGAGATGCAGACAGTTCCCATGAAGTCAAAAGTGTAGGAGCCAGACACAGAGACACACAATACGGTCAAAGAAATCATTATAGTCTGTATAAGTTATAGCATTCCTCTGTCCAATGTATTATCCCAGAGACCTTTCTTGATATTTACAGGCCACAGAAGGTCAGATACTTTAAGCAGGACAACAGTATAGGCCAGAAATCAATGGCAGACACACAAACTTATACAATGTTTTCTGTCGCTACTCTTTGTTTGGTCTCTGAGTGTGTCAACACTTCATAAATTTGCCATCTGAATAAATTCAAGACAGAGCAACAGAGGAATGTTTGAACAAGGTCATATGCTCTCTGATTTGACTTCACCCAGCAGCAGCACCGCCACTCCTTAAATCCTCCCTGCCCACCCGTGTTAAATCTTCCAAAACCAATCTATGCATGTGTGTGTGTGAGTGTGTGTCTGTATGTCTGTGTGTGTCTATTAATCCGTAATGCCCAGCCACACAGCATTATTACTCCCTACCCCTGACACCTTCATTAGGGCGACAGACCGGGCCACTTTCTTGGCCACATCACAGTACAGCTGCAATGTTTATATGTGTTAAAGTTGCAACTAATTATTATTTTCATAGATTGATTTAGTATTTAGTCTAGCCAAAGTTGATGTCTTCAAATTGTCTGACAAATAGTTTTGAACCCTAATTTACACCAAAAAGCACAAAAAAGTAGCCAGTTCTCTTACTATATTGGTGTAAGTTTGTGCAAAAGAAAGAAATGTACAATCTGTGTGTTTATGTGTGGTATACACTGGTAGCAGAGGGGTTATGCCCAAGTTCTACTCCATAAAGCTGTTGTAAAAGAGAGGAGGCCATTCATGGCTAACAAAGAGTTTTCACACGAACAAGCTAACAGGGTAGTGTCTGACAGTCCTCCACACTTCCTCAACACTCATTTTACACATTTTATTCCCTCTCTATTTCTTCTCCTCCCTCTTGTCAACTCTTTCTCATAAGTTAATTGGTAAAATATCTTAGTTTTGGGTTTGTAGAGTGTGCTGGAGACCTCTTACAGGAGTTGTTTTTACTGTCAGAAACTTTGGCAGGAGATAATGGCAGAAGCCTAATCAAAGATGGATATGTGATAAATACCTCAGTGAAATCATTACAGCATGAGCCAGTTATCTGGGCGGGTTTGTCTTCATCTTTTTATAGTATAGCTCCTAATAGTTTCTATGGAGACTGAATTGGCAGAGTGTTGTTATGCTGCGTTTGGCCCCTCGGCAATCTCACCCTCATTCACCTTCCTACCTGTGTTTCTGGATATAGAAAGCTGAAAGATGGTGATACATCTGTCTTAACACCCTCACTCCTCCAAGGGCAGAAAGATGGAGAACTGATAAAAGTTCCTTTCACAGTATGAGTAAAGTCAAAGCTGCGGGATGTTGGCGTCAGCAATCAAATCTATTAAAAGTTTCCTCAGCTGATTGTAGAAAATTTGAAGGTTGTCACAATGCTGTCAGTCCTGAGTTAGTCTGCGTAGCATAACAAAGATATTTTCGATGTTTGACAGACGTCTCTGCGGAACAGCAGATTACGTAATATTTTATTTTTCCCTGCCTTTTGCTTTTCTGGCTTTACTCCTGGCCTCCTGTCACACTGTGCTGATGCAGAGCGGAGGTTGGGGTAGAACAAAGGTTGAAGTCAGATTGTTTTGCTTTTTTTTTCCCCCAAGTTGTGAGAGTGAGCTGAGCGGAGCAGAGTTGAACAGAGACGTCCAGCGGGGTTAGAGAAGCACAGCCTTGTTTCCCAGGCAGGCACCCTCTTTGTGACACGGTTAAAGATGTGTCCTAACACCATTCCCATCACCCCTCATCCCCTCCTCTCCCCACCTCGGCTCCCATCCCTCCATACCTCCCTCCACCTCCAGAGAATAGCCTGCCCTTTGCTCAAGCCATTCCGTCTCCTTGGAGCTCATTGTTCCCTGGTTGCTAGGCGATAGCTGGGGCCTCATTTGGTCACCTTGGATACAGGGGGGAGCCTGGGTATTTGGTATGGGGTCAGGGCTGACAGAGGTGATGTGAAGGTGTGTGTGTATGTGTGTGTATGTGTGACTACGTACAAGGTTGTGCGCATGCATTGTTAGTCATCAAGTGTGTATGTGTGTGTGTGTGTGTGTGTTTGGTTAAGGGTCAGGCGTGACAGCACCGGTACAATAGGGTGGGGTGTGACCAACCCCTCCTTCACCATTTATTAGCCTATTCAGTCACCCACTCCCCTGCTCCGAGCCAGGCTGGGCCAGGAGGCAGCCGAGCTGTCAGTCAACAGGGAGGGGGAGGGAGAGAGAGGGGATCCCAGAAAACATAATTAATGTGTAACACAAGAGCTGCCGTATCGCCTCTAAAGAGGAAATTAAGGAAACAAGCAGGCACTGTAACAGCAATTACACAGCGCTGAATAGACCACTGTCTTTGAGTTGTCAATAATGTTGCACTCACACCTGCTCTGGCTTTCATCTCTCACCCTCTCTCACTCACCCCTTTTCCCTCTCTCTCTCTCTCTCTTTCTCTCTATCTATCTCCCTCCCTCCCACTCCCCCTTTCCCCTCTCTCTCTATCTCTCTCCCCCTCTCTCTCTCGTTCTTTCTTTCCATCCACACTGTGTGTTTCTCCCATTCTGTAAAACACACACCAGGGGAGAGCCTCTTTGTCAACCGCCCTCCTGAATTCCGATCCTCAATCGTCAAGCTGGCCGTGGCTGGCCGGCCTTGGAGAGCCCTGGAGTGGCTTTCATAAACCTCCACCAAACACGCACACACACACACACACACACACACACACACACAAACCTATACCATTGTTGCCAAAGCTGAAGCACTCATCAAGAGAGTATGAGTAGTGAAATGAGCAAAACGGAGAGGAACATTTTTAGAAAATGAACTCTTATTCAAATGAGGCCCATTCTCCCCTCTTTTCCTCTCTCCCTCCCCCTCTTTCTCTACCTCTGTCTCTGTTTGCATTTGTGCAGTATAGTCTATATGGTCTGTGTGACTGTGAGGCCTGTTCTCTGATATCATTAGGTTCTGCGACGCATCCCTGAGCCCTTAGAGCAAAACCGTCAACGTGTCTTTTACCCCCAAATTAAGCTTCATTAAGGATGACTCACTGTCAGTGTTGTGTCGGTGAGTCATCAGTGTGTGTTTTGTTTCCTTTATACAACTTTTTAACATGAGACAGGCCAACTTTTCCTCCTTCATCCGTCTCTCATCTGTTTCCCACTCCCTTATCTCTTCCATGTTTTTTTCTGGGACTGCTAACGTTACAAGCCAGTGTATCACAACTTTAAGTTTTATCCCAGCAAGAATGTGAGTAGCAACAAACTAGCACCCAGAATGGATTTTGCAGCGTGCTGCAGAAAAGCTCTGTGGTTGCTGTGTAGAAAAAGAATTCCCCCGGGAATTGGTTTTCCTCCTGCAGTGTCTGCATGTGTGTGTTCCAAAACCAACCGTGGAGCTAAAATTGCTGCAGATTACCAGCTAAATTGCTGCTTTGTGTTCTCAATGCTCATAATGAATCAGAAGGAATGTGGTGTCCTCACCTGAGCTGTTACTGATAGCACATGTAAAGAGGATCTGACATGCCCACACAGAAGGAAAAGAAGAAAACCCGGCACTGTGGAGGGCGTACCTGCGCTGAGAGGCAGGGTGTGCCTGGCCTCTCAGCGTTCACCATTCTGACAAAACCGCAGTGGCAATGCAGCAGAAAATGACTCCAGAAACTGGCATGAAAAGTTGGGCTCAGTATGACATTGGGAGAGTCGGGTTTGCTTTTTCCGTGCCTCATGCAGTTTCCGGAAGAATCATTAAGGAATTATTGAGTGAGGAAGCAGAGAGATTCATATTCATGGAATTCATCAAAACAAGTTATTGAAAGCGGCCAATGCATTCATTTAGTGGGTCGGCTGAATTCATCCGTTGGGCTGCATTGATGTGGTGTTGACCCGGGACCACAGCGTGCACTGCTGTCAGTGTGGCTTTGTTGGTGAAGCAGTAACCTTTCTTTGTGCCTGTGTTTGGGCCGGTAACCTTGCTTTGTGTTGCTGTGTGTATCAGGGTGTAGTGTGACTCCCCTTCTCCATAAATCACTGTCAGATTCCAATGGTACAAAACAAAGCCCTCGCCTGAAGCTTGGATAATGGGGTTGTTGGTGTGTGTGCGTGTGTGCACACCCGTACGTGCGTGTGTGTGTGTGTCAATCCTGTAGCCCTTCATTTACCAATCAGTGCCGAACGGAGTTTATGAAAATTCATTGAGTGTGAGATGGGCTTTTTTCTTCAGATGAATATTGCACGAAACGCAGCATTGGGTGACAAAACACTCCATCGATTTCAAGGAAGGAAGGAGGGAGGGACTGAGGGAGGGGGTGGAAAGGGAAGGGTGAGGGAATGAGGTTGATCGCTGGTGCGTGATGGAATAAACTGCAGAATTTCTGTCACTCTCTGTGACTGTGTGTGTATGTCCCACACAGGGGGCTAATAAATAAATGATGTTTGAAATGAGAGCAGCTCTCCATAGACCATCTCCACTTCATGAGAAGTGCTTGTTTACAACTCCACACACACACACACACACATATACACACAGTCACACACACGCTCTTCATCTATGGCTACTAGAGCTGCAGAATACACTGTTGCTCTCCTTTCCAGGAACATGCCTATCCTGTTAGCCTAAGTGTGTGTTCTCACTCTCAGGCCTTTGTCGCATCACACACTCTGCATTCCATCCGTGTTGATGATGAAGGGATGGGAAGCATTACTGTGCAGGCCAAAGCAAACACACACACACACACGTACATATAAACACCTACCTTGTGAGAGAGGCTGGAGAGCATTAGCGAGCTCAGCAGAGCAAACACAGTGATAAAGGCAGGATTTCGGCAGATTCTAATGGGAGGAAGTGGTGGGGCAGGGAGAGGATTTACCCCTGGTATCCCCGCAGGCCCAGGCACGACAGATGCCCTGAGTTTTGTAACCAAACAGTGTGTGGTGCTGACTCACAATTCCTTTATTTGCTCTGCAGGCTGCCCTAACATATCATTACTTCTCTCAGGAAAAAGCAACCTAATTCTCAGGAAAGACTGCTGCTTACCTTCCAGACAAAAACTTTACCTTTCGCTTTCTCCCAACGGTAAATGAACCAATGCCATTCTAGATGAGCTGTGAGAGAAAATGAGGGGTGGTGGTGGTGGTGGGCGGCAATGAGGTGCTCACGAGAGAGAGAAAAAGAGAGAGAAGGATTCATGGGTGTCAAGGAGAGGGCAGTTGTTGCATAGAGGATTCCCACAGTTTCATTGTTTTTGCAAGATTTTCAAACATCCCATTTCTAGGCAACTGAAGCAAAGGTCAAAATGGAGGAAGGAAGAAGAGAACAACAGACTAGAGAGGGATGGAGAGAGAGGCAGAAATGCGTTGATGGTAGGGGATACAGCTTTGGAATGCTGCAGTGGTTTTAATTACAGACAGAGGAATAGTCTTTTTAAATATTTAGAGTACAGATGATCTCTCTGGCTGTGTGTGCTTGTGTGCATCAGGCTGTGTGTGTGTGTGTGTATGTGCAGTGCCATGTGAGAACTTGTTTATGTGTGCATATGTTGTGTTTGTGCGGTCCTGTGGGTCTCTGAGGGTAAGTTTATGTGGCTGCGTGTGTGTGGGGTACTTCATGTGTTGGGCATGAAGTGAACCTGTAGATTTCCATATGGATGCAGCAGGACATGTAAAGAGATTTTGTCCGTCAGCACTTCTCATTAACTGCAGTATCACTTTTGTGTTAAATTATTTACATGCTTAGTTATGAGTTGAGAAAACTCCCAACTTCTTAGCTGTTTAGCAAGCATCAAAAACGTTCAAGTATCAAGTGCATGGTCTGTTTTAGTCTTGTTTATGTGTTCTTTGTCTCTCATACTGAAGTAGTAAAAAAGGTTTCACTTTGGTAGCAAATGTTGGCACCCAACGATAGACAGAGGAAGTGACAAATAGATACAAGACCAACTGTTTGTTCTGTCGTAACAGCACTATCCTTATCTCCCAGACAGATTGCAATAGAGATTCTTGTTTACCCCACTTGACTCAAACTAACAGGCCATCAAAAAGCAAGGGAAAGCAGTAAAATCAACTGTAAATGGGATGGAGTGGGCGATAAAACAAGACACAGAAGACAGAAGTAATATTCAAGAGGTAGTTTAAAGGTGCTAAATGCAAGAGCTCGACAATGTGATTCATGTTGTGAGAGACAAGCCTCACTGGTCGGCTGCATCTGTCTGACTGATGTTAGGGTGCAAAAAGATAGAAGGGTCGTAATCTCCTAATCATTAGACAGGGAACTGCAGGATGTAAAGAGATGTGACTGCTGTCTGTGAGCACTAGGCCGTAGGAAGTTGGGATGCCAGACTTAAGTGGAGCAATATCGTCTTTGCATCTGCGAGGGGTCTGCTCTTGTTAAATAGGTGCCATCATGACCAAACAATCTCCCCGTCTCTTTCTGTATTGTGTGTTTGTTCTGCACTATGCCAAGGCCAGTCCAGACTCAGACCCAGAATGGTAAATAGGCTGTAATTTTGAGGCAGCGAGGCCTTCTGCAGGCTCACATTGATCTGTCATTGACAAAGTTAATGAGCGTGGACATGAGGCACGGAGTCTTACCACAAAGACATCAAAGTGCCGCCGGTATGACTGGCCCGCTGTGAGACTGGCCTTCAGGCATACACCCAGGGCTGCCGCAACCCCTGACTCCCCAGGAGGGGAGAGGAGTCGAGGGGAGGGGGACGGAGGTGGAGTGGGGGGGGGGTGGGGTGGGGGTGATAGAGGGGGTCTTGGTATCGTGTGTAATGAGTTTGTATGTCTCCATCCTTTTCTCCCCCCTCCTCTCTGTTTCTCTCACGCACATTTTTTGGTGCATGTTTGGCATGTGTTTGTGGTTCTGAGCAGGGTTAATTGAAGAGTAGCTGCAACTTTGGAGCAGCAAACAGGATTCCTAAACTCTCTGCCTCTGCTCACCACCTGCTGCTTGGGAACCTGCTGGCTACACACACACACACACACACACACACACACACAAACACACAAACAAAAGTCTTGCTACTAGGTAACCCGCTGGCTATCTGCCTTTTCATTCCTCTCTGTCAACAGCAAATAAGAGAAGGGGAAAAAGCAAAATCCACAAGCAAATATTAGCCCATGCAGACAAAGGCATTCCAGACAGGGTTGTCACTCTCACTCGCTCATCCTTAAAGTCCCATCCTCCTCCTTCCCTCCATCTCCCCAGCTTCCCTCTCACCTCCTCCCCTCACACGGCCACTCCTGTTCCTTCCTTTATTTCCTCCCAAGGTCCCTCTTTTCAGCTGAGAGCGAGACATCTCTGCTGTTGCTGACCTGCTGTGGCAGAATGCATCTCTGTATTTGTGTCTGTTGTTGTATTGTTCAGCTCTCATCTCACACTTTCTTATTGGTGGTAAAATCATTGCTGAGATTTTTTATCTTCAAACAAACAACCCTTTTTTTTTTTTTTTTTACTGTGAATAACTGCTGCACCTCATGACCTTGTTTTGCTTATTTATTTGAGTTGGACTGGTTTATACGCTCTCTTACATACCTTGTTTTGTAAATAAAACCACTGCAACCTAATACAGTCGGCTACAGAAATAGTAAACCGAGGATCCATCATTCAAGAACAAAGTACGACAAAGTAGGACAAGGAAAGGATGGAGATTTACAGTAACTGTTTGCTTCAAAGATTTATGAAGTTACTTGGGGAATAAGGCATTTTCTTAAAACCGATCCTTCAGATTTTTGGGGGCACAGCCCATGCAATCCCACTTTCTTAGTAGTCCTCCTTCTGTTCGTCGTCCTCCTCCCTCCCCTGCCTCTGGGGGTTCAGATGTCATCCTCATCCTTGTCAGAGGAGTCTAATGGATCGGTCACGCTCAGAGCCCTCCCAGCCTGACTCACAGAGCCGAGGTGAAAGGTTGTGGCTAGGGTGAGATAGGAACCTTGGGGAGAGGACATCCGCTAGACTGTTCCCAGCCGCAGAGTGTATCTGCAGTTGAGCATGTATTTGTGTGCGCGTATTATTTTCTCAGTAAACACCTTCTCTGTGCCAGCATGCAGGGTAGCAGGGAGGGGGGGTGGCCAATTTGCACTGAGCAGTAAAATACACCAAAGAAAATAAATAGTAAAGTTCAGCCACAGGATGTAGCATTGTCAGGTAAGCATACAGTGTGTAATTACACACACACACACACACACACACACACACACACACACACTCCTTGTGTCTGGCATATCCATCATAGCCTCCCAGGGCCTCCTGTTCTTTCTAGAGGTCAGAGTTGAAAATGGTAAAGAATGCCTGCATAGACATACAGCATGTGTGTGTGTGTGTGTGTGTGTGTTGGTGCCAGATCTGTGCACAGCCGCAGTGTTGATTAGGTCTAGACCAGTGGGGTGATCTATTGCCATCACAAGAAACACAAACCAAATGTATGTCTAGCAACAAGGCAAGTCAACACATATGATGATGTATGGCTTGAAGTTCTGAGGGTCAGCAGCACTTTTTCTCTCTCTGTGTGTGTGTGTGTGTGTGTGTGTGTGTGTTTGTTTGTTTGTTTTTGGTTTTTTTTCTTTTTTACACTTTTAGGGTTTTTTGACAGGTCTCTTTTTTTTCTTCTTGATACAGATATGGTAGATAGAAGTATCCCGACAGGCATCATTAATGCAGAGCACATTTCCACTCTCCCATGAAAATGTGCAAATTTCTTTTGTTTCCTATTTGACTTGGGCAATTTTATATTACCAGCCTATTGTGTCCTGTCCTCCCCTGCATCTTTATTATCCTTTGTTTCTCCTCCACCACCCCTCTCTCCTCCTCCACCGCCACCGCCTCCCTCTGACTTTTTCTCTCCCTCCTCTTCCTCTTTCCTGGGTGTTGAGTTTTAATTTCATGCCCCCTGCTCTGGCAGTTGCTCCTCTAGTTGAGTGCCAGGCTGGCTCTGTGACACACAGCTTCCTCGGGGGGCTACCAGTCTCTCTAACACACACACATGCACACAGCCACAAATATGCATGCTCTCAGCCCCTGGCTATGCACCGGCATCCATGCAGAACTTATGGCATTAAAATGATCCAGAAGTTGCTCTCAAGAACACACAAAGACACATGCTGTCAGAGACGTGATTACACAAGCAAGCACAGTGGCATGTTAGTTCAACTCGAACAAATGGACTTGATTCAGTGTTCACACACATGGAACAAAAAGCCACTGTATTCCCACTTATCCTTCATAGCTGTCATAGTCTCAGTAATTTATCTAAAGGTATTGGCCTCATCTGGCTAGCGACAGTATGCTAACTGTACTGGCATGCATTCATTGCTCCACACAGACGACAGCCCTGGGGAGTAATCAGTCTTTATGCTAATGCTTGTGGATGATGATGGATGTGCTTCAGCCTCCATTGTGTTGGACTCTATCTGTTAGAAAAGGGAAAGACTGTTTCCGTCATTCCTATATTTATCTTTAGATGCTGTTGTCAAGATGAGTTATAATGATAATGTTGAAATACACCTTTGAAGTGCTGCAGATATTTTATTGATTCAGCTTGGAGTGCAGTTGATGGCAGACAAAGAGACGCTTTAGCATAAGTCTGTCTGTGTGTGGTGTGTGTGTGGGGGAGAGAGAGAGAGACTTTATGTGTGTTTGGCCCTTGTGATAATAATCCACGCCTACGGCTGCACCTCTGTAAGGGTTCATTAACCCTGAATGCTGAGTCTTCTCAGGCCTCATCTTTACCTCCTGAGCATTGCAGATCACATCTGCTGCTGCAGGCTGGTCACTCATTAATGAATACACCTCAAGGCCATATGTGACACCCCGAAAAAGATTAAGGAATGCAAGTGAGTAATATCACACACCAAATGAATAAAAGAAGCAGGCAGAGCCTCTGTCAACCATCTGGTGAAAGTTTTTTTATCTCAAATCGCAACAAACATTTTTCACTTACCCTTCATTGCATCAAAAGAAGTTAGTAGTTTTGATTTTACTTGTTTAACTTTTTAAATATCTGCTGTAAGATTTACGCTTCTTACTAAATTCAAAAGAGGTGAATAGGAATTCATTTGTGCAACTCAAAGCATTGAAAAATTGCATAAGAGCAGCGTGTCTTTCCAGAAACAGTGTCATGGTTACGCTGGATAACCCACAGCCTCACTGTGAACAATTTTTGTTGGAACTGCTTTTACCAAAGAAATAGTTCCAATGAAAACTGTTCACATTGAGGTCTGCCATAATACTATGAGGAATAATTGTAAATGTCTTGTTGGTCATAGCAGCAGATCGGCCATATCCACGAGTTGAAATAGTTGTCTTTGTCTGTCATTATGTGGTGCTTGTAAGGTTTGCATCACTCACTCCCCCTGCCTATATTGTATGTGGGCTGTCAGTGTGGGAGGATGAGGGTATTCCAGAGCATTGCAGAGGACAGAGTAAACATCCAGAGCAGTCACTGATGTCCATTGTTACACTCCTTTTCTCAGGACGACTCCCACCCACTGCAGCACAGCTGGGACCAACTCCATTGTCCTCTCCTTCCTCTGCCAGCCACAGTCTTGCTCTTACAAACAGAACACACACATACAAATGTGCCTGCTTGCAAACACACACACACACACACACACACACACACACACACACACACACACACACACACACACACACACTACCCTCAAGGCTTAGTCATAATTCCAGCTGGGTACCTTTTGTCTCCTAGCAACCAGCACCTCTGCAATTTCTGGCCTCACACCTCTAGTTTGGACTGAGAACCCATCCCAACATTAGGATTGCACACACACACACTAACACACTCACACGCTGACTTGAGTTGGGTTTTGACTTGCTGCCCGAGTGAAATTGAATCTGAAAAGTATTGGGCCGTTAACTCTTGTGGAATGACTTTCTTTATGCAGTGGAGTTAATGAAGAGCACTGATAGAAAGAAAGGTAGAAAATGAAAGCCCAGAGGCTTTTATTCACTTTCATTGCATTTTTTTACTTTAAGTCCTAGTTTTCTCCCTGAAATTGCAGCTGCCAAGGTTGTATGTGCCCACAAAAAGGCAGCAGCAATAAAAATGGGCATCAAACAAAATTACCTCTGAGAAAACTGCACACGTTATGCAAATGTGTTCAGGCAAGAGGAGGTGTAAGTTGATGTAACCAGATTAATCATTAAAAAGATACATTTATTATAATCACAAAGATGGAATTTAGAATAATCGTTTAAAAGAGAAGCAATAATTATAAGAAAAGAAAGACAGCATTAAACAGAGGAAAAACCAATGCAAATGGGAGTAATTATTCTACAGTTCTGGGCTCAGCACTTTGAGGTCACAGTCAAAAAAAGGAATTAAAAACATAGTTTTAAAGTTTGTGCATGTGTTTTGCTGGTTTGTAAGCACTAATGGCCAAGTGAATGCTGCTGTTTGCCTTCCTGACAGCCTCATGTAATATTCATGAAAGATTTCCATAGTCTCAGAGACCCTGCAGTTATTTATTCATAGCTCCACGAATGCCTTTACTGACCCCTGACATGTAGACACACCTGTCACAGAAAGGAAATGTTGCCTCCTCAAACCTGCTCACACATCCAAACACAAACGCATGGTGCCAGCTGACCAGTGGTTAACCTTTTACCTCTTTACTTATGTAACAGGCTGTCTGAGATGAGCAGTGCAGTCTGGTTGAGCAGATGGAGGTGCAAAATCGCTGAATACTCCTGAGCAAACAGTATGACTAACAAATCTAAGCCAACGCTTTAGTTCTCATCCAGGTACTAATGTTTTGTGTGCATCCTCTGTATATGTTCTGGGCATCAGTTGAGTTTCAGTATATACTCACACCTCTAGCTGTTTAGGTCTGAAAAACACGTAGTGATAAAGCCTACACACAAAATGCTTTGTCACTGTTGTTCAAACCTCTTGCCAATGTAACTACAAGGAGCTATGGCAGTTACAGAGATGCTGTGTTTCAGCCATAACTGTGATTAGTCAGTTTGGTCTGCTCATTTTTCTGTTGAAGAAAACCACAGGTACTTGTCTGAGTTGGATATAACCCAAGTAAACCTAAATATCTTTAATTTCTGATATTTTGTAGACCAAATGATTGATCAGTTATTAAGAAAATATTCAGCACATTGATCAATAATGAAAATAATTGTTTGTTGCGACTCTTAAGTGAATGGAAAATGGAAACAGGGTTGTATTGCTATTGATGATTGCAAGGCAATACTGTCAAAGCAAACTTTCAAATCGTTATTCTATATCACAAAGTGAATAATGTGAAAAGTTACTTTACATTATATAATTAAAGCCTGATGTAGCCCGCTAATGTATAACATTTAATACAATGATGTGGTGGTGCTATTAACAGGTGAAATTTGGAGGAACCTACATGTCAAGACCATCAAATACTGTAATGTACGTGTCTAATTTGACCGTCTGTTTGTGACAAAGTGGTGTGTGCAGCAGTAGCTCTTGTGTCCTTAGGTGTGTCCATACTGTGTATTTTGTGAAGCACTGAGCACAGAGATACAGGGACAAGAGGCCTGACTTACAGCTGGTTACACCGTTGTCTTGCTGCATTAAGATAACGTGTGTGTGTGGGAGTGAAATCGGCTGTACGTATGTGCCTTCATGCCTTGGAGGGTGCATTTGTTTGCATGTGAGTGTGTCCTGTTAAAGATAAGGTGATACATGCCCAGGGTGAATTGTTGACTTGACGTCAGCCACAATGCACCTGTCTCATTCATCACGGTGAGCAGGAGGCAGTGTAGGTAACTGAAGGAAGAGCCTGCAGCCTTTGTTGTTCCATCACTTCACCTCTCTGTGCCATTGGACAACTGAATCTCCCACTCAGTGCAATGCGGCCTTATTTTCCCCACAGCAAAATGATGCATATATATTACATTTTTAAGTCAATGCTCACCCATTGCAAACATGTAATAGGAAAACAAAAGAGAACCTGATTAAGAGTTTGGAGAAGTAATTGTATATCCAACAATAACAAGATGAGTTGAGGGGAAATTATAAATTTTTTCCTTCTAATGAGTTCTCCCGTTTAGACGAGGTGTCCTTGACTGTGTATATCTAGGCAAGTACCTTTGGGCTGTTTTTAAGTTTAGCTTTCAGAGGGATTTGGACAGAGAACAGGCACGATATAAAGGTAGCTACTCTGCTCACCTTCCCTCTGGCTCAGTCCTCTCCTCTCCTCTCCTCCCTTCTCCTCTCCTCTCCTCTCCTCTGGCCTGATACTTTCCATGTGTTACAGCAACTGTGAGAGCTTAAAGTAATGACTGGGAGGTTTCACTCTCGATTACAGTGAGTCCAGAGAATAGAGGAGACTGTGTACAAGATCCTCAGAGAGAGAAAGAGAGAGCAAGGCAGAGGAAACGACAAGATGATCTATGCAGGAGTTCATTTTGGTCAGCGTTCATCAAATCTCCCACTCCCTGTGTTTCATGTGTTTTTCTTTTTTAAACTCTGTATCTCTCTGGAGCTTTTCCTCACTCGATGCAACTCTGCACCTCTACGAAGTGCATGGAGTCGATTAAGTGTCTTCAAGTGTGTTCGGTTTTATGTGTTGATTGAAATAGCTCCTGACTGTGTGTGTCTTAGTGACAGTCCTCTGATCTGATATCAGCCGCCTGTGGTTAGGTGTGGTGGATCTGTCATCGCAGCGGCTCAATAACACTGACCTCAGACCAGCGCTTCCAGGAAAAGCTGTCATCCGATCTACAGGATCAGTTTTCCACTTTCTAGGTAGCCAGCCGTTCACAAAGAGGCATCTATAACTAGTTTAGTGAGACCACACAGTGTGTATGTGTGTGTGAGAGTGAGAACAGCCACCCAGATTGGCTTTGTTGTCTCTCTAAATGGCTGTCCCCTTCCTTTTTACTCCTGCCCCAACTCAGTGTAAAACATCAGTCCAATCTGCAAAATGATTTCCAGGCTATTCTCAGAGATGGAGACCATTATTTCTGGCTTGGTGTGAGCCCGCTGGCTAATGTTGGGCTAGGTAATGGCAGTGATAATGGACACGTTGAGAGGAATGTTTTCCCTCACCCTCCCTCCTTTCCTCTGTGTTCTTCTCACACTTTTCCTCTATTGTCCAGCAGGTAGACAGCATGATGGATGGACGGGGCTTGGCTGTGTCCCTGTGCAAAGCGGCGCTATCGTACACCCCGTCGTCAGTTGATAGCGCCTGTAAGCGTTTGTCATGATCGATGCCGCTCAGCCCTGCTCCATCACTCAGCTTGACTGCCAATGAAAGGCTTGGACATACTCAGAAACACAAGTAGACATAATGTTGGGGGGGGGATTAGGGCAAATCGAGAGTTGGGAGAAGGGATAGATTTTCTCCACTCTTCCTTCACCACGTTAACTCTTTCATTTCACTTCACGGGTGGCAGCAGAGCACGCAGCCAAATATATGCGCTCATGTGGGATTTTTAAGCTTTCACATACACATAGACATCATGAATCATTTACAGTGAAAGAAGAGATGCGGGCAACAGTTAAACTAGCTCTGTCTTGATTCTCTTTGTGTGTGTGTGTGTGTGTGTGTGTCTGTCAGCCCTCATGTGGACTTGATAAGTTCCCCTGACATTGTGTTTTCTCTTGGTGGTTGTTGAGTGTTCCAGTCTGGGAGCACTGTGTGTTTCTCATTGGTTGGTGAGCTGTAGATGATTAGAGTGGAGTCCATCCATGAAATCCCCTTTAGGTCCCTTCGAAAAGAGACAGTTTAGTGTGTGTGCGTGTGTGTGTGTGTGTGTGTGTGTGTGTGTGTATGTGTATAATGAGAGCGAGAGAAAGAGAGAAACAGAGGGTGTTATGCTAGCTGTATTTTTCAACATCAGAATAAATCACAAACCTTCTCCAGATGCACCCACATGGCCTCCTTTTCCCTCTGTCAGCATGTATAGAAGCATAAGGGTTAAATGTATAAATGAGCACTCTGCTATGATAGTCCATGGGATCTGTTGGAAATGAGATAATGCTGCTTGATGACTTATTTCCTGGAGTCCATATAAATAAATAGAGAAAGCGCCACTGCAGAGGAAAGAGAGACTGTAGTGATGTGACATGCAGCTCGACTCAAACATTTTCCCTGGCTGCTTGTACTAATTTTGGTGGACTGGTGTTGACATTAGCTTTCAAAAGACAAAAAAAATGCAGAAAACAGATGCTGTTGAATTATGCTGCATTTGGTATTAGCACAGTGTTTGTTTTTCATTAGGATTCTTTGTAGAGCCTATATTTAGTTCTAGAAGAGAGACACGGAGGGAACGAGAGTCTCTCCTGGGTTTTTGTGTGAGAGTTTTCCTAAAGCAGCCTGTTTATTCCTCTCTTTATAAAAGCAGCAGTTTCTTCTTCCCCACTTATCAAGTCCTCCTCCCACTGAACTCCATCCAGCTCTCTCCTCCTCCTCTCATCTCCACCACAAAGGAACTAGAGAAACACTTTACACACTCCGTGTGCTTGCGTGTGTGTCTGCGCATGATAATTTGCGTGAACATGAATGAAGGATTTTATTTTTAAGGCTGTGTTTTGACCTCTGGATGATAATGGTAATCATGATGATGATAGTGGTAGTGGTGGTGTCTGGCTGTCTTGTCCAGATTGCACTGACTGCTGTATGGGGGTATTAAACGCTGAGGGCAGACAGGAGAGGGAAAGTGAGGGGAGACACGGCCAGGAGGCTTGTTTATCATTTATTCTAGCGAGAAAGACAGCAAAATGTGAAGGTGTGGAGAGAGACGGATGAGAAAGGAGGGGGACGTGAGGGGGAGAAAGGAGGCGCAGATACTCTTGACCGCACACAGAAACACTCAGCCACTCTCTCCGGGCCACACAAATACACACACACACACACACACACATATATGCATGCCTGTGTTTTGGCAAGCACCCAAAGGCCCTGCAGCCTCAATCCATACTCCTTCTCACCTCTTTTTGTTATCCCCCACTCTTAACACCTTCCCTCTTTTTTCATCCATCTGACACTGCGGATTTTTCTGTAATTCCACAATTCTGTGCACCTCAGCCAAAGATTTGTCTTCACTTAAACACACCATATTAACGTAGTCAGGGTTTTCTCCACTTTTCAAGTGGGGCCTCATTCACGTCACAAAGCTCAGAAATTGTCTTAATCAGAGAATAACACCTACTGTACCTCCTGCCTCTCCAGTGACAGGGCTAACAGCAACATTTAACATTACCTTCTCCAACCTACTGACACATCACTGACAAAGGGAGCTCTTTTTATGTCTTCTGTCCAACTCAGGTCTTGAGTCTGTTAAGATGAATCCAAGTCGAGTCCGGGGTACTGTAGACAGGTTGATAGTGCTGCCAGTAAAAATGACATGACATTTAAATATTTTAAATCTGTGTTAAAATGAGTCTAGAACCTTTTAAAGCACAGTGAATGAGTGCTAAGTTTAGGAATCATGCCTCTGACACAGATTTAGACAAAATGTTTTGTTTAGACAAATGTCCAGCCACTTCTTTCCTAAAGTCCCTCACAGTTTGTGTGTGTAGCTGTTTATGTGTGTGTCTACTTGTGGGTTTTTACCGTGCAGGGAGGAAGAAAGTAGTTAGCAGTTAGTGGCAGCACACTGCCATTCTTTTAACAGCCCTCACACACCTCATTAACTCTCTTAATGAGTAAGTAATCAGACACATTCCCTCTCTCTTTCTCTGTCTTTTTCTCCCCCTTTAAATGGTAGAATGAAATTAAGAGCATTTGGCAAGGAGGAACATTTTCTTGACTCGAACATGCAGTCGAGTCAAGAAATCAAGAAAACAAACACTCTATTTTAGATACACACACACACTAAAATAAATGCGTTTACCCTGGCACTTACACAAGCACCATAAAGGCACCTCTTTTTCAGGATCAGCAGTTATTTATCAGTATGAAATCTAATAAGTCAGAAATGGATACAGTTCTACTGGTTTTTTTAAGGCAGGGATAAAAATGTTTTCTTACCTCCACTGTATATGGATCTCTAAATGTGTAAAAGTACAATGCACAGAGGGATGGTCTGAAGAGACAGAGTGATGAAATGAGGGTGAGAAGCTCTGAAAGCAGCATCAGAAAAAGTGTCATTTACATGTTGAAAGATTTCTATCCAGCACTTTCAGATGATTTTCTTTGCATCTTTGCTTCATCTAAATGTGTCTTTTCCTGAGCATTAGTATGCCACATAAACCAGCAGTTTCATGTCAGATCACATGGCAGTTATGTCAGTGTAAACTCAGTTTTCCTGCAGTAAGGCAGTACAAAAATTTGTTCAATGTAAAGAGCTGTTATTGGGAAAAAATATAATATTATAATATTAGTTTTTCATTAACAACAGTGAGGAAAAAAGTTTCTAACATCAGCATTAGTTTACCAGGAAAGTGTGAACAAAGACAAAGAGGAAGAATGTAGTAAAGCTGAGCAATAGGTATGAAGGAGGTCATTGAAGGAGAGAGCGCAGTTTCACATAAATCCTTAAATGGCAATGTGTATTTCCCCTCAGTGAAACCTTTAAAACCAAGACATCAGAGCATCAGATCATCCCATCTGATTTATGATCCCCTGTGTCGACCGCTGTTGTCAACCAAGTGTGGAGGCAGAGGTTATGAAATCTTTAGGATATGAAAGAGGCAATTGTTTGTGTTCGTGAGGAGGCATGTGTGCACATGTGTCCATGTGCATGTTTTCATTTGTGCATTAGAAGTTGTATATTACTTAGCCACAGATTCCCACACTGTGTGGAGCTGCAGCCTTGAGGGTTTTTAACCAGAAAAAGCTGCCTGTCCCTGAGATGGCTGAGCAATTGCAGCATCCCCAGAAACTCCTTTAGCTGTCAGAAATAAAGATTAAAGAATTGAAAGTGTGATTATCATAGGCATAGAAAAGCTATGCTAATCTCTTCACACTGCTCATTTTTTCCATTGGTGGAATTAACATCCCATTGGTTATGCAGCCAAAGTAGGTATTTGTGTCACACAGAGGGGAGTTGAAGTTGTGTACAGTATTAGTGCAGTGTTCTAAGATAGAGATCAGAGGTTAATGATGTGAATCAGACAGGAACCAGACATTACCTTCAGTGTGCGGCTAATCTCCAGACCAGGCGCCTTGAGCTATGTCTGATAACATTGCTAATTATTCCAGATATAGGCTCTGCGGGGATTCTTGTAAACAGGCATATCAGTAGCTAAGTTTATTGTCGGAGTACTTTACACTGACTAAACAATGGTATTGTTTAGGTCTTGTATAAGTGAAACCTTAAAAATCCTGACCACAGCGTGTTAGGGGCTGCAGTTCATTTGGCGAGGACACACCTGAAAACATGTGTGTTACCTCATCATTAGGGCTACAATGGGAATGAACTGTGAGCAACGTCACCTAAAGAAAGCCAGGCTACATTAATGAACTAACTGCCCACTTTGAGGCATGCAGTGCATTAAGGTAAATCTATACCAGGTCTAGGCCGTTTGAACACTAGCATAACCACACTCACTCTGGCTCGCTCAGACATTGCTTCACACACCTGTAATGAAAAAGGACTGGTAGGCATGCTGTGTGCAGGAAATAAGGAAACAAAAAAGTTGCAGGTCTGACATCATTACAGTGCTCTGTGAGATGCCTGGGGGCCTGGATGCCGTAGCCATTGCCTCGGGATAGTCTTCATAGTATTGTAATGAGTGCATGGATGGAGTCTGGGCAGTGGCGAGTGCAGCGTGGCTCTGAAGGTTTCCATGAATGCTTTTACCCTGAGCAGAGCTGTGCAAGTGGAGTGACATCTGGGGGCTATGACCTGTGCTCCTGCTTCTGATACTTAACTTTGTCTGCTCTCTACTCCTGCTTCACATCTGATGACCCCAAGTCTGAGGCAATATACAGACTCACTTTTTGGAAAGTCTGTATTGGCCAGATATTCAAAGGCAGAATGCTATGATGGACAAAAAAAGCACAAAGGGGAAGGAAACTTTTTTCTTTTTTCTTTTCCTGTCATTTCTCACTATGCCAGTTTGGCTGTTTTAACTATGTTTGGGCTGCTTCTCAAGAGATGCACTGTGGTAGTATTTGCTGAAGGGCTGTAACATTAGATTTACTGTCATGACTTAGTGATGGAGACTACATATGGTGGCTAATTTCCCTCTTTGTGGTGACTGTTCTCACATAATCATGTCTGTTTTTGAAGAGATCAGTGCGTCCCTGAAAAATCTGCCTCCAAACTAATCAGAAATGTCAAATATCTCAGAGCCAGCGCAGTTGGGGCTGAGCTTAGAAAATACCAGTGAGGGGCAACCACAGACTATGTAAAATACAGCATGGTCTCCCACAGAAATGTCCTGTTTGCCGTTTTAAGAGTGTGTAAATGCAGAAATGTAGAGTTGCTAAATTTAATATTGCTCTGGCTCCTGTAGGAGTTGAACCCGTCAATAAATCCTTAAAGGACACAGAAGACTGCAGACTCCAAACCATGACCACTGTGATTATTCTGTTAGATGTGACAGAGGAGAGAAAGAATCAAGCAGAAGCAGAAAGGCAATATAAGTAAATGAGAGAAAGGCAGACTTTCTGGCACGATAGATAGCATCATTTTTGGTTGTCATGTGGCTTTTTTGGGGGGCACATTGTCCCAGAACAGACCTACAGTTATAAAGCGACCTCCCACGACCTCAGCATCTAATCCAATCAAACAGCACCGTAAGTGGGAGCATATAGATCACTCCAGCCAATCGTGTTATAGCGTGCTAACAGGATTATGGGGGTTTTAGTGTGTGGATTCCGCCCTAGAGCTTTGATTTTACTACTTACACACATAGCATTGTATTGGTATTGTCAGAGCCTTCTTGCCTCATCTTGCATTCCAGCCTATCATGCCTGTCTCCATCTCTCTGTCTCTCTGTCTTTCTTCCTCTGCTTGTACCCACTGTTGCCTCCGGCACTCCAGCAGTGCTGTCCTAGCACACCAATCTGTTATAATTTCTTATTGTAACCCAGGAGTGAACACACACATACAGACGCGCACAAAAAAGACATACCGCGCTCCTCCCAGATGTCCGGGGGGGGAGAAGTCATTAACAGTGCGTCTGCAGTACAGCACTATGGCATTGCTGCGTGTTTTGGTGTGTTTGTTGCAGGAAGGTGAGGAGAAGGTGAGAGGACTAATTAATCATCAGGTAGTGTGCACGGCCAGGTAGACCAAAAGCATTCCTCTCGACTGGAGCAGCCGCCTTGATAAGAGGCACCAATATAGCCCGGGTGCCAGACTGACTCAGCTTTCAACTCTGCACCCAGGCTGTTTTGCCAAGAGAACAACAAAGGAGCTGGAGAGAGCTCAACTGTTGTTACTTCCATGCTTGCTTGTGAAGAGGCATGAAGCTAGTTTGATGTTTGGGATGTGATTCTGCAAAATGTGGCAGACTGACAGAACAGATAGATTGTTGATGTGTAATTGCTGAAATTGCCTGCTAACTGTGTTGCCCGAACATCTCTGTGAAAGCAGATGTAATGCATATCTGCTGTTGAAATATAACTCAAAAACCTCAGATGATAAAATTAGAATGTGCCATCAGATGGAATATTTATGTTCTCTTTGAGCACAAGCCAGCAACGTGTGTGTTTCGTCTGCACATCTGTACATGTACGTAACATTTTTGTGAGTTCAGAATAGCAGCCAGATAAAGCTGCTCTCTATACCACTGGAATGCGATGCAGTTAAGATAATTGGACCACTTCTTTATTAGTTTATCCAAGATATAACAGTGCTGATTTTATTGCCTGTTCCCATGTAGTGTCATGTCATGTTAAATACACAACCATCTTCTAATGGGGTGAGTGTAAAGATGGGACAAAGCCCACCAAGTTACAGCCCCCTGCCAACATACAGTTTGATCCATTAACTGTGCACATGCATTCATATCCCCTGAAATACTGAACTGTGCATGTTCAAGCAAAATGCAATATTTTATTTTGGTAAAAGTTCAACAGTTGCCTTGGATTTAATATAGTCAAACAAACAAATTCCATTTTTAATTGTGGTGTATTTGCAGTGGCCTGCAGAGCGCTTTTAATTTCTGCTGCACCATAAAGGCACAACCACCCATTCATTAGATAGATTGCACAACACAACCACTGTGGTGTGTTTTGCTCCCCTCTTTTGTATCCCACTGAAACAATGTCTCATGTCTCTGCAATATTCATTCCAAGGGAAACTCTGCAAAGGATGACCCAATGGGGACACAATGTGAGACTGATGTGTTGCGGGAGTCTTGGGAACTCATTTTAACATTACCCCATGGGGTTTTATAAGTGTGGATACTTGTTGTGTGCATCATGGGATTGCGTGTTGTGGTGTACATGAACATTAAATAAGTAATAGTCATTGAAATCCTATGAAAACAGTTTTATAGGTTCTGGTGTTGTGCTTTAACCTCTCTATGGGCAACCATAAGTACTCTGTTTATGTCTGTTCGAGCTGTGGGAGCCCTCCGTGTGTGTGTTTCAAGACAGGAGCCTCTCTCGCAGCGCCATACAGTCCCTGTGTAGTATGTGTGTGTGTGTGTGTGTGTGTGTGTGTGTGTGTGTGTGTGTATGTATGAGAGGGGCAGAGCCTTTCAAAATGAGGTTAGCTCACCATTTAAATGGTCGACAAAAGACTCTGCTAATTAAAACTATGGCTACTTGTGTTTCACTCATTCTCCTTCCCTCCCCTCCTCTCTGACCCTCCCCTCTGCTCTGTCACTCTCTTACTTTCCAC
The DNA here is from genome assembly GCF_001640805.2 of Lates calcarifer. Classification (NCBI taxonomy): domain Eukaryota; kingdom Metazoa; phylum Chordata; class Actinopteri; family Centropomidae; genus Lates; species Lates calcarifer. Next base: position 7,962,437 of record NC_066848.1, read on the forward strand.
ACACATGCACTTCTCAAATGCCTAATTTGTACCCACTGTTAAGCACTGGACACACACACACCGCCTAACTCTAAACGATAATGTTCTTTGTGCAACCGATGTCCTAATGAATCTACCCCAGGCATCAGCAAGGACCCCTCATTGGTGCGCAGGCAGTGAGTTGAGCACCTCGCTCCAGAGTATGGTCAAGGCACAGAGAACAAATTATAGCATGAGTGAACACTGAATAATATGGCCACTATAAAATAACCACTCCATTGTGAGTGGAGCTCTCCATGCAGTACCACACCTCAGGGTTTTGGCACACATTGGAGAGGGGAAAAAAAACTGCTCTTAGCTTTCTGTTCTGCACTGATGAATGTGGTAAAAAAGGGAGTGACATTGAATCCAGTGTGAATTCTGCTGGTTGAAAAGCATGCTTTAAGAGCTGGAAGTCAGTCATTTACGGAGGAAATGTTTTGAAATGTGTTAATACTGCTTCCAGAAAAGGGTGCTTTTGAAAGAGCGCGCACACACATACACACACACACACACACTGCCGAGCCAAACAAACCAAACCAAGCCATCCTCAAGGATAAGTTATGTGTAACTAATGTGTGTTTATTATCTCCACAGAGATCTGAGTGAGAACTTCATCCAGTCCATCCCCAGAAAAGCATTCAGAGGAGCTACAGACATCAAAAACCTGTGAGTACCTCACCCTTTTCAGCAGTGATGGATTTAGTAATGGCTACTGTCGTTACTGATTAATTATTGGTCAATAAAATGTGAGCAAATGCCAAGAAGCTGGAAACTGTGAGTTTTTGCTTAAAATAAAAAAAACAGCTGCTGATTAATCTTCTAACTGTTTTAGCTCTAAAGTGGTAGTTTATATCTCAGTGAAATCAGGGATAATAAGTCTGTAAAGAACAAATCACACTGAAAGCTACTGTAAGTGAACAGCAGAAGCATTCACAACTCATTCAGTATAATTCCAGCATTTTTTTTCTTAATCTGGCTGAGTTAATGGCCCTCTGTGAGAGTGTTTGTGTATGCATGATCAGTAGATTGTACATCACTCTGACTGAGTAGACTACCTACCTTGCACACACATGCAGCTCCCCAAAGATCCCTTGTAGTGACTGTGATTTACATCTTCACCAGAGCATATGCACATCCGCACACGGACACGCAGATTTATGAGGTGTATCAATGCAGATAAACAATCGGCAAAGTCCCCTCTTGCTACTCCTGGGGTTACATGAGCTGTGATGACTAAACCTGTATTGATTTACCATAGTCCATCAGTGTACTACTTACTGTATCGATGATTAAAACTACCCCACGGGGAGACTGAAAGATTGTGTATTTGTCTTGTGTAACAAAGCCTCTCTCTTCTGTGTGCTCTGCAGGCAACTGGATAAAAACCACATCAGCTGCATTGAAGATGGAGCCTTCAGAGCTCTGAGAGGCTTGGAAGTGCTGTAAGTATCTGAAGTGATGCTATTTATCCAGCCCCACCCTGTATCATTCTATCAAAGCTCTTAAATTAAGGCATTGTTTTGTCCTGCTAATAACCACAGCTAATATATACACATAGCACAGGCCTTTAATTAGTATGGCCTTGGTTATTATGCCAAAATACCCCCAGTGGGCCTCATGAGGGGGCCTGCATCATGGAGACCAAGCTCCATTAACTCATTGTTCCACACAGTTGACAGAAGCGTTCCCCTCCATCACATTAACACCCCACCCACCCACTCCTCCACCTCCCTCCACACCCCATTCATCCCTGGGCGGGCCATCTGACAAGGGAGCTCCAACCATCTTGATCAAAAATCCCATTCAAGTGAGCGTTCCACCCAGGACGCATTGGTGACCATGTTATGCAGTTTTCAAAACATTCAATTAATCACCCCTTGTCAAAAATCATAATCACAATGCATCCACCTGAAACAATGTAGACTAACAGTGCAGGCATGGGGGGACAAAGGCACTTTGACAGCCCTGTTATTTTTATGGTGAAAGACTGTGTTGTGCGTGTGTGGTTGTGGTGTTTTTTTGGGGGGTGGGGAGACAAGAAGAGAAAAAAAACGTCATTAAAGGCTGCTTTCATGGGATGGATGGATTGCAGATGTAGTGATAGGGTTGTCATAATGGTGTTAGAGGGGAGGAGGGGGGATTGTTTTGATGGGGTCTGTATGTATAGGTTTTATGGGGGAGGAGGACAGGTTGTGTTAAAAGGGGGAGCAGGTTGAAAAATGGCAAAGGGTTATTAGGCTGATTGAAATGACCTGATTCTCTCATTGCAGCTGATGCCCAGGGTTTGAGAGAAGTGCATATTGACGTATGTGTGCATGTGTGTGTATTGTATGGCTCTCGAACTACAAGTTGGGGTTCTTGTGATTATGCTTGTATGTGTGTATATTTGCATGCATGACTGTACGTGTGCGTGGGAGGTGCGAGGGCTTCCCATCTGCGTGGAATGAGGTGTTATTCCCAGTGGGATGCCACAAAGAGAGATGGAGAGAAAAGAGAGAGGGAGGGGTGGATTTAAAAAGATGGAACAGAAGAGGACGGGCACAACAAAACTCTTTTTGAAGTATAAATTTAAAACTGGCTTTTCTCCCCTGTGCTGACGTGACGTGACTTTGTTCATTCTTTTCTTTTCACAGAACACTGAACAACAACAACATCAGCAGCATCCCAGTCTCCAGCTTCAACCACATGCCCAAACTACGAACCTTGTAAGTCACACCTACCCAACCACAATGCTCTCTACCTCTCTTGAGGTTAGCTTCAAATAAGACTAAATTATATTCCACATGCATGCAGGCACAGCAGAGAAAAAGTGCTGCAGTCCCATATGATCTCAATGGAAGTAGATATGTTCTGTAATTCCAGGCATTGTTGTGCAGCAGCCATAAAAACACCACAGAGGGGTCTGTAGCAATGCCAAGGGCCATTATCCCCTCCATCTAAAGCAACCCAACAACAACTGGCCCACAAATAGCCCCAGAAGCCTATTGTGGATTGTGCATTGTATGTGATTACTAAATCTGAAATTATGTACAAATTAAAACAATTATGCCTGCTGAAACTCTCAGAGCCGTGACTCCACTGTTCTTGTGGTGACTTTTTGGGCTTCCTCACTCCCCGTGGGGTAACATTATATAGCTTTTCTGTTTGTGTGTATGGTGTGTGTCTGTGCGCATGGGTTTGCAAGTTAGCGTACGTGCTCCAGAAGTCCACTGCACCACAGCAAGAGTTATTCTGGACGGGCCCAGCATTCCAGGAATGCTGTGTTTGGAGTACTAGGTTTAGAAAAGTGTCCCTCCTTTTTAGAATGTGCCATTTACAATCATCTATGTAGCGTATTATTTAGTGCGTTTCACCACAGGGGTGGGATGTGATGAGTTCAAGGAAAGAATAGACACTTTTTATGCTATTTGTGTCTTCTGCTGGTGGTGTTTTAGATAGCAAAGAAGGCAATGCAGATCTTTTAATTCATCCGTTTTCTCTTCTAACAGTCGTCTCCACTCCAACAATCTGAACTGTGACTGTCACCTGGCCTGGTTGGCCCAGTGGCTCAGACAGAGGCCTACAATTGGTCTATTTACCCAGTGCACTGGCCCTCCTGAGCTCAGGGGACTCAATGTAGCAGAGGTACAGAAGCACGAATTCAGCTGCTCAGGTAAGAATTGTGGAGTTACTTACATAAAACTTAACATAAGACTGATACACCATAACTTTGCTTTTCATATTGTGTATTGCATTTACATGTTCAGTTGATAGGGAAAGATCATTTTACAGCATCTCAAAAAAGGGATGAAATGGCAAACTTTTTGTTGCACATGGGTACTTTGATCAGATCATTTGTGCCAAAAACTTCTTGTCCTTGCCAGTAGATACTTGGCTCCCTATTCTCCAGCCGTGTTTTTGTGTCAGTGTATTCACCTGACAGCTCCTCTGCCCCCGGGCAACCTCCTGGCTCTCCTCTGGCCCTTTCATGTGTCTCCAGCTCTTAGGAGCTGGCAACGGTGCCAGGAAAATTCCTGACATACATATGGAAAATACACCACTGGTCCACTGACGCTGCCCCCACTGACAGTAGTAACCCTCTCCTCAGTTGTCATTATTCATGACCTCTCACCTCCTCATACATAGATTATTGTGGCTTTGAACTTGCTGTTTTTCTCTTTTCTTTGTGTGTGCATGTTCATGTGGGTGTGACAAGCTGTGCACTGGGGTTATCATATCAGGACAATGGAGAAACAGTATGAAAACTTCCACTCCTCACAAGGCCGTCTCACTCTCAACGGCAGCTGCAAGGGGTGTTTGCATCTATGTGTGTGTGTGTGTGTGTTTGTGGGTGTGAGTCCCTCTCTCTCTCTCTCCATGGGTTGTGATTTTTACGCAGCCATACGGCGTGACAGCACAGATCATTAACTATTCATCGCCCAGGGAGAGAGGCTCAAAGCGTGGGAGTGCAACGGTACAGAAGGGGAGCAGGGGGTGTCAGGGAAACTTTTTGGGTCTGGTAGGATACAGATACAGAAAGTTTGGGGTTTGCACGATGTGGAGTTGCAGATTATGTGGCATGTTGATATTAGCTACTGTGATGTAAGAATTAATAGGCAGTTGTAAACCAACACTTAATGGTTTTCTGTGAGCCTCAGTAGCAAATGGTCATTCACAGTTTTGGGCAAGATAAACAACAGGATGAACCCAAAATGTATCACTATATAATTCTGCCTCTCTGTGTATAAATACACAATCATACTTACTCCCGGTTCTTCTTGAGTGGATGAGTGACCAGAAGTTGAACTCCCAGAGAAGGACTCATTAGGGACTGGCTCACTGGCACACACATACACACATATACTTTTTTTTTTTTTTTTTTTGTATTTTCTATGTTCAGTGCTGTGTGTTTGCGTGTGGACGTAGTTTGTGCTGTGACCAGGCCAGGCCACCTGCGGGGGATTTGGGGCAGGGTGGCGCTGTGTTGGAAGAAAGGAGGAGGGAAAAGAGAGTCATGTTGTTGTTGTGAGATCCAGGAGAAGGGAAGTGGGGTACAGTACGTTATTAGTTGTTGCAAAATATGATGAAATTCTGCAGAGCTCTCTGCATCGTGACTCACCAACTGTCACTCCCTCTAAACAGCCTCTATTCAACTGGAAAGTGTTGGAATATTGAAAATTTTTGTCAGTAATGAGCAGAGTAACACATTTACTGTTCCGCTTTGAGGAATAATATCATATTTTTCCAGCCATTCATTTGTCATCAATCAACTCTAAAAATCACATTAAAGTTTAACAATCTAAAACCTGAATCAAGAGCTCATTATTTTCAGTTTTAAAAAAGATGTGAAGTTTTACTTAATGTTTTTTTTAAATCATGGGAAAGCAGATTACCAAAACTAAATCATCAAAACATCAAAACATTTTTTTTCTTAAGTAGTTAGAGAAACTGGCGCATGACCAGCAGCTCATTTGTGTTTTACTTCCATTTTTATTTTCACTTTCTATGACTGGAAGCAGTTTCTGAACTTCTCTCATCACAAACTGATCTTGTTTATTTTAAAAATGGAGAACAGCAGGAAACACTAGTTCTTATTGCGAAAAGAATTAAAATCTTGGTGAAAATCTGTATTTATTAGCTCCGCTTGAGAAAATCTGTACTGGAAAAAAATGATGGGCCTACCATTTTCATCCTAATTACTCATAATCCTCTGAGTCTAGTTTAGATTGGAGTGCTTTTATTTTGTCTGAAATGGCCTCTGCTGTGATTTTATCAAGCAAATAATTTACACATAGACCCTGTTTGCTCTCCATGATCATTTAAGGTAACTTAAAGTTAGAAGCTGCTTGTGCCAATTTAGGGTTACATGACAAAAAATTAATGACTGTTGTACTGAATTACTGCTCCAGGGGAATAATAAATGAAGTAAAAATATTATGTTTGAAATGAGTAGTGAGTAATAAAGTAATAAATTGCCTGAGGGGTGGAATAAAATACAACTCATGTCGAGGGAAACCGGGACGAAATGACTGTATAAAGAGGGAAAAGCGGGAGAGAAGACAGTGAACCCAACTGTTGTGCGAAAAGGGAATTTGAGGAAAGAGACAAATGGGAGGAAGCCAGTGATAACATTTTGAAATGATGAGAGAAATGAGGTGGAGTGAGGTTAAATGTAAAGACGTGTGAGCAAATGGACAGGAGGTAATGGGTTGAGGGTGGGAGTCATTGGCAGAGATATGGACTCGGAGAGGCTGAAAATGAGGGTGCTAAGAGTAGTGAGAAAGAGCAGAAAGCACAGCTGTAGGAGGGGAGGGCAGTGATAGAAAAGTGAAAGCAAATAAAACAAGGGAAATGGGATGGGAATAGAGTGGTAGAAACGGCGGACGGGGGAAGAGATAATGGGGAAAACGGGGGACGAGCGTACATCAAACAACTTCACCTCAAGTATACCTGTCAGAGAGCTGTCATTGTTAAGGCCACTCCAGCTGTGCTCTGCACTCTCCCTGATCCCAGACCTGTCAAATATGCCATGTTAGATCAGAGAGGACTTCTTCTCTGCCCTACACCTGATCCCAGATCTGTCAAACCCTCTGCCATCCTAGATCACAGGGCCTCAAATCATGTGGGTTTAGAGACTGTGTGCTCTTGAAGCTATTTGTTGTGTTTACCTGATTCCCTGATCCTTCAAAGCATCTCTTCCCTTCAGATAATTGATTGTGTTAGGCCCCATACGTGAAATCTGACCTTTAACATTGTTTGGTACCTAAATGTTCAGCTAAAGCCAGTAATTTCATGGTGAAGCACAATATTTGGCATTGATCCTTCTTTCTGCTTTAAGGCGTGGAGTGTGAGCACTGTGCTTTCCCTGTCACTGACTTTCACCATCACTCACTCTGTCTTCCTCTCCATGAATCTCTACCCCCTCTTCTCTTTCTCTCTCTCTCTCTCTCTCTCTCTCTCCCTCTCCCTCTCTCCCTCCCCAACATTTTCCACACAAGCTGAGTGATAGATAGAAAAGTAATCAAATATTCATGGTTTGAAACTTGGATTAGTAATGCTGTGTAAATGAGGCCATTTAAAAGTCTGTTTTATTCATTCTATCTGGGTTAGGCTTGCATACACACATCTTGAACACACACACACACACACACACACACACCAAACAAGCTGTACTGGCAGTGTAAGCACCCCACTCTTCACCACATCGTTGACAGTGCCGCAGCTATTTGAACAGGTATCTAGAGACAGTGTGATGGGTTTTGTGCTCTGTATGCAAATTGAAAAGTTGAAGTGTTTTAGAACAAATGGAAGTGAAGAGGTGGGGGTTGTAAAGCTGAATGTGCAGAATGGCATCAGTTCCACCCAGAGAACGCAGACTCAGGGGGAAAATTTGCAGAGAGATCAATGGATGTTATTGGGAGGCCTTCAATCGCAGCCCCATCTCTATTATTCATGTCTTTCTTCTCTCAATATACCGTAGTGCTCCTTTAATAGATAACCTAGTTTTTTGGCCATTGATTCTCAACTATGTACGGCTTTACAATAAAGTCAAGAGTACAATGCTTCATTTCTTTCTCTCAATGTCAAAATATCTCAGTCAGTGTGTGTGTTCATTTGCAATTCGCTTCAGAAAGCACAAAGGGTTGATGACATGACAGCGGAAGAGTTTGAGCTCCACTTGAGCGCAAGAGTTGCTCCATGTCACCACACAAATCCTCTGGCAAACAATCTCCCCCCTGTAATCCTGCTTAGAGTCAGGCTGCTTTCATTAAAACCAGCCAAATCCACCCGCGCTCACCCACACACACACACCTGTAGGAGCTGCATATCCCTTTCTTCCCATCATATTTTCCTCCTGTTTTGCCTCTCATGCAGTTTTTCTCCTTTCTTCCACTCCTTTCTCTTCAGGTCATCAGGAGTCTTCCAGCCTGCAGCCGTGCAGCACAGGAGGAGGCTCTTGCCCTGCCATGTGCACCTGCAGTAACAACATTGTGGACTGCAGAGGGAAAGGTCTCACCGCCATCCCAGCCAACCTGCCCGACAGCATGGCCGAGATGTAAGCACAATACCTGCCTCAAGATGTTTTCAGTTTAACCCTGTATGTCCCAATGACATACAGACTAAATTAATTCTTGATATAACTAAATCAAATGTTAGCTCTATGTCTGGACCATTGTGTAATCAGCTTCCTCTATCTTTTGTATTGTGACATCAGACTACAGAGAACATAGGCAACCTTTGCAACATTTACCATTAGCAAACAAGAAATCATAGCAACTCATGAACTCATAAAATCATCAATTTCATTTCATTTCCAAAGAGGATAATGTAAGATTAAATAAGCACAGAAATTTACATGCAAAATTAATATATTTTTTTACCAATAAACTCAGACTTAATGACATTATTCATACTCATCTCAGCGTAGATCTGACAATGGACAGATTTGGTGCAGCAGATTACCTCCCAGTCAGACCTAGAGACACTGTTTGGACCTGTCATATTTAGGATGTTTTGATTCTTCAGAACAGTGCAACCTGAGCAGCAGACCTACAGCAGAGAGGTGGATTTCAGTGAAATGCAGGGACCTCCACAGCTGCATTGTTCTTTGAAGCATGGCACTGCAGGGCATTTGTTTGAGTATGCGCGTTAAAGATGCATGTGTTTCCATATGAATCTGTCTGTGTTTCCATATGAATCTGTCTGTGTTTCCATATCAATCTGTCTGTGTATGCTCATGCAGGAGTTTTAACAGGGCTGAGAGGATTTAAGCATGTATGTTTTATGTACATATGCTGTACTAGCTTGCTTTTCTCACCATGCATCACCTGGTAGGGAGACATCCATCCATTTGCTGTACACTGACAGAGACACACGCAGACTTAGAGCAGACTTTAAACTGAGACTGCATGCTCTTATCAGCTCAGATGGCTGTGAACCGAATGCGAGCGCTGCGCTAACATCCCTCCCTCACTTTATCAGTCCTGTAACATCTGTCTGGGCATTAACTGTTTACGGCCCACGTGCTATCAGCCTGCTGCAATTCATGGGAATGCACTGCTGGACTTTTCAAGGTAGTGCTTTTACACTCTTTATCGGGGATTTAATGCCCCTGGCAGAAGTCTGCATGAAATGGTACAGTAACAGCATGATTTATGCACGGTGAGAAAAAGGGAGGATGAGGGGAAAAAGCCAGCCGGTTGCATTGCATGTTCTTCCAAGGAGCATGTGTGTAGTTAGGAGGACACAGCAAGTTTCTAGGTCTCCTCCTCCCCATGGGGTCTGTTTATAAATACCCAACTAGCATGGAAGTCACAGATCCCATGTTCCCCAACAACCCTGACCCATTTCTAGTGCAGTGGTGTGCTCAATTTCCTAATTTGGACATGCAGTTCACACTTCTGTGTGTTCTTATCTGATTAAATGACCACCCAGGAAATATTGATATATTTTAAATCATTCAAAAGTTCTCATTCATTGACTTTTAATGTGTAAATAATTCAGCCTCACCCTTCCATCTCACTTTTTGCCATGTTTTATGGTTTGTAGACCTCTACAGCATGCCCTCCAGTTGTAATGTTCCACAAGTAGAGTGTCTTGTAGAGACTGATGTGATCTATGAGCCCAATAACCAGCAGGCAGCAATAATGGGAGAACAGGGAGAGAGCTGAAAGATAGCTCTACCATGCACAGGTTTTATAGACAGCAGATTCCCCCTGCACAGCAGATGACTAAAGACATTTTAAAAGTCTCTCTGCCCTTCAGATCTAATTGGTGCTTAACCGTGTCCTGCTAATAAACTCCACAATGCTCTGATTCATCTTTTACAAGACCAGGGTGAAACACTGGCTTATATCATGCACATTCCTCCTGTCCTGCCCATCAGTGCCTTACCTTGCAGGTTATTTTCCCACATTTATCTTTCCTTTACTCTCTTTCCTCCTCTCTTGATTTTTTTTACGCTCATTCGCTTTTCTCTCCGTGTTCTTTCCCTCCTTCTCAGCTTGCCAAATCACCACAGGCAGGTCGAGGAGGCAGATCAACGGTGAAGGAATAAATAGGGAAGGGGGGGAATTCGCTCAGTAATTTGGTGCAGCAGGTTTGATCTGTGCTTGAAGTTCATTATAAAATCAGTTTCAATTACAGCAAGGCGGGCTGCTGGGTATCAAGGCCAGCCTAATTCCTTGTTAATGAGGCACTCGGAAACTCACATACACACACAAACACACACATGCTGCTCTCATTATGTACAAATCGGAGAATTGCAACCTCCCTGCCCTGCTCTCCCCTAATGAATGCCAGTGTTGTGTTTATGGCTGTGGGGATGTGAGCTGGTTTCTCGGCTCCTCTCTTGTGAGACCAGGCCCAGTTAGCCTAAACACTACCACAACAGATTATTATGCACCATAGTCTCTGTCTGCAATGACTGAACTCTGCCATAAAAATCTCCCCTGCCTTTCATCTGCCGCTGCAGTCCTGCCATCCATTTCTGACACACGCATGCACTGGGTGAATACCCAAAGGCATAATGTGTTTCCCCTTAATGAAAACCATGCATAGGCCCTAATGAAAAGGATGAAGACCATTGATTGGGCTGATACAAACACCAGCTCACCAACACACACAGATGGACACACAGAAATGTTCAGTCTGACAAATTGGATGGTAACCATTGATTGTGCGTCTGAAGGCGACTCTTGCAGATTGTTTCTTTTTCCTCTGCCAGTCAGACAGAGCAGCTCTCCTGTTGATTGCAGGGATTAAGTCGCTCACACATATCGATCTGTGAGGAGTGACAATGTGAAGGCTAAAAAGTTGTCAGACAGCATTGTGTGTGTGTGCCCTCGTCTGGCTCAGAGGGTTTTGTTTTTATGCTGACACACACCGGAGTACCACAGCACGTACACGACCGACACTGACACTGAAACACATGCAAACAGCGTGTAGAGTGCCAGACTGGTTTGGACCAGTCAGACAGACTGGCTGATGAGAGAAGGCGCTAAAGCCACTTGGCCCAACACTCTGCCGCATGGTGAGGGCAGAGGAACCACAGCGCTGTCACTCTGCTGTAAATCCACGGACACATTGGGACAGGCAGACAAAAACAGACAGAGAGAGCATGTCCACCACAGGAATCTGTGGTCTGGAATCACTGCTATCTGAAGAATGTCAATTGCGCTCCTATATCGCACCATAAATGTAGGCCACTCCTTTGAAGGGGAAAGATTCTTGATTGAAAAATTTGGAAACTCAGAACTGTTAAGTGACTGTGGCTAATGTCTAACAAAACATTTACCCCCCATGAATAGACATAAACATAGCAATGGTCTAATGGCTAAGAGGCATGTAATAAATCTGAAATGTCTCTAATAGAATAATGAAATCATGTGGATATAGTCCCGTGCCAAGAAATCACACACTTAAGAGGGTGAAGTTTAAATCTATCAACAGCATTCTGATTGCTAAGGAGTTTTGCAGATTTTTAAATAGTTCACATTTTCCTGTGGTAACGAATAACATTTTAATGATCTTTAGATTCCATCATAGCCACTGGACTACCACACCTCGCACAGGACCATGCCTCCTGTTCTGCAGCCTGTTCCTCTGCTGGGAGGCAGCATGGTAGGACAACCAGACAGGCCCACAGCTGGCTCCTGCCGGGCCCTGCTAAGCCTTGTTAAGGACAGTTTTAAAAGCTGTGAACTGACCTGCAGATAAACAGCCCTCTGTCAGCTACACCAGGGAATAGTTCTGGGACTGAGCTGGGTCCTAAGTAGCAGCCGGCCTGAAACACACAGACATGCATGCCCACACTAATGGGGTTTAGCGATGTCTGTTTCCCTGGGACCATCTGAGACTGATTAGAGTCTATGACTGTTCTGCACTAAATGACCAAAAGTATGTTTGTCTGTGTATTCGTTTCGTTCTTTGACAGCTTTTTTATGGCGAGATTTTGTCAGACCTTTTTCTTGTCAACTTTGCGTCAGCAGCTCTTAGGTGCACAGGAAAAAGTAAACTAAAAGAAGTAATATTTCACCACGCCGCAAAGGTTTCAGTGGACACTTTGCAGACACCCAGAGGATAAAGACAAATTTCACAAGAGCAAGTGAGATCATTATTGATTTCAGGATCTCATCTGAGAACATAAGTGCTGGAAACTGTAAATGTTATACCAAGAAGAAATATGACTTTTAGTTGAAGGCCTTAACACCATCCTGCAAACCGAGACAGAGCCTTTTCCCCTCCAGTCTTTTTCCACAGCACTTTAGTATTCAGATTGTTTATTGGTTCTGAGGATGTTATGACTCCGACATGCCTGGACCTATTACAGCTGGGGAATAGATCTCCGCTAATATAATCAGGCCAATCACCAAGGGTCAGAGGTGATGGGGGGGATTACTCAGCTCTGTTGCCATGGAGAAGTCTATTGTTTGGTTAACTGATGGTATCTCCTCTCCACTCCTCTTCTCTCCTCTCCTCTCTTGTCTTTTCTCCAGACGTCTGGAACAGAATGGGATTAAGTCTGTTCCTCCCGGAGCCTTCTCTCCCTACAAGAAACTGCGTAGGATGTAAGTACAGCAGTACACTCACCTCAGGGCTAAATAATACAGATGAGAACAAGAAGTTGAGGGCTGGAAAAAGAAGCGACAATTGGCAGACTTCTCATTCCACTCCTGAGGAGCATGAAGTATTTATTTTGTCTGTGCCTAAAGAACATATTCTTGTTCTCAGACTTGGGGTGGCATGGAAAGCAAGCACTCAGATGCTACATGAGCATAATAACAGCTCTCAGTTTTCATTGCTGTGGCACTGGTATTCCCCTGGCTAGTGCTGTGTCCAGTTTGTGTGTATGTTGTGCCTGCATGGGCAAATTGTAAACTGCGGCTGGGATGATAATGAGGGGACGGAGAGTGTGCTGGAATGAGGGCTGAGGCTTCGCTCTGTCTTTCTGGGAGCGAACAGTGGCGGGCTGGTAGTTGAGACTGAGTGGTTTTTTCACCCATTCAGCCAGCTGTCTGGTCACCCGCCCAGCGCACACCATTCGGCCAAACCCATAACTCCAACACCACCAGGCCTGACCGACATAGCGGCAGGGAGACAGAGGAAACGGAAGGTCAGGGAGTTTTTCTGCCCTTCCTAAAGGATTCCTCTCTGTTTTATCATCCAACTCCAGGGACAGTTTGAGGTTCAAATGAGGTGAATACAGAAAAGTCGACATGCCGAAGCAGCTGCTATCTTGTTGTAGCTCCAGTGAAATCTAAAGGGAAATTAATATTTATCCTTACAAAAATACTTTTTATGTTGAAAAACTTGCCAACTATGTGAACTAAACTAAGTCAGATTTCTATATTAGAGAAAAGGAAAGCCTTAAACTAAACAAGAGTTATATATAAAGTCACTAGTTAAAAGATAAGGAACTTATTATTTGTTTATGCAAAAGTATTTTTTCTCTCACTGTATATGAAAATGATCAAGTAAATGAAGCTCTCATCAAAATGTTAATCTAATCCAACAAGTCCAAATTTAACAAAATAAGTGGGGTTGGGTTTTTTTTCCTTTTTTTTTGTTGTTCTTCAGTAAAAGCAGAGACAAAAACTTTTTTTCACTTATTATTGAGTATGAACCAATAAATTGTGGTTTTCATATGTAATAGTTACAAACAAAATGTAATAACAGTTTCACAAATTTAACAAATAAAAACATGAATAAATGGTTCTCTCTTTTTAACCAAAACTACACTGGCAAACTGCTGTTATTGTAGTGCTCCTAACTCTCATCTCCTGGGAGATTTCTAACAATGTCTTACAGTACAAAACGAAAATAAATGCCTTTTTTTGGATCTATATGTACAAAAACAGTGAACCTTGTGGATTCAGTCAAGCACATCTAGCACATTTAGTTCAGTAATAAAAATGTCTAAGCTTAACCTCCAAAACTGAGCCAGAGACTGTTGTTTTCTAAAGAAACAACATTACTACAACAACATTTTTATTAAATTTGATACAGAAGTTTGTGGTTTTTATAAAACATACACAAACCAGATTTAATGGCAGTGAAAATGTGTCACTCTCTTCCATCTGGTCTTCCAGACAGACATGACCTGCTACTGTTGCTGCTGCTGATTCTGCATTTAGTAACAACAATGCGTGGCTGCATGTCTGTGTTGACCCACAGGTGCCTCTGTTGATTCAGCTGGCTATTTGCCCCTGCTGGCCTAAACGGTCCTATGTCCAACACCCTCAGTACAGAGTGTGTGTAGACAGCACTGATGCATCATGATGAATATGCTGACTCCTCTGGATCAGACTCTTCAGATGCTGATACATACCTTTATATTTAGTGGTAGGTTTCTGGCATATTGTGCATGGAAAATAGTTATATTTGATAATATGGCAGCATTACATAAGTAAAGGTTATGTAAAGGCCTTTGTGTGTGTGTTTACCTATTTGTGTTTTTGTGGTGCGTGCAGATATGTGTGCAATTCCTTTCCTGACCCCGCTTGTCCTCTTCTCCCAGTAAATTCCAACCACACACATTCTCTTTCACCTTGTCCTGGTTTGAATGACCTACAAGTGAACCGCTCCTTAAGACAGCGATGCAGTAACAGCCCTCACACACCGGCGCATACACAAACACACCAGTGTCTGAGTTTACAGACACACACCAGTGCAGATGTTGGCTCCTTCGCCACGTTTTTGTTTCCAGGAAACCTCAGTCCTCTGCAAGAAGACAAATGGGTACTTATTTAACGGTTACCCCCAAATGAGAAAATATCCCTCCTCTTCACCACATGATGATTTTCCTTCAAAGGTATCCAGTCGACTGGAGTTCAGTCCACATACTCCATTAAGTCTCTCTCTCCATTCGTCTTTCTCTCTTTCTGTCCCACTGTTCCTCATTTACTGTTGCATTTACTCACACAGACACACACACACACACACATAAACACATAGATGCATAGGCTTAGTGGTTATCCTGTGGGGAGAGGCCTGTGGATCCTATTAACAACAGCTATGTTCAGAGGCAGTCTACTGTATTTCACTTTGGATTTCGGCCCTGCACCCCATTTTTACTCATACACACACACACCATGATACAACACAGGGCCAGTTAATTGGCCACAAATAACACAAGTAAATGTTTTGATTGGCTATGAGACTCAAGCCCGCTCCATTTCATCAAATCCCTTGAAGGGACACACCATCAGTTACAGGAGAGAGCTGGAACTCATCTTCATCCAGAACACTACATTTGCTTCCTCCTCACTTCACCGATGACAAGCAGGGGCCTTACATTCACCCCACCTCCCTATGAAGGTGACACCCCAGGTGACAGTGGGGTCAAACCTCCCACAGGAAAAGGATTTTGACTTTTTCCCAAAATCTCCCATAACAAATTCTCTGGCCTTCCTCTTCAACACAGAGACCTGAGCAACAACCAGATCTCAGAGATAGCTCCTGATGCCTTCCAGGGCCTGCGTTCCCTCAACTCCCTGTAAGTGGCCCCAGGCTAAGTTTGTGCATGTGTCTGTGCATAAATATCTACTCGGTTGTCGTTTCCCATGTCTAAAGTAAGTCTGTGTTGTGATATCCCAGCGTGCTGTATGGAAATAAGATCACCGACCTGCCCAAGGGAGTGTTTGACGGCCTCTATGCCCTGCAACTACTGTAAGTGGAACACACACACGCACACATACACATACATACATACACACTCTGCTGATACACTGCAAACATATACTGAATACCAGGCACCCTTTACTCCCACTCAGTAAAGGAGTCGTAACCTTCAAATAAACTTTGTACCTGCGCATAGTTTTCTAGATGGAATGCATAATGAATGAATGCATAAAGAAACTCTGACAAGCTGCCTCCTTCTTTATCCTTACTCCCTCCTACATCCACCAATCACCCCCCCCCCAGGTTGCTGAATGCCAATAAGATTCACTGCGTTCGTGCCAATGCCTTCCAGGACCTGCAGAATCTCTCGCTGCTATCGCTCTATGATAACAAGATCCAAACCCTCGCCAAGGGCACCTTCACTTCACTACGAGCAATACAGACCCTGTGAGTCAAACACACATATACACACACAAACATGCTGCTGTACACGCTCTGACACATACTGAGCCGTCACCATAAAACATGAGCCAACACAGGAGTTGTTTACTCGCAGGTCTGTGTAATAACCCAGGAATGGGAATCATGAGGTAGAGAGGAGAGTAAATCTATCATCTTCACAAACACACGGACACACACAGCTTCTGCGGCCAGATCGAGATCAAAAACAGCACGGCAACCACACCCACTCTTTCCACCACTGTTACTCAGACAGAACCAATTCTGTCTAAATGAATGCCTTCTTTTTTCCCTTCCAATAAACAAGTCAAACCACATGCTGTTATCAATACAGACCCCACACTGTGACATCCACCATGTCTGAAACACACTGCATCATGGAAGTTTTCAACATTGTTATCCATATATGCAAACAGAAGACATACAAGACACCTGTTGAAAATGATGGATAGTGCTGCCCCTTGGCTCACACCACACATATAGTTCTGTATGGAGGGCACTGGGTTTAAGGGTCTCAGTCTAAAAGGGGCTTCTTGTTTTGCCTGTATTCTGAAGATGGGGTAAAAATACATGTTGAGCCCTCCCCCAGCCTCTGGTCATTTAACTTAACTACATAATTTGGATGGCAGCACATGCTCTTTAAACTGAGGTAGGGCTGAAGGATGTGGTTAATTGAAAATGCAACAGCAATTTAAAAAGCTATTTTGCAGTGTTTTCATCCATTCAGTTGAAGTTATAATGTTTTAGAGAAGTTTATTACATTTTTTGGTCATTCAGGATTCTGGATTGTAAAATTTAACAAACCCAATTTATGGGCCAAATATTACACATCTCATCTCTATATATAACACAATATAACTCATCAGCAGCACAACTACAGCCTCTGAAATAACCATCACTTACATCTGTATAGTAAATACTTTAGCTTAGCTTAGCTTAGTACAGACAGAAATGGGGAAACTGCTAGCCTGGCTCTGACAGAAAGAGTCGAATTAGCTGTTTTTCCCTGTTTCCAGTCTTAATGCTAGGCTGAGCAGCTGCTGTTAGCTTCATATTTACCACACAGACATAATAGTGTTATGGAGTTGTTCACCTAACAACCACTAACATTTAACATAATAAACTCATATCATTATGATATGATTGAACTTTAAGTCAGTAGCTAATTATATTAAATTATCGCCCAGACCTACACAGAATCACGTTTCCATGGTTTCAAGTGAGTTTGTAGTGAGTGTGTGGTGCTGATGTCAAATATAAACATACGACTTGTAACTTTTCATCTTGACTCTTATCCCATCAGTGTTCATGTGTGCTCTTTTCCCCCCTCTTATTCTTTTATCCGTTTCTTCTTCTGTCCACCTCTCTTATCTTTTCCCCTTTTTTACAATGCACCTCTCCCCCTCCCTCTCTCTTCTCCAGACACCTGGCCCAGAACCCATTTATTTGTGACTGTAATCTGAAGTGGCTGGCAGACTACCTGCGCTCCAACCCCATCGAGACCAGCGGCGCCCGCTGTGCCAGCCCTCGCAGGCTTGCAAACAAACGTATTGGACAGATCAAGAGCAAGAAATTCCGCTGCTCCGGTAGGCCGGTGGCTCAGTGTCACTGTCTCCATATATCTCCCTCTTATTTCTCTCTTGGGTCCTCTATCTCTCAGACAGGCTTTGTTGTTTTTATTCCACTTGTCTCTCACTGCTCTACTCTTACCTTCTCTCTTTCTCTCCGCTGGGAGCGGCTTTTATCTCTGCATTATTCTCTCTACCTCATACCACATTTAAAGAGTGATCATTCCTGGCAAAAGGCTATATTCGGTCTATCATTTGCTGTGTCGGCGCTCCTCAATCAATACCTCCCCAGACAAACTTGGGGCCAAGGAGAGAGGGATCGTTCGCTGTTTCTCCATTTCCCTTCCATATTACCACACTGTGAGTCTGGTTTCACATTCAAACCGCAGTGAGCTGAGATCACCAGCTGAGGCTGGTATAAGGGTTAGAGTTTCTGTACGTGCCCACCATTCCTGTGCCCTCTGCCAATCTCAGGCTCCCTTCCCTCACAGCATCCATCTCCCCTCGCCCGCTCATCACTCTCTGCCTGCCAGGCTCAGGTTTCCCTCACACCCCCTCATCTCCACAGTCCTCTGCACTGCCTGGCCAGGCCCCCACCATCCCCACTCCTCTCCACCCTGTGCCCACTATTGTGTTTATGCACTCTGCTACACTGTCTGGCACTCTGCACTGCTGAGGTTTCACACTTCTTTATAGCCTCATTTGTTTGGCTAGACCTGGTGAAGAAGGGAGTCCATGTGTTTTTCTCTTTCTTTTTTCCCCCTTTTTTTTGTTTTTTTCCCTCTTTCTTTTTTCTTCCTGTCTTACTGTCTCCCTCTTTTCGCTCATGTCACTCTTCCTTAGCAACAGCCAAATATTTACCATGTTTTAACATCGTTACTAGTTTCTCTACATTGCCATATATGCAGAGATAGTCCTATGCTTCTCTGTTTAACTGTCATTTACGTTAAGTCATGTGTTGTCATATATAAGTTCTATATATGACTGTTCTGAAGCATAGCAACACCACAGCTATGCAGACCAGACTAGTCTCACTGACATCCGTCCCTCTTTTTTTCTCCATCACAGCCAAAGAGCAGTACTTCATCCCAGGTGAGTGGCTTGTAAATGTTCACACCTATCATTGCCTACCTCTTTTCTTTAATTATCCACCCACATCCATGTAGCGGCATCATTTTTATGCCTGTGCGCTGACGACAGCTGCAGCCAGAGGCATTATTTTTTGGATTGTCCATCCATGCATCAATGGACAATTGTAGTTTCCATTACTTACTAATTCTTCTACATGTTAAAGGATCATTTCAGTTTATTACAACTTGGGTCATATTTTAGCAATAATATTTTTTTTTTTTACCAAGTTAATTAATAAGAACTGGAAACATGGTGACCTTGCTGCATATAAGTCAGATTGGGCTAGAAACACAAGCATACAGGTGATCATACAAGTTTTAAAAAAAAAGAAAAGAAAAAAGAAAATCATTGACCAAACAGTTTGGTGTTTACATCTATCACAGGTTAGAAACCAACGTATAACCTACTTCAACTTTGATCTACTATACTTGCCATAGTTTTGTGCCTTAAGACCTACATTGTAATAAACTGGAATCATCCTTCAATGCAGATGGTGGTAGGGTGAACCTCAGAGGAAATGGTCTGCACAGAAAAAACAATGGGCATTTCAGGGTAAAATGAGTTG
This sequence comes from Lates calcarifer, assembly GCF_001640805.2. Classification (NCBI taxonomy): domain Eukaryota; kingdom Metazoa; phylum Chordata; class Actinopteri; family Centropomidae; genus Lates; species Lates calcarifer. Next base: position 7,981,781 of record NC_066848.1, read on the forward strand.
AAATTTGTGCACTGGTGGTAGTGTCACCTTAGGTATTTATGCTAATTAGGCCCATGAGTGACTGAATGTGCATTTCAATGTGATATACGTGTGAGGGCTTCTGTTTCTCCTCAGCTCTGTTTTCCTTACAGTCTCAGCAGATAGACTCAAAAGGAAATGGCTCTTTGCTTTGGCATGAGCACAGACAGTCACTCACCAAGAGGGGGCAGAGAGGGAGGGAGGGAGAGAAGGACAGAGGGGAAGGAAAGTGTGTCCTTTCTATCAGTAAAAGCTAAAGAAAATAAAGCCCACCAGAGGACCCAGATTCCTATCAGCGGATGTTTCCGGACCTCTTAACAAGAGCACTTCCAAGAAAATAACTAGGAGGATCAGTGATGTGTGTCAAACTCAGTCTCTGTGTGTGTGTGTGTTTGTGGTGTGGACCCTTGTGTGATTCATTGTCTACGACTGTGTGCCTGTGTACGTGCGTGTGTATGAATTAATGTGTCTTTGTGTGCTAAGCTGAGATAAAGCTCTTCTCTGGCTTAGAGAACAAATGGGAGTACTATGTAAGCAGAAGAAAGATCAAAGCCAAATGTGATTAATGAGAATTTCACCCTCCCTGAATGATAACAATAAAAGCCTTCGCAATACACACGTACATGCACTGAACGCACACAATCACCAACAGCACGGGAATTCCATAATACACTGATAATGAGGAACCAAACTGCAGGGAATTATGAGAACTTCTACAACTCCAGCGATGAGTCATTTTGCGCCTCAGAGAGGGAAAAACCTCATCCCTCGCCTCTGTGTTTTCTCCAGTTTCATTTAAATCTGCTGACAGTAAAAGTGTCGCCACCATGCACTTGTGACGATGACGATGACTCAGGCCCATGAATCTCCCCCGGCTCCCCTACATCCTCAAGATCAAAGTGCTGTGCTGTACTTTCATTGCTTCCTCTGTAGCAGGAAATGCCTTGTCCTGTTGTCTGGCGTAGCGAAGGACAATTCCTTAATGACCCACATTACTGTGTCTTTCTGCACGCTCCACTGAGCCACTCTGAGAGGTGGCACAGTTTCAGAAAAAGTCTTTGCGCAGGCAGCCAGAGGAAGTCTTTCTGTAAATGTAATTCCTTTCACTGTCCAACCATATTCTAATAAAGTCAACCATGAGGGTTTGGGGTTAGGTTATGGTTTCATATGCCGTTCTATTTATTTGGACAGATTTTTGATACTCTAAACCTTAGGATTTTGTCGTGGTTGTCTGAGGTTTTCCTGCTCATGAATGTGGTCTGGGTGCCCCACGGTGTCCCACTGACGTCATCTCCAAACCTCAGTCAGAGAGGTGCACCAATGTGAACATACAAAAAGGGAATGGGACACAAAATGATATCCTAACAGAAAATTCAGGGCTGTTCCCTCTAAATGGAACATATGCACACACATAAGCTCTACACGCACACACACACATATATATACACACACAGACACTGTAACACACTCACAGACACACACACACACACACACTGTTCTAAGTGGCTCCCTGTGCTGTTTCATTATTGAGCAGCCATGATGTAACTGGCAGCACGCTTTTTGGCACGTAACGTCTATTCATAGACAGAGGAGGTGCAGGAAAACGCCCCACACTCCCCCTTGCTGCCTCATTCTTGCTCTTCCTCTGTCAGGACAGACGTCTCTCTGCACCTCCACCACTCACCTCCCATTTCTCTTTCATCTGTCTCTTTTACCTGCTTTCTCCCTTATCACCCCTGCATGCATTTATGTCCTTCGTGCCCTCCTTTTTCCGTTTCCCTCCCTCTCCTCCCCTTTGACTCCACCTGTCTACACACTCTTCCTGCGCATCATTTCAGCTGCCTCTCTCCCACCACCCTCTATCTCTTGGGTGCTCTGCTTCACTGAAGCTGGCTGTCCAAATCCTCTTTGGCATTCCTATCTCAATCTCCACTGCTACCGTTCTTTTCACCCCACTGCTCCCACTCTATTACCTCTCTCAAATAACTCCCCCACTCCTCCCCCACCCTTCTCATGGACCTCACCCATTTATCTCTCTCTTATGAATGGGAGGAGAGCTGCAGGATGTTCCTAAGGGTGCCTAAGGTTAACGATTAGTTAAGGAAGCTGCTTCTCAGGTCACAACAGGACAAACTACTGACATACAGCTGTGGTGGGAGTAGATGCGTGACTAAGAACATCACGGGAAAGCGAGGCGTGTGTGTTGGTATAGGGACGAGGCTGATGTCATTTTGTGTTATAAGAATATATGTGTTGGCTTTTTTTCGTGTTCAGGTACAGAGGACACTCGTCTGAATAATGCCTGTAACAGTGACCCAGTGTGTCCTCCCAAGTGCCGCTGTGAGTCGAACGTAGTGGACTGCTCCAACCTGAAACTCACCAAGATCCCTGAGCACATCCCTGCATCCACCACTGAACTGTAAGGAATCAGGGAAAATTGTAGCCTGCTATCAAGAAGTGATAAAGTAAGAGATGGAAGAATTTGGTTCAACATTTTCTACTTTTTCTCTTCAGCCGCCTTAACAACAATGAGATCACCACTCTGGAGGCAACTGGAGTTTTTAAGAACCTCTCCCAGCTGAAGAAAATGTAAATCAAACAGTCATCTTACTTTTTAACTTGGCCTTTCAACTGTCATTCTCTAAAAAGTTCACATTTAGAGAATCTGACATGCTTTTCTTTCCCACAGTAACCTCAGCAACAACAAGATCACAGAGATCGAGGATGGGGCATTTGAAGGTGCATCATCTGTCAATGAGCTTCACCTCACAGCCAATCAGATAGACTCGGTACGAAGCGGGATGTTCCGTGGCCTTGAGGGACTGCGTATGCTGTGAGTCATGCACAAACACATAGAATCACACACTCAAGCATGTTGATGTCCCTAAATGCAAGAGTCATATTTCTGAGTTTTAGGACTTTAGAGTTTAGATTTTATTTTTTTCCTCTTCAGGATGCTGAGGAACAACAAGATCAGCTGCGTCCACAATGACAGTTTCACAGGGCTGCACAACGTCCGCCTGCTGTCTCTGTACGACAACCAGCTGACCACAATCACTCCTGGAGCCTTTGACACTCTGCAGACCCTCTCCACCCTGTGAGACCCTGGCATACATGCATGCTCAACTTCAATTATGCATTTCAATTTTCAGTGATCTTACAATCTATTGCTTACTCCCAGAAACCTCTTGGCCAACTCCTTCAACTGTGACTGTCGGCTGGCGTGGCTCGGTGATTGGCTGAGGAGCAGGAAGATTGTAACGGGCAACCCTCGCTGCCAGCGCCCCGCCTTCCTGAAGGAGATCCCTCTACAGGATGTGGCACTACCTGACTTCCGCTGCGAGGAGGGTAAGTGCTTTCAAGACACACAACTGCTTATCAGGATTTGAGTCCACTTCTCCCTCTGTATGTCTGAATTTAGACTGTGTCTGAATTTTTGTTGCAGCCTCTCCACTTTAAATGAAGTAATCTGTCTCTTTGAAAGGAGATAAAAACCTTCAGTATAGTGGATGACCTCCACTATGTGGGAAACTAAGCTGTCTGGGTTTGACTGATGAAGATTTTCACATTGCACCCTGCTCCACCATAGGTTATGAACAAGAGCTGCTTAAAGTGTCTGAGATCATCTTAAATAATGACCGCTATTGTGCGACTCTTTTGTTTACTGAATAGATTGCTACTCAGCAGTTCCTAAGCTTCTGGTCGATGCTGGCCTGAGTGGAGCTATTGAGCTGTTTGCCTTATTGACCAGTCAGCCTATTTGCACCTGAATGAATGTTAGACTTGTCTTCAGGCCTCAGGCAGCTTCCATTCTTTGCTCTTGCTGGTCGATATTACATTAGTGAGGCTTCTCTCTCTCTCTGTCCTGTTTTACTTTTCACATTTTTCATTTCCTCTTTTTTCATTGTCTCAATGCCATCAGCTTGAAAGATTGTGCTGTTTTTGCACTGTCTGGCCCTTACTGGTTTGTTCTATCTTTCTCTATTTTTTTTTTTTTTTTTTTGCCAGGGGCAACAGCTCCTCTTTCAGTTGTTCTCTGTGTCTTTCCTGCCCTCCTGGTCATTCCTCTGTCCTCCTCCTTTCTGGTGTCTGACTCCACTCTTTCTTCTCCTTTTTTTCCCAGGCCAAGAGGAGTCAAGCTGTGTGCCCAGACCTCAGTGTCCCAGTGAATGTACTTGCCTGGAGACTGTGGTGCGCTGCAGTAACAAGCACCTCCACACACTGCCCAAAGGCATCCCCAGAAATGTGACTGAACTGTGAGTTCCCTGGCATTAATTATGCTAATAGCATTTATATCTCATCACTTCTGAGTTCCAGGTATTATTGTGCCTTTGTTTGGCTTTGATGGAGGCAGGTCTGGGAGGGAAACCAGGAAACCAAATGAGACAGTGAGAGGGTAGAGACGAGCTTAGGAGGTATGAAAGAGATAAGAGTTGGTGAAAACAGCAGAGGCAAAGAAAACAGATCTCATCATTTGGAGAAGAGGAAAGGAGTCAATAAACTCTGCAGTTATTCTCTCAGACATTCTTCTTCTGTGTTCCCTTCAGCCCTCAGGGCTAGCACTGATGTCACTCTCACACTCAGAGCCAAGGATGTGTGTGTGTGTGTGTGTGTGTGTGTGTGTGTGTGTGTGTGTGTGTGTGTGTGTGTGTGTGTGTGTGCATATTTGTGTGAGGGCCAAAAGCCTGTCCACAGGAGTATAGGGGAGCAAGAGGACATTTTAATGAGCAGTTTTCAATGGAAAGGGGAGGGAATGGAATAGGTCTAGAACTTTCCAATACTGCTTCAAGTGGTTCACACAAACTCACACACACATACACACAAACACAAATGCACACACACGCTGTGCAAGCCTTAAGGCCTGTCATTGTCCCAGCAGGTGTGACCAGGTGTGCCCCTCTGTTCTGGGCTTTCATCTCATCATCTGGAGAGTTTGCTACTCCATCATTATCCAAAGTGTCCTCTACACCGTCATTACCTATGATTACCTCTGAACCCAAAGGCCTTCCTAACTAACCAGCAACCCCACTCCCCCCTCCCTGCCCTCCCCGCCCTGAGCACAGTCAACAACAATGGCAGGAGAAAGCCCCTGTAGCTTCGTTCAGGGGGTGCAGGCCCTAAATCAAGTCATTTATCAAGGTGACAGCCCCCTGGTTGGTAGTCAGCAGGGTGGTTGCAGCCCTGCAGGCATGATGTCACATACGTCAGTGTGTTAACACACAGACATGAATGCACCTACAAGTGTTTGTATCTCAGCCACTTAAAAAAGTGGGGTGCTGGGTCACATTTAGGAATTGCTGCAGAACAGGAAATAAAGAGAAATGTCACTGAATATAATAAGTTTTCCATCTTTGCCCAATTAATCAGTCCCAGCAGAAGTGATATATAACCCAGGATGTGTCTGGAATAGAAATGTTTATATAGCATGCTTACTAACTACCTGGCTCATATGCTTGAGACATAATATTGTGTCATAAAAACGAAAAAGGTAATTGAAAGACAAAACATTCTGCTGTTTGGTGTAACATGAGATTAAATTGGCTCCAACAGCATGGGAAAATGTGTAAGTGTCTCCAGGTCTTCACCTAAACAGTTCACAAAGTAAAACGATTCTGCTGGCAAAAAGCAGATACACCAGCTAAAACCTAATTAATATAATATCCTCAGTTCCTATAACCTCAGTTACAGTAATTCAGTACTTCCTTGGGAGATTTTGGCAACCCATCATTAAATACCTTTCAGCTTGAAATGAGAAGACGATCCACAGCTTGTACCTACGTATCATTTCATACAATACAAATGTGACAGAACGTACAAGTTATCTAGACTTTTTGTCTCTTCTCCGTTTTTTTTAACCTGGCCTGTATAGCACAGAACTGCTCAGTAAGTACATCTGATCAAATAATTAATTACTCCCTGCAGCGCCTTCATATTAAAAGTCATAATATGAACCTGAATAAATTTACACCGTGTGCACCTGGTTTCTAGTGACTGCAGGTGCAAAATATTGTCAAAAAACTGCTGTAAAACATTCAATTTTCTCAAAGACAAATATGACAACAGTGGTTTGGAAAGTAAACTACACTACTGCAATGAAAAGTTTATCATATTTAAAATGTATGAATTTATGGACACCACAGTGGTTGGATTTAATATTGAATGGTAAATACATTTTAAAAAATGTCAAAATAAAAAAATCTTTTCATAATATCCAATAATATTTTTACGGTTATATAACATTGTGAAAATACAGTATTTGAAGACATTCAGGGTGCTGCTTCTTCTGCTGTCTCATTACTGAACTGTGTGTATGTCTTTGTTCAGATATCTGGATGGAAACCAATTCAGTGTTGTCCCGAAGGAACTGTCAGCCTTCAAATACCTACAGTTGGTGTAAGTTTTTATCTGTCTGTCTTCTCTGTCTCACTGTGCAGACCAGTACAGTGAACTTTTGCTTTTTTAATTTTCTTTTCAGAGACCTGAGCAACAACAAGATCAACTCTCTGACCAACTCATCCTTCGCTAACATGAGCCAGCTCACCACTTTGTAAGTCCCCACCAGTCTTGGCCCCTCAGACCAAAGAGCTAGTGTTTCTTTCTCATGCAGACAGTAGAATGGAAACAGCTGAATTTTACATACATACATATGTAATTATTTTTACATTGCAGAATCCTGAGCTACAACTCCCTGCGTTGTATCCCCAAAATGGCCTTCAGTGGACTACATTCTCTCAGACTGCTGTGAGTTTATTTTTGTATTTTGAATTTTGAATTCAGGCATATATACATACTTTGTGTGTGTGTGTGTGTGTGTGTGTGTGTGTGTGTGTGTGTGTGTGTGTGCATGTTCATCCATCTTGGTGTGTCAGTCTCGAGTTGGGTCTTAAAATCCTATTTTTAATCCATAATGTATCTAGCCAGTGGTAAGAGAGAGTTTCTCTTTTTTCTCATGCAAATCAAATGTTTTTTGTTGTCACATAATTTCAAGACAAAGCTCAAAACAGCAACTTCATTGGGAACAATTGAAGTTATTTTGAAAGAACAGTTCTAAAACAAGATAGGACTCACTTTGAGACTAAATGAGTTATTAAGGAGGATATTTTTGCAGCTTGCACTGACTACAGAGACAGTGCAGCAGATCCTGAGAATCTTTGATTGACTCCAGAGGACTGAAACACAGTCTAAACCGTTATGACAGCTTATGAATTCACTCTCACTCTCTTGCTCTTTCACAAACACACACACTATCTCTCTCTCACACATACACACAACCTCCAACCTATTTTCTCTGTTTAAATGGCAGCCATGGGGGCAGCAGCAGTGTTGTTCCAGCTCCTACTGTACTCCTGCCCACACCTCGTCTTCAGACATCTGCACAGTCTGCCTGTTCACCTCTAAACTCCCCGAGCTCATCACTGCCTCGCCATCAGAGCCAAACATGCGCCCCCACAACCCACTGTACAAAATCACTCTGACACTGATTACCGGAGAAAGTTTGCCCCCACTAACCGTAATGGTTTTGACTCTGCCTCCGGGTTTTTATGAAGTTATGAAGTCTTTGATTGTGCACTCTCGGTGACCATGGGCTCCCTGTGGATGAATTGGTCTGCTAAATAACTGAGATGTATAATGTAAATGCGTTTGACAGATAGATGATGAAACCAAACCAATCTTTGGACCTGCATCCAAAGATACAGCAGCTGAATGCCTGACACTTTAACTCAAACGTACAGTTTAGTTCTGCGAGGGAAAAACAGAGACCAGGCCCAGCAACACTCCTTATGAGATTATATATGCATCTGTGTGTGTATATGTGTGCGTACATTGGTGCCTGTATGCATAGCCTGCATGTTTGTCATCTTCTGGCTTGGTGCCGGTTAGTATGTGTGTGGGAGTAGACTTATCGGCCTTGCATGTGTGCTCCTAGCAGGCACACTTTTTACTACTGACAACAAAGCTTCAACAAAGCCTCTTTTTACGGCGGGATTCGACTAAAGGCCTCGATCATTATGAGACACAAAGTGTAAGAGCCTTTTTAGCGTGGAATGAGAGCGAAGCTCGGTCATCATTAGCTGATGCCGCCTCACTAGACCGGGTGCATTGCTTTGATCTCTAATGAAGCTGCGTCCATTATTTCTGCTCTTACTCACTCACGCCACCTTTTACTTTTAAAATATTCCCTGTGCAAGTGTGCAAGACGCCATGTGAGGCCCTCCCCCAACACCACACACACACACACACACCATTCAGGCTGCAAATTATACACAAGCTCATTCACACAGGCTGTCTGGACTACCTTATTGTCTCAATCAGACAGGAGTCCAAATGAAGCAGAAAACTTTGATGTCTTTACGGCTGGTGTGATCAATCATAAGTCGCCTATTAAATGTCAATTGGTGCCATGGCTTTTTACATTTTTTTTCTTATTAAGTGAGGCTATGGGGAGGCAACAAACCTGAAGCGACAATGAGCTCCATTTAATAGTTTCAACTTAAGACTCCACACTGGGTTCAAAGTTCAAAGTTGGAAGCTTCATAGAAACCACAGTGAGATGCCAAAGCCGGCTATGAACAGCAAACACTTGTGCGCGCTCACACACACAGAGGTGCCAAAGCCTTTATAAAGCTGCACCTTTGGATTTACAGAGCAGTAAAGAGGAGAGGAATCATTAACGCTCAAGGCTTCAAACAGGCCAGGGGTCTGAGCCTGGCATGGATGTGGTGTGGTTTGGTATAAGCGTACGTGCGTGTGTGTGTGTGATAGTTGTGGTTTGAGCTGCAGATTAATAAGCTGCTAATTGGCCTGCTGGGTATTAAGTGTGAGGTGAGTGAGCGGAGACAGCGCTAGGGTGTGGCCCGCCAGGGTTTGGGTGGGAAGCTCTGAGAAAAGAAAGTGATATGAAATAGCATGATAAAGAAAAAGATGAGGAAAGAAAGCAGAGCCTGCGACAAATGAAATCAAAACTGACATTCGAAGGCTGCTGTTGGACACAGTGCTGCGAGAAAATGCCAGTATAACATGATCCTCAACAACAACAGCCAAGAAGGCTCACAGAATCTCAAAACATTATTAAGTAGTTGCAGGTGAACAGGTCTATGTGAAAACTGTGAACAAGTTCAGTCGGACAGCCTGTGTACGCCATACATATTTTCAGTTATAAACCAATATTTTGCCTGTCCAGAAACATCAAATGCAATTCCCACTCTGAGACTTGTGCCAGGCTAAAGATAAGTTGACACAGAAAAGATGCAGTGATGTAATGATATACAGCTGTAGAAAAGAAAAGTAAAAAGTCATAGAGAGACGGACAGAGAGAAGGTTAGGAGGAGAGTGGATCAGGTTTCTTCCTGGAGACTCCCTGGCTCCTTTCTCCCATGAGATCTCTGCCGGGCTGGCACACTGCTGCTGGCTTCATGCCCTCAGTATTCTAACTGTTCTCTGACTACCACAATGCAGCTACTCACTCTAAACTAATGAGCATTCTCCCCTGTACACTGGCCAATTAACTTGTTGTCTCTGATGGTTACATTGTATATTTTCCCTTTCATACTTGAGCATGGCTGTATATCCTTAACACTGACCAGCTTCGCTCTTTGTATCTTCCACAGCTTAGTGGTAATTCACAGATCAAATAACAAAGGAAGTAGGGTTTCAAAGTCTGTTTATACATCATCCAGCCATAAAGAGCAGATGTGTCATGTATTGGTTATGTGGACTGAGCTGTGCTAACATTAGCATGTGGTCAGCTGAGGGTTGGAGGTGGTAATGACCTGGTGGATTACAGCAGCCATCATTCATCTAGCCATTAAGCCATGTGAGCTTGTCACCTTAGACAGTAGGCAGGGAACAGCAAGGGAAATAACAGTGCACTATATACAAAATAATGTTCATGCACAGAAACATTGATATGCATTCATGTGTAAGCATGTAAATTTACCTGCTGATCTGCACACACACAAAATTACTAATGTTTTTCACTGTCCTCCATGTGGTGCAACCCACCCCCTCCTCCTCTGTACCCTCGCTGCCCCTGCCAGCCAGACATACATAGAAACTTGACACCGGTCTTTTCCAGACTTACAGAGCCTCACATCTTTGCCAGCTGCACATGGTTCAACCAGAAATACAAACCACCTACCACCCATTTAGAATGCCAACACAACACTGAGATATTCCCCAACATTCTCCCTGTTATTTCTGGTTTTAGTTGTCCAAAAACAAAGTCTAGCACGCTGGACTGCAACTACCATTCATTTTCATGATTGATTAACATGCCAGTTATTTTTTGATTCATTGTTTAGTTTGTAGAATGTTGGAGAAACGAAAAATGCTGATTGGCTTCCCAAGATAACATTTTCAAATTCTTCATTTTGTGTGGCCAACAGTTCAAAACCCAAAGTTATTCAATACTCTGCCTAAGGAAAAGAGAAAATCCCTATCCATGAGAATCTGGAATGAGCAAATGTTTGGCCTTTTTTGCTTTAAATGTGACTCAGTTTATTAATTGGTTTTCAAAATGGTTGCCATTTAATTTTATGTCAGTTGACTAACCATTGGAAGTTTACTCTTGTGATGAAATATGTTCATGGCCATAAATTTTCACTTTTTTGTCATCTTATTCCTTCATCACTCCTAAGGTCTCTACATGGTAACGAAATCTCAGAGCTTCCTGATGGCATCTTCAACGATGTGGCCTCACTCTCCCACTTGTAAGTAGTGACACACACACACAGACACACACAACTGTATGCCCCAGCAGTAGCCCATGTGATACCATCTCCACTTTGAGTTTGTCAAGTCTACACAAATGTACACACATGCACAATTTCAGGCACAGAGGGGGTCTGGTCAGACACCCGGAGAGTGTGGCTCACAGTGGCCTGTCTGTAGTCCTCTTTGGTGGGCTCCACATGAGCCGAGCCCTCCCTTAATCAGCCACAGTCCTGTGGTTAAAGCAACACACAGACCCTTCTACTGTCTCATCTCCCCGTGACATCTCCGAAACACACATGTACTTCCACTAATGCACACGCACACACAGATTCTATGGTCTGTGGACTTTAGTGTTTGTTTTGGTTTGTTTATTTATGTCTGTAATTTTGTGTGTGTTCATCGGGTGCATGGTGTGTAGCTGTTGTGTGGTTGCACATGTGCTTGTGGACGTGTGTAAAACTACACATAAGTGTCTTTGCTGTGTGCCCTCTGCCATCCAGCCTAGATATTCACATCATCCCCTGACAGCCACTAATCAATAGACCTATCAGTGTCAGAGCTGGACAGGAAGAAGCGAAGAGAGAGAGAACTAAACAAAGACATTTTATAGGGAGCGAGACAGGAGTCAAGGCTGCATGAAAACAGGGTGAACGAAAGGATGGAGGGAGGGGAAGACATTGATCCACAGTCACAGTCAAGTGGCTTTCATGTTAGCAGATGTCAGGTGTCAGCTATTGGCCTGGGCTGAAAGATGAGCCTGTGTTCCACCGTAATGGAACGGCATCGATTCAGGAGTGTTTGTGCATCCAGCAGGACAGAGCGGCATTGATTCACGACCACCATGACAGAAGTGGTTAAGAGTGCCTTCTGTTCACACCTTTGCCTATAATTGAGAAGCCCTCCTCCAGATGATGAATGGCACAAAGTGGCATTGAGCATTAAACTTTTAAATCTATTCTATTCTTAGAGAAGCAGTGTTTTAGTTGTACTGTATACCAAGTTGAGTTTGTCATGGTTTGTTTTACATTAGAGTGTAGAGACACCTGCTGGAGAATGGGTGTACTGCAGTGACATAACCAGAATTTGTTAGTGGACTGTTAAAGTATAAAACAGCTGCCCTATGTAACCAAGTAATAATAATGAGATTATCATTTTCTCTGCTCGATCAGAGCAATTGGTGCCAACCCCTTGTACTGTGACTGTCGTCTGCGCTGGTTATCTGACTGGGTGAAGACAGGCTACAAAGAGCCTGGCATCGCCCGCTGTGCTGGCCCACAGGGCATGGAGGGCAAACTGCTGCTGACCACACCTGCAAAGAAGTTTGAATGCACAGGTTAGTTATAATGTTGGACATAGAAATATAACAAAAGTAGCACTAGTATCAATGTACAACTGATTCTTATTGCTGCCGAATTTCCTTAGGAGATGTGGACACTGCGGTGCTGGCCAAGTGTAACCCCTGTCTGTCCAGTCCCTGTCTGAACCAAGGCATCTGTCACAGCGACCTGGTGGAGATCTACAGGTGCAGCTGTCCGCCAGGGTTCAAGGTCAGAGCTATATATTGCTACCACCTATATGTGAATTATTCTTCAATGTATTGCAGGTCTCGAAGGGTGCCTAATTTATTGCAAACAATCAACATTATCCCTGTTCTCTGTCTTAGGGCAAGAACTGTGAGACAGCTTTGAATGCCTGTGTGAGCAACCCATGTGCCAACGGAGGAACCTGCCAAGTGAATGAGGATCAGGAGGGAGAATACAGGTGAGGAGGAGTGCAACAAAGGAATGAAATCTTATTGTGTCTCCTGAAGAACCTGACATGATGATGTAATGAGCATGTATGTTTTCACAGTTGCGCGTGTCCACTGGGCTTTGAGGGCCCAACTTGCCAAACAAACATTGACGACTGCGAAGACAACGACTGTGAGAATGGAGCAACCTGCATTGATGGGGTCAACAACTACACTTGCTTTTGTCCCCCCTATTACACAGGTTAGTACAACTCAAAAGAAGACACAAAATATTCTGCGTTCTTGCCTTGTGTGGTATAATGTGTGGTTAATACTGTTTTTTTTTACTTGTGTTTGTGTAGGGGAGATGTGTGAAGAAATGGAGGATGTGTGTGCCCCAGGACGGAGCCCCTGCCAACATCAGTCTACCTGCCTCATCACCTCCACTGGACCCAAGTAAGAATTTGCTGCCAGTGCAGCCAGATATAGTGAAAAATGATGATGATGTACTGTATATTGAAAAATAGATGATATATGCAAACTTAGAGGTAGCTTTGTCTGTGTTTCTAGTATTGTGTTTGTGTGTTGCAGGTGTGTGTGCGCTCCTGGTTATGTTGGTGATGACTGCAGTGTAGACTATAATGACTGTGAGGAGCATCGCTGTCAGAATGATGCTCGGTGTGTGGATGAGCTAAATGGATACTCCTGCGCCTGTGTCAAAGGATACAGGTGAGAGTACAAAGTTAACATACACAGGCTTTATTTTGGCTACATAGTCCCTCCACCCACCCACCCCCAAAAAATAAAATAAAATAAAATAAATCCTCACTCTCTTTCCTGTTACAGTGGTCAGTTGTGTGAGGTTCCCCCATCTCCACTGTCCCTGTGTGAGCTGGCTGACTGCCAGAACAACGCCCCGTGTGTGGAGCGAGGCGGGCGCGCCCTCTGCCAGTGTCCTCCAGAGTTTGGGGGGCCACGCTGTGAGAAGCTGGTCAGTGTCAACTTCATTGACAGAGACTCTTACCTACTGCTCTCTGACCTCAAGAACTGGCCACAGGCCAACATCACCCTACAGGTAATCCCAGAGTGTGTTAATGTGTAAGCATTTATATGATTTATGTGCATTGAAACTGCCTCTCTGAGGCCTGAATAATTCAAACCCAATGCAATCATTTTCTCTCTGTAGGTGTCAACAGCTGAGGATAATGGTATTTTGCTGTACAATGGAGACAATGATCATATTGCTGTGGAGCTCTATCAAGGCCATGTCAAAGTCAGCTATGACCCCGGCAGCCAGCCAGGACATGCCATCTACAGGTAAGGTGCCCTGTACCCTTCACAAGGCTCAACTTTACTGATATACTTGGATGATTCCAGACTGTATTGACTCTATGTTATTCTTTTTCCAGTACCGAGACTATCAATGATGGCCAGTTCCACACAGTGGAGCTAGTGACCTTTGACCAGATGGTGAACCTGTCCATTGACGGGGGTCTCCCTACCACAATGGACAGCTTTGGGGCGGTGCGGCCCCTCAACGGGGAAGCTCCGCTATACGTGGGGGGTAGGGGCCCTCTCCAGAACACACCTCCCTCCTCTGCAGGCACTCTTATCTACTACACTACTGTCAATCACCACCCCTCCCCCCTCGCTTTGTTACCACCGCAACCTACCCCTCCCCTTAACCATGCAACCCTGTTCTACCTCCACCCACACCATACTCACCTTCAGTCATGACTGTGTTTGCTAGGGGCCACACATTAATGCACACACCATATGCGCACATTTGGAATAGACAAATAACCTATTTCACCTTGACAGAAAAAACTGTCAAAAAAATGACAAATCATGACCTATAGTGAACATACACTACCATAAAGTCCAATAGGGCTATTTTTGTCGCAGCACATTTTTCAGTGTGTAAAGCACGCCCTCTAGTGATTACCATAAGAACTACCAGACACAGTCTTAAAATTTGTTTTGTATTTGCATGGATTTTGCTTGAACAAAATGCAACTGTATTTATTTGTAATGTGTGATTAAGCCACTCTTGACAAAATTCTGAAAATTGGACAATAAAAATTCTAAAATTTACCTGATTAATGTCAAAAGAATGCCTGTCTTACATTTATCACCGTGCAACTCAAGTACTGTCACAGTTGACATGACAGTTTGCTCAGGAGTGGCTCTCAGTTTGTGTCAGTGCTGTGATGTGCCGTGTTGTGCTGTACTGTTTTTCATTCATACAACACTACAGATGTTTTCCCATTCTTCTTTGCCTTCTGCTGTCATCTCTTTCAAGGATGATGTGTCTTGTGGTGCAAATGCAAAATATAATTTAATTAGAAAAAGTTGCATATACCAATTTGACTCTAAATGCACTGTTGAGACACATGTGTTTGAAAATGCCTTCCTCCATTACACTCATACCAGCCCTGTGTTAGCTGTCTGTTTGTGGTCCAGTATGCACGTCCTCACACATATAAACATCATCTCTTTTCTCTCTCCTCCTTCAGGCATGCCAGTGGATGTGCACTCAGGTGCTTTCCGTCTCTGGCAGATCCAGAATGGTTCCAGTTTCCATGGCTGTATACAGAACCTGTACATCAACAACGAGCTCCAGGACTTCACCAAGACCCAGATGAAGCCTGGCGTGGTACCGGGCTGCGAGCCCTGCAAGAAGATCTACTGTGTACATGGCATCTGCCAGCCTGATGGGGTCCAGGGACCAGTGTGCCACTGCCAGCCAGGCTGGAGCGGGCCTCACTGTGACCAGCCTGCTACCAACCCCTGCCAGGGCAGCAAGTACGTTAGTAAATGGGATACAATTTTTACTGCAGAGCAAAGATCTTCTTGTCTATTAAGACAATCGAAGAAGTACTTAAATCCCGTTCTGAAGTTAAAGTAACAATACAACCAGTGCTATGTTAAGATGTTTCTAAAACCCCTGCATTCAAAATCCCACCAATGTAAAAGCACAGAAGTAGTTTCAGGAAAATGTATTTTAAGAATCAAAAGCAAAAGTACAAGTTTGACAGAAAAATGGTCACTGTTACTAACATATTATATGGGACACAGGTACTTCAAAATGGTTCTCAAGTGCAGACCTGGGATAAATGTTCTTAATTATTTTTAACCTCTGATCACTGGGAATCTTTTACAAAGCTGTAAATCAGTGATGCTGCTCTTGATCAATTTATTTTTGGAACAGGAAATTTGATCAAGGTTATTGTCTCTAACAAGGTGCGTCCATGGAAAGTGCATCCCACTGGACACTCAGTCTTACCGCTGTGAGTGTGCGGAGGGTTACCGCGGTGCCCTGTGTAACCAACAGGGGGAGCTGTTCAACCCCTGCCGTCGCCTGTCCTGCAAACACGGTCGCTGCCAGATCTCAGACACGGGAGATGCCTACTGTCACTGTGAAAGTGGCTACACTGGGGAACTTTGTGATGCAGGTTGGTTTAATCTACATCACTATCTAATCTGAAATAAAATGGTGATATGAAGTGAGTACTAATGTCTGTCTGTATGTGTTTCCTGTCCTCCAGAGTCTGAGTGCCGAGGGGAGCCTGTGCGAGACTACTACCAGGTACAGCGAGGCTATGCCATCTGCCAGACAACACGCGTTGTCTCTTGGGTGGAGTGTACTGGAGCTTGTGACACGGGGGCCTGCTGCGCCAGCCAGCGAATGAAGCGCCGGAAATACACCTTTGAGTGCAGCGATGGAACCTCCTTCAGTGAGGAAGTGGAAAAGACCATCAAGTGCGGCTGCGTGGGCTGCATGTAGCACCATTCACTCACATTTCCTGCCGCTGCTGTAAAGCAGAAGATAGAAAGGAAGGAAGAAAGGAAGGAAGAGAGAGGACTGGAGGAGAGCGAGGGAGGGAAAGAAAGAGAGAGAGAGATTATAAAGAATATATATAAAACCTCTATCTATATATTATGGACAACAATGTTTGTAAAATAGGACATTTCCTCCCCTTCCAAGGGTGTGTGACCTACAGTAACACAGAGAATCCAACATCATGAGCAACAATGTAGAAGTGAAAACAACGGCAACAAAACCATTGTATCTGCAACATTGTTCAAGGGGTCCAGAGAGACAGGTGTTGCATTCAGAGTGAGGCATCCCTCCAACCCAATTTACCCAGTGTGAATCCCCCATTCATCTGTGAGGCCTCTGACAGCCTAGCCACCATCTACAATCTTTACTATGTGGAGGCAGTGAGGACAGTGGGGTCTAGCCTGGCTAAGAATGGCAGAAGAAAGGCAGAGAAAGACAAAAAGAGAGAAACAGAGGGATACAAGGAGAGCCGGACCATTTGACTTGGCAAAGCTATCTTGAGTTGAGCTTGGCTGGGTTACCTGGACTGGGCTGGATGTGGTTTGGGTTAAGTTAAAGTTGTTGTTGTTGGTTTGGTGTAGGAATTCCTCTGCCAGGATACAGCCATCCATCCACAAATGCACATGTAGAAGTGAACAAAGAAAAAGGTAGAGTTAGAGCGGCACATAATCCAGTGCAGGTGTCGTGGCTTCAAGGCCAGATGGTCTGGTGTCACAGTTTTTTGCTGTGAGGTACCGCAACATAGAAAATCCATAAAAAATAGAGACTGCACTGACTAGCAGCACTGAAAATGACAGTCATACACCTCTCTGAAGTATATGATCACACATGCATGGCATACATACATTTACACACAGTCTTCCCACTTGTACAAGTGAGAGGGCTTGTGTGGTGCAACTATCTATTCTGTTCGTACAGCAAACCAATCTGGCGCTGGCAGTGCCCAGCGGTAATCAGTCACCCAGCATGCATTGCCTCAGGGCTAGGATGATTTGCATAATCCCACCCCTTTTGAGCAAGAAGCCATTTAGCCTGGCTCCTCTTGATGCTTGCAGTATTAAACTTGTGCAAACTGTTGCATGTGTGGAGAAGAGTTTGCCAACAAATATGTAGAGCTTCTTAATATCATTATAAATGTTATTACAAAACAAAAGGTTGCAGAATCATCTTCTGAATTTTGTTTTGTTTTGTCTAATTTCTCATATTGATTTGTTTTTATTTTTGTTATATTTTGTTATATTTTGTTTCATGATGCAACCTAACTCCTTTAGCTGCCCCCCATCCCTCCCCGACAACCCTTTATATAGAAATGCCTAACAGATTCTAATATATATATATTTGTATTTCATTTTGGTATAGTATTTTTCTATGTTAAAGACTAAGTCTGTTTCTGGAAGCTTTGGGACCGGTGGAAAGGCATTTAGTTGGTTCCCTAGGTGTTTTTATTTGTTGATCTCACTTGCTCCAACAAGGTAATTAATTACGTTAATTGGCCAAAAATACAGCAGCAGGTTGGCCTTGTTGTATAGGAGGCAGTATTGGTCTAGAAATATGTTTAATATTGTATATGTTGTCTTCCATGTGAATATTACATCTAATTCATGAGAGTCTGTGCTTGTTTTTATTTATTTTATCTAAAGGTGTTTTCCTGTAGAAAGTGAAAGGCATCAATGTTGCTGACTTTCAAATATTTTCAAAAATTTCAAAAAGATGAAAAAAGGTAAAATAATGAATAAAAAAGCATAAAAATCTGTAAGGTATTTGTAACACCACTTAATGGCGAGTTACGGCAGTGTTTTCCTCCTCTCTGGCTCACACATTCCTCATTTGCTTCAGGAGCTGGGATTAAGAGATGTCCCCTGCAAATTTTACCTTGTAATTACCATACCACACTTAAAGGCTTCTGATTGTTTTCATGTTCATTTTGTTGATGTGCTGGGTTGTATTTCTGTCATTTTAATTTGAGAGATGTTTGCCATAGAAAGAAGGTGTTTTTTTAGTTCAACAGAGTTAAAGTAGTCAAGCTCAACTGATCATAAGCTGCTGTCAAGCCAGAAGAAACAGGATGAAGTTGCCTCTGTGGACAATAATCATGTTAAGGTATATCATCCTAAATCTGTTGGAATAGGCAATTGTGTGAAGCATTACATGCCTACTACTGACAGATAATAAATGAGAAAGGTCTGGACATTTCGATGTCTGTCAGTTCTGGCTCGCTATCCACACACACACAAAAAAAGAAGAAATGGTGCCAATTACGGTGAACACAACAGTCATACCTGAATGTATAAATGTGTATAGATAAATATGACCTATGCTTACTCATGAAGTGGTAACTTTTAGCTGTTATTTAGTTTCCAATGTAAGATATAGAAATCACAAACTGTTGAATAAGTGACAGTCCATCAGGATGGCTTATGGCATTGTTCTCCCTGCACATTGGGATTGTGTTTATCCATTTTGCTGATCTAAATGTTAAAAGTCTCTTTATAGTGTGAAAGGCTGCAGACTCAGATCTCAGCTCGGTACAATGCCACATCACAGAGCTCCCATTCATATTGCTACCCATGTTAACTTTGTTTTACATGCTGTTGATGTGATCCCAGTGGTGTACAATAACATTAAAAGAAGATCTTATAAAGGATACTGATGAACAGTCACTGTAATTTTTAGGCTTTGTGCCTCATAAAGGTGCATATTTAGTCGAATGTGGCTTTCTTTTCATGTCTCCTTTCCTTCCTCTGCACTGATCTGTACTGGACTGGTGCATTCAACTTCCTGGTAGACATCTTAGTGGTGCTTGTGCTATATTGAGATGTAATTCAGTTGTCTGGTCACATGACCAGAAACACAGATTTTCCATCATATGAGCTATATACATAAATATGTTATTGTAAACAACACAATGTCTCTGTTGTATTGAACTGGTGCAAAAACTTAAGAAATATCCCTGACTGGGTTCTGTCTGTTTGCTTTTTTGTTTCAGGATTGATGGTGGGATTGAACTGAAAAACTCCCAAATAATGCTGAATGTATGTAGTGCCACCGACAAAATGTTTACCAAACCTCCACTCTTTTCATTAATTAAACTTAAATGTGTGTGCTTTTAAGGCTGTGTTGTCTTGGCATTTGTTCTTTAAATAGGTGTCTCCTGTGTTATTTGACTTAAAAGCTTAAAACCTTGAAGTTTAACAACCTTGTGTGACCTAATTAGTTCACATAATATTTGACGATTTTATTTGACTATTTATTTCATCACAAAGAAAAAAGACAGACAAAATTAACAAAACATTTTTTTTCTAGCATTTGAGTTTTTGAATTTGTTGTTGAGCTTCAAAACTTAGCACCTTTGGTAAGACTTTATCCTGTGATCTCTGTTACTAAGCCAACGTCTATCGATTTGAGCTAAGTAGTTGGATGATTTTCTTGGATTCTTTCGTACGACAGTTGCAGAAGCATATCGTATGACCTGCAATGACCCCGCAAGCAGCAATAGCGTAGCCAAGCAGCAATAGGCCTGAAAATTTGCATCAAAATTTCAGCCAGCTTTTGTGTTCTGTCAGAAAACCCCCTGCTCCTGACACTCCGTTCAGACTGCCAAGCCTGCAGTCTTCATATTGACACAGATATTCTAACCTCTATGTCTAATCATACTTTATAAGCCTATTCCTGATGTTGACCACAAAATAAATGTCTGAGAGTGAGCTGATTTTTGTTTTTGTTAAATCTAGATGTACTGACCAATGACTCCTGTGCTACTCTCCTGTGCTACAGACAAAACGTGCAGATGGAGGAAAAACAACCTATGTGCGACATTTGTAACAGCTCAGTAGCTACAAGTAACAAATGCATCTGCATCTGTCTCAGTAAGGCTCTGCCTGCTGATGTTACCACTTTGGACACCAGTCGTGTCTGAGAATCAAGCACATTCTCGGTGTCTGAGATGGCATTTGTTTTGTTTCTGTTTCGTCTTTACAGTTTCAGTTGGACAGAGAACTTCTGAATCACCAGTTTCCTCATGTCACGTTGGCTTTGGTGAGAAGTCGTTGTTAACTCACCCTCT
This sequence comes from Lates calcarifer, assembly GCF_001640805.2. Lineage (NCBI taxonomy): Eukaryota > Metazoa > Chordata > Actinopteri > Centropomidae > Lates > Lates calcarifer. The sequence continues at coordinate 8,002,148 of NC_066848.1, forward strand.
GTTTTCTGCAGGGACTGAGGTGACGGAGGCAAACTGTTAACCAATCTGTCCCACAGTGGGCGCTTCCTCTGGTGCTCAGGACTCTCGCCGGTGAGCCGTATGGCAGGTCATGGTGGGTCCTTCTCATGAGAGATGCCTTCATTGGCTACATCGAGGCATTTCACTAGCCTGGCAGACAAGCCCCGAGGGCACAGTAAACCAAGAACTGCTCAACTGTCGACGAACGACGGTAAATATTTTCATGGTAGCGCTTGAATACGCTCCCAAATATCATATTTAGAACGTCATAACTTAGCGATGGTATGAGGTAGAAATGACATTTTCCACTTCCACTGAGAATCGGTGCCTTCCAAAAAGCCATTGTTTGTCCGTGTTCGTCATTTACTTCAGTAACAAACTGATGCTTATGGTTGGAAAACATTTGGTTCATCCCACCTTTTACCCGGCGCAGTACAGCAAGCCATTTGTACCATGGATGTATTCCTTGATCCAGACGTTATCGGTATTCTACCTTCCCGTTGGCTTGCGTGTGTTATGATTGGTCGCGTCGTATGTCGTCATCGACCATGGGAGGAGCGCAAAGAGGCAGAGAAACGAAGTCGGAAAACTGATGTGAACCAACGTTTGAGCCCTTACTTCGGTTTGTCAGTACTTACTTAATTACCGAAGAAGCCTGGATGCTAAAACAAGCTTTGACGGTGTTTTTTGTCTAAACGAGTGAGGCTGGACGCTGAACACACCTGCGGCGCAAAGGTAAGGCTAAGGAGTGAACCATACAGTCTATGGAGTGAACTAACTAGCAGCTAGCGTTAGCATTTGCGTCAGCGGCGAGCGTTAGCATTAGCCTTCTCTTTTGACCAGTCCTTTTGTCGCATGGGTAAGAGGGTGTTTGCGTTTCCGTGACTGAGGCGTCCCTGACGTGAGTTGTGGACTTCTAACGTGGACAGGTGAAAATACAAAGAGCTCTTGACAGTCTGATCAAATCCCTGTTGTAATTGTTTACAATCTTTTTTCTTTCATTTTACATTTCTTTGTAATATTGTGTTCCATCCTGGTCATTTTAACTCAATTTTGTAGCGGTCTATCATGTCGTTGTCATCGTTTTGTGTCTATTTATGGTCATTTTGTGTTATGTTGTGTCTGTACCTGGCTGCTGTACACCTGGATGTCAACGTTAGCAACAGCAAATTTGAGGTGCCGCCAGGGAAGATAATAATAATAAGAATCAGCGCAATTCCAATAGGGCCTTTGCATGCTTTCGTTCCCGGGCCCTAATAAGAAAAATTATGTAATAGGAAAGGTAATCTAATATTAGAGGTAATAGTAAAAGGAGGAGTAATAGTAATCCAAAATAGAAGGAAAAATGTCACGTTCTAGTAAGACATCAAAAATGTCACAGTATAGTATGTGGTCTAAAATGTAAAAAAATGTCATTGTATAGTTAGGCATAAAATGTTTTGTTAAATGTTCTGTTTCAGCTGTAAGGTTGAATATTTATCTGTATTTTCATGGCCAAGCTGTTGATGAGAAATAGGTAGTAGTGTATTGATCATTTCTGTTTGTATGTTTATCTTTGATTTCCTCCAGGTGTCACCACTTCATCCACGACATCATCCATGATCGCAGAGACGTCATCCATGATCAGATAGACATTGTTGAGGATGAGAGAGACATTGTCCACGATCAGAGACATTGTCATCAATCGCAAAGATCTCGTCAGAGATGAAAGAAACATTGTCCATGATCAGAGACTTTGTCCATGATTGGCAGAGACCTGTGCAAAAGTCGGTAGTGACAGAGTTCCCCAATTTGACGGCATCGCCCGTGTTCAGAGAGACATTGTTGATGATCACAGAGACACCGTCCACAATCACAAAGAAATTGTCCATGATCGCAGAGACATTGTCCATGATCAGAGAAACATCATCTACGATCGCAGAGAGTCTTCGTAAAATGAAGTTCTTTGAGACCAGGCCTCCAGGTAATTCACAAACAGCTTTACATAAACTGTCCAACACAGAGCACTGACATTAAATTGTTTATGTTCAGTATTCAGTATAATTATTCGTGAGTGTGTTCATTTTAACTGCTGGTCAGAGGGTGATTTTGATAATATCTTTACTGTGTCTAACAGCCAGATCTACACTTATTTACTTAAAATCTTTCACATAATCTGCTGTTAAGACCTTTGTAAACTTGGTTGCTATTCATTAAACAAAAACAACACAAAACAAAGACATTTTAAACGTGTTAATTAGAAGAAGGTTGAAATTTGAAATAACGATTCTGAATGCGACCATCTGTGGTGGAAGAAATACTTATACTGGTGGAAGATTTTTTACTGAAGAATAATAAACAACACAAGTTTAAAAAAATTTGAAGTTCACAGTAACATACATGATGCTTCTTTGATTAGTTGATAGACACAAAATTAATAATCAATTCACTTTTTCCTAAATATTTGTTGTTGGTTCTTCAGGGGGTGATGACAGTCAACTGTTGACTTTCTGAAAAAGCCCACTAATGTTTGTTATATGTTCTGGTTCAGCTACAATGTTGAATATTTATCTGTATTTTCATGGTTAAACTGTTAATGAGGAATAGGTAGTAATATATTGATCATTTTCCTTTGAATGTTTCTCTTTGATTTCCTCCAGGTGTCACCACCTCATCCACGAAATTGTCCACGATTGCAGAAGCGCCATCCATGATCACAGAGACGTCGTTCACGATCGCAGAAGCACCATCCATGATCAGAGACATTGTCCATGACTCACAGAGACGTGCAAGAATCGGTGGTGACGGGGGGTCCCCGATTTGACTGCATTGTCCGCGATTGACATTGTTGATGATCACAGAGGCCGTGTCCATAATCTCAGAAACATTGTCCACAATCACAGAGACGTAGTCCACAATCGTAGAGATGTCGTCCACGATCACAAAGAATCTTGGTACAATGAAGAAGTTCTTTGAGACCAAGACAGAGGCCTCCAGGTAATTCACAAACATCTTTTCATAAACTGTCCAACCCGGAGCACTGACATTAAATTGTTTATGTTCTGTAGTCAGCATAGTTGTTCGTAAGTGTGTTAATTTTAGGTATAGTAAGACCATAAAAAAGATGTCATGGTATAGTAAGACTTAAAAAACAGTGAAAAAATGCCATAGCATACTAAGGTATAAAAAAAAAGGTCATACTATACTAAGGCGTGAAAAAATGTCATACTATACTAAGGTGTCAAAAACCACCAAAAAATGTCATGGTAAGACACAGAAAAGTATTATAAAATGTCATAGACTAGCAAGGCATCAAAAAATGTCATGTTAAGGCATAAGAAAATGTTAAAAAAAAAAAAAAAAAGTCGTATGGTAAGGCAACAAAAAAAAGAAAAAATGCCATAGTATAGTAAGGAGTCAAAAAAACACCAAAAAATGTCATAGTATAGTTAAGCATGAAAAGTAAGGGGTCAAAATTGGTGAAAAAATGTCATAGTATAGTAAGGGGTCAAAAACCACCAAAAAATTTCATAGTATACTAAGGCATGAAAAATGGTCAGAAAATGTCATAGTATAGTAAGGCATGAAAAATGGTCAGAAAATGTCATAGTATACTAAGGCATGAAAAATGGTCAGAAAATGTCATAGTATAGTAAGGAGTCACAAACCACCAAAAAATGTCATAGTATAGTAAGACATGAAAAATGGTCAAAAAATGTCATAGTATAGTAAAGGGTCAAAAACCACCAAAAATGTCATAGTATAGTAAGGAGTCAAAAAACCACCAAAAAATGTCATAATATAGTAAGGCATGAAAATGGTCAAAAAATGTCATAGTATAGTAAGGGGTCAAAAACCACCAAAAAAATGTCATAGTATAGTAAGGCATGAAAAATGGTCAAAAAATGTCATAGTATGGCAAATGTATGGCATAGTATGGCAAAAAAATGTCATAGTAAGGCATGAAAAACCACCAAAAAATGCCATAGTATACTAAGGGGTCAAAAACCACCAAAAAAATGTCATAGTATAGTAAGGAGTCAAAAACCACCAAAAATGTCATAGTATAGTACGGAGTCAAAAAACACCAAAAAATGTCATAGTATAGTAAGGCATGAAAAATGGTCAAAAAATGTCATAGTATATTAAGGAGTCAAAAACCAACAAAAAATGTCATAGTATAGTGAGGCATGAAAAATGGTCAAAAAATGTCATAGTATAGTAAGGAGTCACAAACCACCAAAAAATGTCATAGTATAGTAAGGAGTCAAAAACCACCAAAAAAATGTCATAGTATAGTAAGGCATGAAAAATGGTGAAAAAATGTCATACTCTCTCTTCTATTAGTATAGCGTCAAAAACCACCAAAACATGTCAAAGTATAGTAAGTAGTCAAAAACCACCAAAAAAATTCATAGTAAAGTAAGGCATGATAAATGGTCAAAAAATGTCATAGTATAGTAAGGAGTCAAAAAACATCAAAAAATATCATAGTATAATGAGGAGTCAAAAACCACCAAAAAATGTCATAGTATACTAAGGAGTCAAAGAACACCAAAAAATGTCATAGTATAGTAAGGCATGAAAAATGGTCAGAAAATGTCATAGTATAGTAAGCATGAAAAAAAAAAATATAAGTAAGATCAAAAACAAAAAAATGTCATAGTATAGTAAGGCATGAAAAATGGTCAGAAAATGTCATAGTATAGTAAGGCATGAAAATGGTGAAAAAATGTCATAGTATAGTAAGGGGTCAAAAACCACCAAAAAAATGTCATAGTATAGTAAGGCATGAAAAATGGTCAGAAAATGTCATAGTATAGTATAGCGTCAAAAACCACCAAAACATGTCAAAGTATAGTAAGGAGTCAAAAAACACCAAAAAATGTCATAGTATATTAAGGCATGAAAAATGGTCAAAAAATGTCATAGTATAGTAAGGAGTCAAAAAACATCAAAAATGTCATAGTACAGTAAGGAGTCAAAAACCACCAAAAAAATGTCATAGTAAAGTAAGGCATGATAAATGGTCAAAAAATGTCATAGTATAGTAAGGAGTCAAAAATCACCAAAAGAAATGTCATAATAAAGCAAGGCATGAAAAATGGTCAAAACATGTCATAGTATAGTAAGGCATGAAAATGGTGAAAAAATGTCATAGTATAGTAAGGCATGAAAATGGTGAAAAAATGTCATAGTATAGTAAGGGGTCAAAAACCACCAAAAAAATGTCATAGTATAGTAAGGCATGAAAAATGGTCAGAAAATGTCATAGTATAGTAAGAGTCAAAAAACAAAAAATGACATAGTAAGTAAGGAGTCAAAGACATCAAAAAATGTCATAGTATAGTAACAGAAAAATCAAAAAATGTCATAGTATAGTAAGGCATGAAAATGGTGAAAAAATGTCATAGTATAGTAAGGGGTCAAAAACCACCAAAAAAATGTCATAGTATAGTAAGGAATGAAAATGGTGAAAAAATGTCACAGTATAGTAAGGGGTCAAAAAACATCAAAAATGTCATAGTACAGTAAGGAGTCAAAAACAACAAAAAATGTCATAGTATAGTAAGGCATGAAAAATGGTCAAAAAATGTCATAGTATAGTAAGGCATGAAAAAAAAAATAAAGTAAGATGAAAAATGGTCAAAAAATGTCATAGTATAGTAAGGCATGTAAAAATGGTAGTAAGAAAAACAAAAAATGTCATAGTATAGTAAGGCATGAAAAATGGTCAAAAAA